>NC_134569.1:214437920-214750243 GCF_050947875.1 Dermacentor variabilis | reverse complement strand
CCATGAATCCTTACTATTCTATAATGAATATATGTAAAGCCACACCTTATGTAATGTCGCCAGGGTGTTCAAAAACGGAGTGAAGTGAACTGAAATGAATGCAGACAGCCTTTGAAATAATTCAAGTACACGGATATGTCATATATGATGAAACCTATATAGCAACTGCCCTTTCCTGCCATTTTCCTTGCCACCAACGGTAATCGGTCTGACCACTGCCCTTAACAAAGGGAAGACCGCGAGCCTGTGGACATTGCGAACGGATGCGCGCTGCTGCAGAAGGGCGCGGTCCGTCTCGTCGACTGACCTGCAGATGGCGCCACCAACCCTCTCCGACGCTGTGGTTTAGCATTTTGCGCGATCTGTCGCAATCTCGCAAGCGAAAGTGCGTGCTCTTATTCTCCGTACTTTGCATTCCCCGTTAACATGTTGGCCTAAACACAGGCCATGATAAGATTAGATTTTTCGTCCGTAAGACTGAACGAGCTAAAAGGCAAGTGTCGCCTTTACCTTTTCCTTCTCTTTTTTTCTTCCAATAATGCTCAACTAAAGTTACATTTCGAAGATGCAGTATGTATTCTTTAAAGAAATGAAATTATGGGATTTTACATGCCAATACCACGATTTGATTACGAGGCATGCCGTAGTGGGGGACTCCTGAACAACTTAAACCACCTAAGGTTGTTTAACGCGCACCTAAATCTAAGTACATGGGTGTTTGCGCATTTCGCCCCCATGGAAATGCGGTCGCCGTGGACCGGATTCGATCCCGTGACTTCGCGCTTGGCCACTAAGCAACCACGGCGGGTTCAGTATATGTTCTTGGGCTCCTGTTTGTACAACTAACGCATGTATAGTGAATACTAGCTTCCTCTTCACGCTAGTGCGGCTAAACGACGCTGCAAGGTCCCATTTTTATTTTATTTTTATTGTTCTCTTCTGTTTTAGCTTATAATTTTTAATGTATCGAGTTTGGAAAGTCGTGGCTTTTTCACAGATAATTTGACGTGACTCCTGGTCGTTTCGGTCAGTTAGGTATAGAAAGGATCATTTCACAACCAGGAGGTGGCATTTTCCTGATGAAGGGCGTTGTCACCCATGCATTGTTTCGTGGTGTTTTAAACAATAATGAAACTGCTGTCCGACTTACAAAAGAACCATCTAACGAAGTAAACAGTTACAGAGGCAAGGCAAGCTCAGGGAACCTGAGTGTGTTACTTACAGGAGGTTAGCAGAACGGTTGTATTACTTTTGCGTACTTGCTTTCATTTTCTGAATTTATTGCGCGACGATTCTCCCACGTTATTACATACGAATATTACGTTGACGTTACAGACACAGTATTACACAGGATTATTACAACACTATTACATTGGTGAGGAAAACGAAATTCCATGACAAAGGCAATAAAGTATATGTAACCATATCGCGTCGTTGCAGGGTGAACCTAACCTCTAACTTCGGCATGTGCCTTACGCTGTGCTACAAGTGTTAGCTACGGCGCTAGCATTCGTCCCACCTCCGCCTCCTCTCTAATGTTTATGTAGGTTATCAGCATGATTGTGATACATAGACCTGGGGCTCTTCGTCTGAGCCACTTACTTTCATCGCAGAAGATGCGCCGCTACCTTTTAAGCCTAGGTTACCGCACATGGGCACTTTGAATTGAGGAGCAGGTACACGTTGCATATCTACCTCTGTGATAGAAAGACTCAAAGGCATTTGTTAAAATATCTGTGAGAACTAAGGAAAAATATTCCTTTCGCGTTTTCTTTTCTTTTTGGATATGGATTGCCTTAATGGCGCAATAAAAAACATAAACAAAGGACATGGTTTGTCCTTCTTTCACAGGAATCGGTAGAGCGCGAAAGTGAAACGTGTCTTCACAGAAGCAGTTGCATGTTTGCTTCGTGAACTCGCGGTCCGCTTCAGCGAAAGGCGCACAATTCGCTGATCGGCGACCGTGATGAAGGTTTGCTCGGCGAACGGCGTCCTACTGCGGAGTCGCTTCGGCGAAGGTACAAGAATTTTGGTCCACCTCCGCGGTGTCTTGGTCAGCCAGTGGAGTTGCGGCGCCCTCAGCTTCAGGAATGCGAGTAGCAGAGCTCGCAGCGTGCGCCGGAAACGCGTGAAAGCGGTCTGCTTCACATTGACATGTCTATCGCCAGACCAACGCGAGATTCGCCCGTTGACGCCGTTGCCTTTCGGCGCCGCTTGGCGCAGCAGTTTCCTTAGTTGGTGCCATCGCAAGCTAACCAGTAGACGGTGTGGCGTGTAAGCGCTGCTGATCCATGTTGAAGCTGCACTCCGTGGGCGACAAGGCGTTACAGAATAATCGGACGTGACATACAAACCATCTGCGGAAACTACGTAGTCACCTCAGCCGAAGGCCTACGCCTCCTACACCAGGCTACACCGCTTTGGAGCCTCCGCTGCGCTGATACTACCGAAGTGCTCGCTGTCGGCGCTTCTTTGTGGCACGATGCAGTACTTCGCTCCATCGCTCCTAGGTGGCAGAGCCATGTCTGTCAAGTGAGAGCATATTTTACGCGTTGGCGTCGACGTCACATCCGTTAGGAAGTTGATGTGGAGCCCCGGCAAAACACATTCGTGTTTAAATGAATGCAACCCTTCTTCGAGCAGAAAGTTTGGTAAGGCTCTGTCGCATAGAATCTGCTTGCTGAAGTCAGCATGCCGGTCCCTGCAGAGGCCAGACCGTCTGAGCAAGGGCTCCCGGATATGTCGTGTGCCTGGGCAAAGTCCATATCAAGTATTACCACATCGGTGTATATTACCAGGATCGTGCAATTGGAGAAGGTAGCATCGTCCCAAAGAAGCCCTTCGAACTGCATGTGGCAGTAGCTGGTGGTGATGGGTATCCAATCCTGTATTCTACTGAGGGAAACTTCCTCCACCCTTATGAGGTGACGGGCGATTCTTCTACCTAGACAGAACACACAGGTGCATCACACATCCGATCCACCGAACGACCAGTCCCTAACCGGATGTTAAATGCTAGGTGTGAGTTCACGGACGGTCTTGCATTTCACTCTCAAACGCTGCCGCCGCGGTCGGGAATCGAACCCGCGACGTGTGCTCTGGAGCATAAGGCCATAGTCATGGAGTCCCCTCAGCGGATGTCACTTCGCACTGGCACTGATCAATTCTTCAGAAGGTCAGTAGTAGTCAGTGTTAACTGGAAACGGTAAAGAAGTTGGCGCAAACTGTGATTCTCCATAGCAAGTGGCTGAGAACGGAATAGTATTTTCGCGCTCTAGTTCGTTCGCACTTTGAAGGCGAAAGCAATCGTGCAAATGTAGAATGTAAGAGAAAAGACAGGTAAAAGTGCTCATTCGTGCTTCAGTTCTGCAAAGCTTGCTGGTCAATAAACCCACACGTGCTACCTGAAGGCATCAATGTTGCCTCATTCGGCAACGTTGATGCCTTCAGGTAGCACGTGTGGGTTTATTGACCAGTTGCCTTCACCCAAAAATCACGTACTCGTGACGATTGCGGCAGAAAGGATGTTCCATATCCGACGTCAAGGTGTATGAGTAGTGACGCTGGCTAACACTCTCAGGGTTAGTTCTAGTTGTAACACATAAATACCCCAGAAAGTGGATGGCAAGACGGCACCGCGGTAGCTCAATTGGTAGAGCATCGCACGCATAATGCGGAGACGTGGGATCGTTCCGGCACCTGCGGCAAGTTGTTTGTTCATCCACCTTCATTTCCATTAATTTATAATTTCTTTATTTCCATTAGTAAATACAAGTAATTTCTCCTGTGTTGTCCTTGGTGTCTTTGTTTGTTGGCTTCTTGATATGATTAATAAAAATCGGGCCCATCGTTTGACCCCCTTTTTTAGTTACTCACTTTAAGGCAAACGTCGCAAATCTGTCATTGAAGCCGAAAAGTTGCGAAATCATGTCTGCTTGTTCGATGTGAATAGTGATGTTATAAATGCTATATTATAGATGTATAACTTATGTTCGTACCAGACTTTTTTTTTTTTTTGCAGTGCTGTGCTTATTTATTTACTTTCTATTTTGCAAACAGTCGATGCTTTGCAGTGTGTTTAAAAATTTTGCTGTAAACATTTTTCGTGTTTTCTGTGTGATTAGTTCTATTTAGTTTTATTAGTGTTGATACTTGTAAACTGCTACTTCTGCTGCTCCAGCGAAGTAAATGCCTTAATCAGGAGGTTTGGTCCCTCCTTTTGCCTTACCTTGCGGGCAAACCTTGCATTTGTCTTGCCCAAATAAAGAACTTGCTTAGCAGAAATCCTTAGGCTGTCACCTTTATTGATGTATGCGTCCCCAAAATTTGCTAAAAATCCTACTTGTGTTCCACTTCCTGGACTTCTGCAGGCCGCTTTCGGACGCCAGTGCATTTCTCAGTACATTTCTTAAATGTTGGATATCTCGAAAGCAGCACTAGTGCACTTCTAATGTGCAGACATGACTTCATCATTGCTCGGTTTCAATGCCAAAATTTCAAGATGTGTTTTGATTTTTGTTTGTGAATTAGCTGTCTTCACTTTAGTATTTCGCGTTAAGAATAATGTCAGTCTCTTCAGGTAACCCATCTGAACAGGCCTAGTAGCGCTGTACGCTCCATTCGTTTTTCTTCTTTCTTGTTTTTCTTTCGTTTTTTTTTTTTTTTTTACTGAAGGAGAACACGACATAGCAGAATGAAAATATTTTCTATAAATGAAATAGCTGTGTTCTTCCTGCTGAGCTGCTGAAGGTGGCATCACTAAGATTTCTACCCGCTCAGATACACTTGCTCACCACACTGTCAGCTGATGCTGTAAAACTTTTGCCGCAGCTCGTTAGCGAATTGCTCTAATGTTAGAGCTCTTGGCTGTTGGTGGGTTGGTTGGCGCTTACGCGAAGAAATTATGCAGATCCAATGCATATGTTGGAATCCATGTGAAGGGAAGCTTTCTCGAAGCGGTTATAATTATATCCTAAGAACTGGCATGCAAGGCGTACAATTTTCTTTGTTTTCGCCCTTCGCAACCTGTAATCTCATGCATTGTTTATGTTTAAGTGCCGCACATGTCAGGATATTTATCCCGTGCCGTGTTTATGTTTACACTCCATACCGTTCACAAGCTATGCCGAAATGCGAACATCAGTTTATGCGAATGTGCACTGTGAGACGTCGACGCAGTAATGCCATGAGGACGAAGACGATGCTTGATACTTGAATAGAGGGAAGGATGGGGAGGAGAGGTGTAAAGCCGTGAACGAGGCTTGTTGGTGCGCGTTCGCGATTCCGTTGCGCTGAACTTCCAACACTGAAAAGAAAAGCAAAGATCACGAGATGGAAGGACGAAGCGCAAACTTTTTAATCTTGTCAGTGCACACAATGACACAGTTTCACGTCGTCGCATCCCACGTTCTTGCCACTTCTTTCACTCATACCAACATGTACGTATCCTTTTTTTCACTGACAAGATCCAGAAGTTGGTAGCATGTGCTTCGACATTTCCTTCTCGTGGTCTTTCGTGTCTTCAGTATTAAAACTCAGCGCAACACAATCGCGAGCAGAAGTGCACGCAGATGGAATGGTGACGAGAAAGACGTCTGCAACGTTGACTATCATTGCCCATTTTATTCAAGCATCTCTGGCTTAATGGAAACTGGCGCGTGGAACATGTGCTTTCGCGCGCAAGTGCTACACGATGACATGCACGCGCCAGTGCTCCCTTAGTGAAAAAAATAGAAATAAATCGACGGATTGACGTGCCAGATCCACGATATGATTTTGAGGCACGCCGTAGTAGGGGACTCAGGATTAATTTTGACCACCTGGGGTTCCTTAACCTGCACCCAAAGAGCGACACACGGGCGAGTTTGCATTTCGCCCCCATCGAAATGCGGCCACCGCAGCTGGGATTCGATCCTTCAATGTTAGCAGGGCAATGTCACCGCCCTTTACACCACCCCAGCGGATAGTCCTCTCAAAGTGCTACTTGGTGCTGGCGCGAGAAAAGTATGCGCGCGGTGGTTAGAGCATCATGCTGTTGGGCTGGGAAACCGATGTTCGAAACCACCATCGGACCCGTAGTTCTTTAATTTTCGGTGTCCAAGCTTTTATTCAAGGTAGCAGTCACACCCAGAAAGATATGTTCGCTTCAGAGAGGTGGAGCACGTAAGATAAACCCTCTTACTTTTCAGCGGCTTTGACACATTTGAATAGTCATGCGGTCCCTGAAGTTAAAATTGCTCAACTCTCCTCTATATTTCGCAAATTAAGTTTTGCATTATTGTACTCGCATATTAACGAGACACCACGTCGGAGTAGATTTCCTGAGACCGTGTTTGGCGCAGTCATGAGAAGTGACGCCTCTAAGTAAAGGTAGAAGAATTTAGCTGTAAGTAGTCACGGAGGCCGTGATAGGCCTAGCATTCGTCTCCGCATAACCTTTCGTTGTAGGGCAAACGAAGCGTACCAATGCCAATGATGAGAAGACGCTGTCAACGTCTAACCCCAGCCGCTTATCTTATCGCCACCAAGCCAACACATGGTAGCCCAGGAGAGGTGGTCGGAATCCAATAATAGTTCTCTCTCTCTCTCTCTCTCTCTCTCTCTCTCTCTCTACGACGTCACGTGGACTGCAATCCAGTAGCCTATTCTCCGTTGTATGGCAAGCATCCTTCGCGGAAATAAGGCGAACTTCAGTTCACTCGGCACCGTTGATATTTCTCTCGCGTTCGTCTAAAACACAATCCAGTTCAAGCCAAAAGGGAAAAAAATACGGAGCGACCTGTTTCAATAAATGGTGAGAACCTTACCACGGCCAGTGAGCGGCGCCATGCGGTTAGGTACTCGTTCACTTCGCCGCCGTACAAGAAGTCGCACCGAGCGAAGAGCCGGTTCGGCCCCGCCGAAACGCTCCGCTCCACCGACTCGGCTTTCAAAAAGAGAAAGAGAAAAGAGAGGAGCACAGGGCGGAGAAGCGAAACCAGCGCTCGTGCGGGGCACCATTTAATGAAGCGAACACGACGCCCTCGCGCTCACCCTCCCAGCCGGTCGTTCTGCCGGACGAGCGGCGGCGGGGGCCTCTGCCTCCGCCTCGATCAATTATTTAATCACGTCTTCACCGCTCCAGGGGCGCCCCCCTCTGCTTTCTTCCTGCGCCTTCTCTGTTCCTCGCCCCTTCTTCGCCTTCCTCGCCACCGGCATCGCTCAACGGCCCCACGGCCCGCGACCGCGCTCCCGCGAGCCGCCCGCTTCGCCAGGAACAGCGCGGCCGGATCGAACCGCCGACAAGAGCTGCCGCCGGGAAGCTTCGTTCCTTCCGACTCGATGGCCCCCGCTACACGATTGCCTCGCGCGCGAGTTCTCCTTCTGTAGCTTTCATTACGCTTTTTTTTCTCTCTCTCTCTCCGGCGCGTGCGAGGTTTCGATGGCCGCGTTGCTTTCGCGCAGCAGTTAGTCGCGGACCTCGCGGTGACCAGGGTGTTTAGCCTCGATGAGGAGTGTGATTGCAAATAATGCGGCGCTACTTTCTGTTATGTTCAAAATTCCATTGTTGCGCTAGATATCGCATATCCGTTTTACCGGTGACAATCGTCTGCGCCCACTCCTCCTTAAGATCGGTTGGCTTAAGATTGGCTTAAGATTAGTGGCACCCACTCTAGCAGTACGAAATAAATGAAAGACAAATAAGGGCCGGATGATCCCGGTTGACTTCACTAATGACGTAGTTCTGGACCCCATCGTGGACAATCTCGAGTAACAAGAACAACAGAAGCTCTCGTCGAACTGAAGCCACAGACACGTCAACAGATCGCTATCTTGGAAGAGAATGAAGCAGGAGGAAATGCCGTGCCGAGAGGAGGGGTCACACGAAGGTGGAAATGATAACCAATTAATTTTTGGATTTTAATGGTGCGACAGACGTCCCGACTACAATGTGCCCCGAGGTAGAAAAAGCAAACAGGTGGTAGACATGCAGAGTGCTCGTGCACGTGAACGCACGTGCATCGCGCCGCAAGTTTGAGGACGAGTAAATCAAAACTTTTGCTGCTGTGAGAATTTTTAGTAAGAGAACAAGTCTTGAGAACTGACCGGCTTCGATTCCTCAATTCCAAACATGTTCCCTGAAGGTAATTAAGAACGATATAAGCAGAAGAATCCTAGATAACCGCAGCACTGCATGTTCTTAATCTACTCCCAATGCGCGCCGGTGCGATCTAGCCTAATTACATAAATTTTTTTTCGGAATGTTCAGTTCTTTGTACTTAATACATTATTGTTGTTTAAGATACTCGGTGTCCTCTATGTGCGTGCTTCCTTCAATCTGTTCGTTCGATATTCTTGCGCAAAAACTAGTGTGCGTTCAACTAAATAGCCCACTGCACATCTTTCTTGTTTAATAGCTGAAAAGAAAAAATGAAATTGTAACAACCGATGTTTGCGCGTGCATAAACAAAGCAGAGGCCTAAACCCGATACGACGGCGCTACCTGCAAACAGTGGGCCTTTATCCCACGTTACCAACAGACTATGATTCTTGGCTCTGTGGAACCAGTGATCGAGCACTCTTCATATATATCGCCGAAACCGCTCTACATTTATATATTTAATAGTTTATGTCGTTGGGTGAACTTTCGAGAAAAAGGAAACTGCATCCACGTTTCCGTATAGCTCATGGCTACAAAAAAAAAAAAAAGAAACTCAATATGGGCTTCCGCCAAATAACGTTTCACTATTGGAGAAAAATTCGTTCTGGTGCGGGGATTGAACCCCCTACCTTTCATACCACCGAGATCACTTGTCAGAGCGCAGCACGTACAATTCATGAGCCTCTTAACCTATGCACCCCAATTCCTCTAGATAATCTTGAATGCGAACTGATCGAAGTGCGTTAGTTCCGCACAATTAGAAGCACTTCCGCTTTTGTGTTTCGTCCTTGATAATAGTGAACGTCGACCTTCCGCTTACAATGCCGCGTAGTGCCGAAACATTGAACCATTTAAGATGCAGCGGGCATTTGCGTTGCTGAGCGCCTGTTTTCTATTCGCGATCTCGATCGCATGTCGAAGACACATACGGGAAACGAATTCAGGTGGCGTGACACGACTTCGCATTCCCCGTATTTCTCATCGTATTGCTATCACACCTCGCCACGTAACAGCGCTTTTCCTCCCAGTTTGTTCTCGCTGTCTGGCCTCCGTCCATAGCTCACTCATTTAAAGACTGTCGTCGCGACTGAGAGATCTCCCCGTCGAGGCAAGCGCTCAGTGGACGCTGCGGTCTCTCGAACGACACTCGTTCGACGGTTCTGGATTCCGAGACGCACGGTCGCGGCCTCCTTCGGCTTGTCGTTGTGCTCAGCGGGGTAGCTTCTTTCTATTGTTCCCATGAATACTATTATTGTCTATTTAGTTTACTTTTTTTATTCGTTATATCCCTCTCGTTTCGGAGCACCCTTGAATCTCTCTTCCCCGGAGGCTTTTCTCCGCTGACCGCTCGTGCATCGAGCGGCGGTGCCCGGAGAGCAGCCAAGGTGTCTAAAGAAGGGAAATTAAAAAGACAGAGAGAGCGTGAGGGGAGAGGGGGGGGGGTGATCAAGCCAAAGCGTAGTCGGGAACGAGATCCTTCCTCCGGCGAACGGCTCGTAGCACTGGCGCGCCTTCGCAGAATCGTATCATCGATGCCGGTCGCGCCGGTTCGCACGCGATCCGAGCCGCCGGCCGAGTCTGAATGGTAAGGAAACAAGAAATGGTTCAGGAGAGAGAGAGAGAGAGAGAGAGAGAGACGCGTTCTGCCGCCCTGGCATTGCGTGCGCCGGCGCGCGTCTTTGCGAGCTCGATGAATTGCGTGGCGGCGGCGGCGGCGGCGGCGTCTTTCCTTTCGAGATTTTGCTTTTGCGCGCGCGCGCCGCTGGAAGCTGCCGCTGATGGATCGTCTTCGGTGGACGCTCGCTCGCGTGTGAAAAATGGCTTCCCTCCGCCTCTCTCTTTCCTTCCGCTTGCTTGCTACACCCTGCTGGCTCCTCCTCGCGCTCTGTCGTCGTTTTGCATCGGCGACGCGCTTCGACAGATGCGGGTCCCACTCTGCCCCGTCTGCCATCGCGTTGCGCTCTATACAGCGATCTCAGCCGCCGCCGCCGCTGCCTCATCACAAAGCTCCGTGTCGCCAATTCCGTGCAGTGCGTGTATAAGCCGCGTCAGCCAATCATTAAAGAAATTTAGGTAAGGGTACGCAAGCGGCTTGTATACCCAAGAATCCAAAGTCTGCTTGAGATTTGCTGGGAACTAAGCGGTTTGGGTATGCAAACTGACCGCAAGTCTCTTGCGTTTCCTAATTGAAAGGAGCTGGAGATGGAGAAAAACTAGGGAGGTCAACAACCGCGCTACGGTTTGCTACCCTACACAGGCGCAAGGAGATTCAGGGGTCAGAAAGAAGGGAGAAAGCTCTCCTCCAACAAGAGGGGACGGCGTGTTCTGAGACAGGAAGTGGGCTCACCTATTGTACTCTGCTGACCTCCCCGTCAAGCATCCTTTAGTCGGCGTCGCACGGTGGGCGATCGTGGGCGGACAACGCAGAAACGCTTCTTCCTGTTCTCTATTCCTTTTTTCGCTTACGGGGCACGTAGCTTCCGCTGCATTGCAAAGAGTTACAATGCATTGCAAAGCCTCCAAACGGTATAATGCTTTCACAATCCCACACGTAAGCAGTCTTAATTGCCTCTGCCCGGTTAGTCTTTTTTTTCTTTAGCACATGCGGACGTATTTGCATTTCTGTCTCACGTGCACCGACTGCCGCGACTTGCCAGCCACCTAGTGGCAGAATAATTGGTGGCGTAAGCGTTCCGCCTCTTCGACGAAAACAAAGAAAAACTAATCAGCAGCTGCTTCTGTACAACTTCTTTCGAGTGGACCGTATTCTGTGAAAATAAACAAATTCGTGGGGCCGCACCATTCATATGGGGATGGATTACCAGCGAAGCTGTTTAGGTTGCGTTCGTGGGCTGCATACGTTATGAAATCATACATTTTTTTTTTTTTTATGCGGCACCACACTACGCCGACACAAGCGATGCCACGGTCACCGCACCTCCCATGCATCTGCCGCAACCGCTACTACAGTCGCGCCGGCATCTCCGACGCGCGTGACGTTGTAAGCACAGAAGTGCAAGTCACGTGGACAGGCGCCATCGCCACCCTCTTTCCCCCTCTCCTGATTCGTCAAACAGAATCTATAATAAAGCGCATGAAGTCCCGCTTGCTACAGCAGGTGCACTTTCTTATATATGTGTGTATAGTGTTTCTCTTACAACGCCGAATTTATGTGGTTCTATTTGGACCTAGGATATCAAACTTATTTCCGCAAGCTGGCGAAGTGCTTGAAGCCTGTTTCACCTCCACCGCGGGTCGGCCCGGTATTGCCCAATCTCCGAGATCGGCCCGCGCATACATGTCCACGTGCCGTGATACGGACGTAAGCCATCCAAGCGGTGCGCTCCAAAGAAAGTATAGAAACATTCAGCGTGCGTGCACCTGAACGCAAGGGCAGACAAAAGATGCGATCGCAAGTGGCGGCTGTTCCGTTTCGCCTACGACGCGCGGTAAAGCCGGCGAGGATACAACAGACGCCAGGGCTTCGTTCAAAGCGGCAGACATTTTGGCCCGTTCGGCGCCGCCGCTACGCCTCCCTGCCAAGCGCGTCCAGGCATGTTCCGATGCCACGTGTCTTCATGTGCGTGTGTGAGTGTATGTGCATATTGGTGCCCACGCTTGTCAAAGCGCGGCAGCCGGGGAGAGGAGCTCCCAACAACTGTGAAGCAAGGGGGGTCCGAGTGGCGCCGACACGACGCTGCGCCACCTTATCCCATTGTGCCCGAGCGGCACTGTCACGTGCTCGTCTATAGAGGGGTTCCTTCTTGCCCTCAACTGCGAGAGTATAAAAGCAGCTGCCCCCGGACGCCAAAAGAGGGCTCCGATTTCTTCTGTTGAGTAAAGTGCAGTCCCGTCTCTCTACTTCGGTCAACCTGACCGCCAACTCTTTGCGATGTTAGAATAAAACAGGTTGTTTTGTTGTTACCAGTCGACTCATGCTTTGCCGGGACCTTCGGATGCTTCCAGTTGTACCCCAGGCCGCCAGGCCAACGCTACCCTTGGGGCTTGCGACCCAGGTGCAACAACGGGCGTCAGCGCCGAGTTCCCAACAACTCGCGCCAGCGGTGCGATTACAACACGGCTCGCTGGCTTTCTTATACCGTCGACCATCCGGCCATCCTCATTCTTTGCTGCCCCTGGCAGGGGGCCTTGTCAGGGTACGTGGGGGCAACCCACACAGAGGTCGACGGGAGGGAATCCGCTCCGTGGCGTAGACGTGTTGAGCGTCGTAAAGAGGGAAGCAGTATTTGCACGTTCCGTGCGTAATCCCGTCGCACACACCCGACGGAAAAGTGTTGTCATGTTGACGAGGCTGATGATTAGGCAAGCCGTGTCCCGGGCGTTTGGCATTTGTTCCACTCGTTCCCGCGAAAAGTGAAGCGCAACAGTCGGCAGACCGAAATCGGTGACGTGTTGGCCTAGTGTGAACGAGCGAACACTCGCTGGCAGTGTTGGCAGGCGGCCAGGCTGCCAGCCCTGGGGACGGCCCTGTATTTTACTACCTCGAGGCTCGGCCCACGCAGTCCTCGGGTGATCTCCCTTGGGGCCAGAGTCTAGGTGCGTCTGCAGCTCGTAGCTTCGTGCGCGCTGTGTGCCTGTTCTCGGCGCTCACCCAGTGTTGAAACGATAGACAGCACGAAGATCGCTTCGCGCGCTGTTGCTGCCGTGTTTCCTCACTCCAGCGTTTTCACACCGAGTGTTCGCGGTCATCGAGTCTGCACTGACACCGTGCTTGTTAATTTACTTAGCAAGCGAATGTTTAGAAGTTGATACGGCCAATAAAAGTACTAGTCTTACATCGTATGGCTGTCTGCTAATTTGCTATCGCAATCGATGCTTCGCCTTTCGGGTGAAAATGCTACTTTTTATGTTAGTTTCCTTTATTGAGCGACTCAGGATGGAGGTTTCCGAAAACTGGTAAATAAAACATTACCAGAAGGTGAGGCACTGGCAGTGACAGCAAGGTTTAACTTGGTGCTTGTACTCTTTTCACGGTGTTCTAATTATACGCAGGTGCGACTATATGCTGATGCAGCACGCGCGAGTGCGCCAATACTTTTGGCACCATTAAGAGCTCTCACATGCCGTTTAAGGCCTGTAATGACATCCCACAGACGCCAATGCGTTTCCCAATGCGTTACCGGTGTAATTACATCACTCCCAGATTCTGAGCACTAACATTGTTTTGCACTTTTTCGCAGTCTGACAAGATTTACGATAAAAGACATGCGCTGCGAATGAGATGTTGCGTGACTTTTGTTTCCACTGTAACTCCTAAAACAATCTGATTTCAACCAAAGAGCTTCATCCTTGTTTCAGCAACTTTGGCGGTTGAATAGTGAAGCATCTGTCTTGCTTATACGGCATTTTTCAGATTGCGTGATGCCTCGGCATAATTCTTGTGAGATCCTCAAGTTTTCTATTCACAAAATTGGTCGTTCATTTCTGAATGGGTACTTTTTTTCTTTTTTTCTTTTGCATAAGAATGATGTTAACATAAACAAAGAAATAGGTCCTAGCTTCGTTCGAAAGTCAAAGCATTCATAGCGATACACAGTACTACACTATTACACGAAATAAGGATCATAATTTCATGGGCCGTATACGCTTCACAAACATTCACTTACTGGCTCAACAAGTGCGATGGCAGGACCCGAAAGGCACTCATGAACGTAATTGGCTCGATGTTCGTCGGAGGAGTTCCGGTTCGGAAATCGCGCATCATTGTCCCAAAGCGAAAATATTGTGCTGCCACTCCTTTCACCATTTCAGCTGCGCCATGTCCCCGAAACTCAGCAGATCACGTGACCACGAGCACTGAAATCATAGGAAACCAACAGCCATCTCGGATCACCCATGCATGCTCTCATTTCGTCCTTGCACCGAGAGTAGGCTAAGTGGCTTCCGAACATGGCGTGCCGGCATCTTATGCTCTTGGCAGCCTGATGGGTTTCCGTTGTTGCTCTGTGCTACAGTCAAAATGGATGCCAATTTTTCCCTCTTCAATGTCCCCCTTCATTATTTGACTTACGCACAACCGATTTGTCATGCCCCTGATTTTAGTAACATCTTTCTCGAAGTTTCTTTGTGTCCAATGATATTTTTAGGTCGGATGCGTTCCTGGCCCGAGCCGCATTCCAGATGTGACAAGCGTAGAGTGGCATAGCGGCTTATTTTGGCACGCCGCCGCAACCGAGAGAACCGCTCAAGCGCCCCATACGTGACCTTTAAACCACACCACATTTGAACGCACATTTTGTGGACATACCGATAGTTGAGCCCTTCAGAAGACGCAGGCCCTTCAGGGATCATCTCTCCATTGCACAGACGACGAGGGCCCATAAGGAATGATGCACGTCGATCAGAAAGTCTGTTCTTGGTTTAATGAGGAACATCCTTCCTTGTGAATTCATTTCACCCCTAGGCCTAGAG
This sequence comes from Dermacentor variabilis, assembly GCF_050947875.1. Taxonomy (NCBI): domain Eukaryota; kingdom Metazoa; phylum Arthropoda; class Arachnida; order Ixodida; family Ixodidae; genus Dermacentor; species Dermacentor variabilis. The sequence continues at coordinate 214,735,671 of NC_134569.1, read as the reverse complement.
GTCATGTGTAATTATTTATTTTTTTCCTTCTTTTTTCCTAATTTGACATTCCATACAGAGGTTTGTTTACTCAGTCGCCTGTCGTGCTACTTTAGATTGTCATTGTGGAAATTCCGCGAGGTTCCCAAACAGACTTGTCAATGACACAGAGCTTCCGCGCTGACCTATATTGAATCTCAAAATATACACGCGTGTATTGCTTTCTCGTTCTCTCTCGCACGCTTCGCGTTCTAGATTTTGTTTTAAAGACGCTACAGCAAGCTCCATAGGTTGATATGTCGGTTGCCTGCAGTCTCCGTTTGGCCCCTGCGACGAAGCTCAACACGAGGCAACGCCAGTGTGCGAAGAGAGACGCCCATACGCCTGCCCAGCGCGAGAGATGGATGTCGTGCCTGTGGGCTTAAGCGGCAAGGCAAACACAGGTAGGCTTGACGGCCGGAATGAAGGAGCAAAGAAAATGTACACGGCGACGTACAGCAATACCGGAGAAGCGGAGATGAACAGCACACATAGCTCCGGGCTTTGAAGTGCCGCGCCGGCGCTTCACAGAAGAGGCTGCTTGCGCGGCAATATACGCCGGCCGAGGGACGACAGCGAGCCTCACCAATCGTCATGGCAACGCGCAGCGGTGTCCAGTATGGCTTGTCGCCAAGCATTCGCCTTCAACGTGCGTGTGCGTGCGCGCGCGCGCGCGCGTGTGTGTGTGTGCGTGTGTGCGTGTGTGCGTGTGCGTGTGCGTGTGCGCGTGCGCGTGTGCGTGTGCGTGTGTGTGTGTGTGTGTGTGTGTGTGCGCGCGCGCGTTTAACTGCAACTCCTTATATCTAAAAAGCCCACAAGTAATATTTGAATTACGTCTCTGCAGGTTAATTACATGGCTCGTCAAAAATCATGTGCAATAAAACACTCTATCCACAAATTAAATACATAACGTCATTTATCTGCTTAATTACAGAGCTTCCAGCACACGTTTTCATTGGAAAAATGAAGGAAATCGCCACAAAAGTCAATTCCGTCTTTCTACATATTATAACGGCCTAATAGATAGAAATCACTGCCGCCAAACTCTTCCTTCAGTTAGCCCCATTGTGGGCGCGTGACCACGAAGCGCGGCTCGCAGACCAACCCTTCTGTGACTGAGAAGGGTGGAGTAAGATAGCCTTGCTGCCGCATATTGCCTAAGCGGCCTTGTTCACTAAATTGCAATAAAGATCACCTTTATATATCAGTCCAATTTACATGGCTCGCTGCAGACATATCCGGCACAAATTCAAGAATGTCCTTTTCTCGCTCTCTTTTTCCATCTCTAGTTCAAACAAAATAACAAGACAGGCTTTCTAATTTCACGCATGAGATTATCACTGCGAGATTTCCTGCTTGAAAAGCCGAAGCCTTTATTACTCGTGGTTCTTAAGTACGCCAAGGGCATGCTGAGGTTGGTCATAGGCAGCGTTATCATCACGTGGAAGACTGAACCTCCATCGTTGCGGATTTGCGCTGAAGTCGGGCTTTCTATAGCGCTACTGCTCTAACGCGTTCACGCACGGAGGCCGGCCCTCATCAGCGTAGCTCCGGCCTCGGACGACGCCAAAGAGCGGTGCGGCGCTTGAGAAGTGGCAGAGCACGCGGCACAAGTGGCTGAGAGTCGGGCGCGGCTCCGACCGCCGCGCGAGATCTCCGGCGGCGACAGCAGCACGGCGAGCACAAAGAGAAGAGCGGAAGGAAGGGCGGCGGCTGCGAGGAAGCGCCGGCTGGAAAAGGGAGCGCCGGAGCGATGGAGCGAGCCGCGCGGCCTGGAGCGCTGCCTCGGGCATACGGACAGCGAGAGAGAGAGAGGGTAAGAGAGAGAGAGAGAGCCGGCCGCGCGTGGCAGCCCGCCTCCGCAACTGATGGTGCTCCGGAGAGCCGTGGGAGTCCAATTAAGCCCCGCGATCTCGCAGCCGCCGACGCTCCGATCTCGCGCGCTCCCTCCCCAACCTCCTCCGGCCGCTCTGCGCGTCTGCGTTGCCTTCCGCGCGCGCCTTGCCGAAAGCCCGCTACGCGCGATGGAAGAGCGCCGGCTTGGCTCTGCGTTGCCGCTCGCCTCCTCGAACTCCCGCTCCGGCTCAGCGAGCGTGAGCTGCTCTCGGCTGCGCAGCGCGCTTTCGACGACCGCGCCCGTCTGCCGGTATTCGCGTCTCAGGAGGGCGAAAGAGCAAACACGGCTTCTTTTCCTTTTGTTCTGTTCTTGGACTCCTTAATTTTTGCTTTTCCCCTCTTTGTCGTACGGCGCCAGTGCTGTTTTCGAAAGCTGTTCGTTTAGGCAGTGCAATGGCTCGGCGAAAGTATGAAAGTTACGTGGTTTCACCTTGTGATTGTTGGGTTCGCGGTATCGTTCTTGCAATTACGTCTCAGCCTTGCATGCGGCCCAGCGATCGCATGTTTTATTAGAGATACTGAAGCATGAAGCCATAAGTTGGGGAACTTATCACGTATTGTCGTTCTGAATGTTCTTACGTGAGTGTGAGCGCATAATCGAGAATTTTTTCTGTTATGATAGCGCTTCACTGGTGTCCATAATTTAGATTTAGTTTACCCTGAAAAACTATCATAAACTCGATAATGGCTGTGTTTAGTTGGCTTTGAGAATGATGCTTTTTCCTTTCATGAATTCGACAAAAAGAAAGGGAAATGTTGAGGGCAGGCGAACTTCTTCCGCAAGAGCATCCTAACTTTTCCGGACAACTAACAAGGAAATAAGCGTCTCAGCATGGGATCATGACGATGGTCACGTGATCATCTTCTTACGAAAACATGATGGTGCCACATTACACCTAGCTTATTCTCCATACCTTTGTGATGGTTGTTATGTATAAATACAGTATCTAAAGATTAAATGCAGAGAATGATACTATCCGCTTCGAAGGGTGAATAAATCCACAGTTTGCGCGGTCCCGAGTGGGTGCTTTTTTGCATCACACCGGAGCCTTCCGTGTGCTGTGCCGACTGTTACTGTTGGCGTGTAACACCCCGGGCAAAAAGGATCCTCAACCACCATGCCTCATCGAAACGGAAGGTGGATTCCTAATTTGCTGTGGTTGTCTCGAGTGGACGCCGCTCTGGTGGACGCCCCGCAGTGTTCACAGGCCCCATTGTGTCTGTGCGTAAAAACCCTTTCCGCGAACGGTGAAACTCTAGGGGAGAACGCTTTCCGCGAACCAGACAGGACCCGCGGGCTGCCGACAGCGGAGGCATGCTTGTGAAGACGTCAACTGGGAGAATGGATCAGCCACCCATCCACAACCAGACGCCCTTTCCGTGAACCAACGACGCGCGAAAGAGAAGGGATCGCCTGCCTACGATCCCCAGGACCCGCGTGTTGCCACCAGTAAAGGCAAGCTCGGGAAAACATCGTGCTGGGAAAGTGTGTGCCGCCGCCTAGCACCGTGGGACTCAGTGCATGTCACGTGACGTTGACGTGAGCAAGATCCCGCCTACGATTTTAGTGGGCCTATTTAAAGGGCCCCACAATGTACTTTTTCACTTCATTCTCTTCTTCTCGTCTTTCACCAACCATTGAATGAACAGTGCAAGTTTCGCACTAGAAATCGTCTCGTTGCTGCCTGATCGCTATGGTCTACCGGACGCCTGCAGCCCGCCGACAGCGCCCCGCTACCCAATAGTAATGCCGGTCGAGCTTCAAGAAACAGGTGTCGCAACAACTGTCGGCAGCGGTGGGGTGCGCTACCCTGGAGAACGCAAGAACTGGTTGGCAGCGATGGCGACACGCTACCCTGGAGACCCCAGCATTGGATGACATCTAAGATATCGTCTCTTCTTCGTCGTGGTGACAACGTTCGGAACGAAGCTTTCAGGATTCATGACTGCATATGGTGAGTGCACGGCTTTTTTTCACTAAGATATCACTTGGCTTTGCGTTCTTTCTTTTTTTTGGGGGGGGGGGGGAGGGAGTACAGAGCAGTGTTTTTTCTTTAACCGCTGACAGAAGTTTTGAGTACGTCGAGTTTGTTATAGAGCGAAGAGTTAGCAGCACTAAGGGCAGCCATGAACTTGAAGGCACTAAAGAAGCCGGAATTGTTGACCTTGGCCAGAGAGATAGGCCTCCAAATTTCCGAATCAAGGAGAAAGCCGGAAATCATTGAGGCGATCGAAGCGACGACGGCAGACGACAATCAACTGAAGAATGCTTAAAGAGCATTGCGGATAAGGAAGCAGAGTGTAAGCGCTTAGAAGAAAAGAAAGAGCGTAAGCGCCTAGAAAAAAAATACCGCGAGCGGGCAGCTCGCGCTCCTCTGCTCGGCTGCCAGAAAACATCAAGTATTGGGTTCAGGATAGGCCAGGCGTGGACACTCTCACAAAAGCGGCTGACCTTGGTGAGGAATACGTAACTCGCTGTGTGTTCGAAGGGAACTTAGCTCCTAAGAAGGAGATGAAGAAATACAGACCCGACAAGCCAAAGCGATGGTCAGAGTCGAGTCATATAAATCCAAGGAAAGGTCACATTCGGTGAAAATTAGTGACGAGAACAGCAAGGGAAAGGAGGAGCCACCCGAACAGATGGCAGAAAGGCAAAATAAAAAAAGCTTTCGAGGAAAAGGAGCCAGTGGTTTGTTATAACTGCCCGCAAACGGGGCATATCTGCATGGGGTGCAAAAATCCCAAACTAGTGTTCATGTCACTAACTAGTAACGAGGAAAATCTGAACTTGCTGAAACCGTACATTCGAGACCTTGTGGTAAACGACAAACCGAGTCGGGTGCTTCGCGACTCGGCAGCGACAATGGACGTGACGCACCCGTCGTACGTAGAGGAAGGCCAGTTCACGGGAGAATGTGCTTGGATAAGGCAAGCCTTAGAGACCTCCAGTGTTTGTCTCCCTGTGGCAAAGATTCGTATCGAAGGCCCTTTTCGAGTACAGGAGAGTGAAGCGGCTGTCTCGGCACATCTCCTGCCACCGTATCCAAATTTGTTTTTTTAACAAATCCGAGGATTTGCTGCGATGCAGGGAAATCGGGTTTAGTGAAGGAATAGTGCAAGCCCCAACCTTGTTCCAAGGCAAGGGAGCTCGCGGCCAAGGCAGTGTACGAATGTCCAGTGGTGGAGGAAACAGGTTTGACGGAGGTTTCGTCAACCAGCACCAAACAGGACAGCCCCACAGCGGATAATACGGAAAGTACCCTAGCTAATGAAGAGGTCAGGCAAGCGCTCTAGCCTGAAATGTCTCGCGAAGCAGAATGCAAAAGAAAGTTATTAAATGTAAGCCCTGCCACATTGATTGCTGAGCAGGAAATGCGTAAGGCACAAAGCAATGCTAAGCATTACTATGACAGGACGGTTCGGAAGCGACGCCTTGAAGTTGGGGAAAAGGTAATGATCCTAAAACCCTCATTGAAAAACAAACTACAGGTTAAATGGGAAGGACCGGTGGACATAATTCCGAAATTATCTGAAACAAACTACGTAATTATGGTACCGGGAAAACGAAGGACACCACAAGTGTACCACAGCATCCTACTTAAACCCTACCGGCAGAGGAAGGCCATTGTGAACAAGTCCCTTAACCAACCCGAGGAGATGCCTGTCGACTTTCCGGTCAGAAACGGGGGCAAAAGACATTAACGAGATCATTGACAAGCTAGTAGGCAGGCTCAGTTGAATCCAAATCAAAGGGCCGAACTGAGGGTGCTCGTGTTTGAATTTAAAGAGATATTTTCAGACACACCTGGCAGGACCACTGCGATCGTTCACGATATAGAGTTAGGTTCATCGGACCCTGTTCGTTCGAAAGCTTATCGCGTTTCACCTCGTCAACGTCAAGTCATGGCCGCTGAAATGAAAAAGATGTTAGAGCTAGGTGTAATCGAGCCAGGAGAGAGTGATTATACCTCGCCTCTTATCTTGGTTGAGGTCCGAGGAAAGGAGCCGCGACCGTGTACCGGCTACCGCAGGCTCAATTTAATCACGAAGCACCAGACCTACCCAATACCGCATATCGAGGAAAGGCTTGAGAAAGTGAGCAGTGCTAATTTCATCTCTTTTGCGCTGGAGCTTGGCTCTTCAACAGTAGACTTTCGATATTCGCTACAAGAAGGGCAAGCTTAACGGCAATGCCGATGGTCTGAGTTGTTGCCCCTAGAGTAACGAAAGCCTCATGCTCTCTCGGGTTTCCGTGGCATTTTTACGTTTGTATTCTTTTTCATACGTTTCTTTATTATCGCGAAGTTGTAGTGGATTGTTAGCTGATTTTAGTAACCACGTCTTAACGCTTTCAATGAATAGCTGTTTTAGTGTTCAGGGAGGACGACGCGCGAAAGGAATGGGAAAACAGTAGCAGGTTTTCTTTTATTTAAAGCCTGGTGTATCTTGGAGGAGGATGGCCTTGTGCTCGCTGCTTTGTGGTTCTGGGTTCGGCACTGTTCTGAATTGATTGCTTGCCCAAACAGGAGACGAAAAGTATCGAGACCTGTTTGCAAATCCAGTTTGAGTGGACCGGACCAGGCAGAAAAGACACAAGAGCGCCACGAGGACAGATGAAGAACTCCCAGGAATCTACCAGCTAGGAACTAGGGTTCGTCACCCCTGAGGGAAATTCTGCTACTGAAACGCCGATCCCTCCCCCAGTGGCTGCTGGCCCCTACGTGTCGGGATCTACCTCCTCTGCCGGAGATGCTGTTACGGTTGACGTGTAGCAGCCCGGGCAAAAAGGATGCTCGACTACCTTGCCTCATCTAAAGGAAGGGTGGTTTCCCAATTTGTTGTGGTTGCTTCGACTGGTTACCGATCTGGCAGGTACCCCGTGGTACTTACAGGCGCCTGCGTGTGTGTACATGCCTAAGCGAAACGAAGAATGGATTCCTAATTTGATATGGTTGTCACGAGGGGTTGCCGGTCTGAGTGGCGCCCCGCAGTGCTTACAGGCCCCTTTGTGTGTGTGCGCGCGGAAAACCCTTTCTACGAACTGTCCAACTCAAAGGGGAAGGCCCTTTCCGTGAACCAACGACGCCTAGAGGAGAAGGAAATCAGCGGCCAATCCACAATCGGACACCCATTTCGCGAACCAACGTCGCCTAGAAGAAAGGATAAGCGCCTACGATCCCGCGCCTGCGCGTTGCCACCTGCGGAGGCCGGCCAGTGCCACCTCATCTCGGAGCAGGGATCCACCGCCTATTGCCCAACCAGACACTGCACGTTACCACCTGCGGAGGCAGGCCCGTGCCACCTCACCTGGGAGCAGGAATCCGGCAGCTATTTCCCGACCAGACACTGCGGGTTACCACCTGCGCAGACGGGCCCATACCACCTCACCTGGGAGCAGGGATCAGCCTCCCATCCACAACCAGACTCAGCGCATGTCACTTGACGTTGACGTGAGCAAGATCCCGCCTACGATTTTAGTGGGCCTGTTTAAGGGGCCCCGCAATGTACCTTTTGACTTCATTTTCTTCTTCTCATCTTTCACCAACCATTGAATAAACCGTGCAAGTTTCGCACTAGAAATTGTGTCATCCTTGCCTGGTCGCCATGGTCTACCGGATACCTGCAGCCTGCCGACAACGCCACGCTACCCAAAAGTTACGCTGGTCGAGCTTTGAGAACCAGGCGTCGCAACAACTTGTCGGCAGTGGTGGGGTAGGCTACCCTGGACAACGCAGCAACTGATCGGCAGTGGTGGGATACGCTACCCTGGAGAACGCAACAGCCGTCATTAGCGCATGCCGTTTGAAAACGAGTTAAGAAAACTAGGCAGTTGTTTCTGCCTCAGCTGGAAGCTTCTTTTTTTCGGTCGAGTGTCTAATAGATGCGTTGTGACTGGCGACGGGGAAGCGACAGGGCGTTCTTTATCTCCTCGGCAGCTCTCGGCCAGCAGCATTCATTGGCGCCGTCATCCGACGAGAGCCGACGCACTCTTGAGATACCACTTACCGCGATACCACTTCACAACCGCCACGTCACGTGGCTTCTTTTTTTTTTACATTTCACGGGCTTTCTTTGCAACCCGGAAATGTACTACGTGAGACGCATCGTAAAGGAAATAACTCGATCGGTGGTTTCTAAAGGTGCTCTACAAATATCGGTCTCATACTTGGGGTCCTCAGACAATAATAAGCAGTTGGGTAATCAAGCTTAAAAAATTTGTTAGCTACGGGGCAAACAAAAAATTACCTGAGTTATTATAGGCAAGTGCGGACAGTATGCGTTTGGTTCAATTCGCTTCCGACGCATCTTTCATTTTTAAAAACCTTGGCTCAAGTTACGTGGCACACCCCGCATAACGGCACAATCAAGGTATTGTACCAACCGGATGAAGCATGCAAGAAGCTATCAGCAACACTGCAGTAAGATTGTCTTCCCCACGAAACAAAAACATCTTCGAGGGAAGCTTAGGCGTATTTTCTGGTGAACATTGGAAACACAAAATTACTCCTTTCGCTTCGCAACACCCCATGGACATCGGTAGGCACATGTATGTGGCGCAGTTACATCTCCCTGGGTAAAGGACTTTTCTTGGGCATCTCGTAGTGAAATTTGAATCCACTTACTGTCATTTGTTGTGTTCAGAGACACTAATACTGCGCAGCTGTTTAATTCATTTGCCAATTTTTGAAAATTAGTACTTTTTTTTTTCTTTCCAAGCTGCTGCCAGCATTTTTATACAGAACCCTCGCAGGAAGCGGGAGAACAAACAATGCAAGTGAAGAAAAAAAATGCTAAACACGATGAGCACTGCAGTAAAAGAAAAACATAAGGTGGGAACAATGTCACACTAGTTCCAAAAGTTCCAATAAATGAAGACAATCGTTACAAGCCACAAGAGAAAAAAATTATGCACGAGATGGGTTGTAAACGAAAAAGGGGAGTTTTGCTGCGAAACAGCAACAATGACTAAAAGAGCAAAACATTACATTCTCCACAGGCATGCATCGAAACGCCCATGCCAATGTGCTCTTAATTACATACTGCTCCCAAGAAGATCCTATGTACTAAAGCTCTTCACACTACCTCTTCCATAGTTGTGACATAAAGACTTGTTGTGAAATCAGAAATAACAGTTACATCTGAAATCGAAAAGTGTAGGCACGGCTGTAAACTTCAACAACCGGCGCTCATTTTGACGATTTGCCTCGAATTGGCTGTCCTCGAAATGGAGTTGAAATTAAATGGGGCATTGAACAGCAATTTCAAACTACAGTCAGAACATCGAACAGTGATGGCAACTTCTCGTTGTCATGCAGCCGCTCTTGTTGCAACCGTTGATGTTTTGCAGTGAATGCATCGTTACGACGCTGTTTAATAATAGCGTCCATAGAAACGGCAGGCTCCCACAGTGATTATAATGTGCACCTATAGCGAGATAAATATTTAATTCGTGTATAAACGTCGAATAGCAGCCACACGGCATCACCTGCAATATCTCTAGCTCTTTCGTGGTCCTTTGTGTTCAAATAAGCTGTGCTGACGCTCGGCAAGCCTCGGCTCTTTTCGTCGCCGAACCACGTAGGGACAAAAACAGTGGCTCCCGTCATGGCAAACGAGCAAAAATACCTTGCCACATGCTACGAAAAGTCAGCAACTCAGGTCGCATATCTTGGTGCTGTCTGTCGGGTACCAGCAGTCACGTTTCACTATCGCCTCCACTTTTTTTAGTCTTCACTCGCTGTTACGAGGGGAGCGAAACATCCGTTGTCCTTTCGTATGTGAAGCAGCACACAGTGGCACACAGCAGCCTGTCATAGCTTCAGTTCAACAGCTGATGGAACTCTAAGACCAGCTCGCTTAAAGCACTGTGACTGCGCTAGCCACTGCATTTCTTACAACGCACCGCCACACTTTCGAAGCAAGATGGCTGCCCGCGAAATTGCAGTGGCATGACCTGGGTTAAAAGGGGTCTCCACCCTGAAAGCGGCTGCACTTGCATCGAGGCACCCTTTAGGCGCCTATACGCATCTTCGCGGAGCTGCCGGCGGGCGCTCCGGGCGGCGACGGGGGCGCGCTTCCTACCTTTGGGCGCAAACACACTGCTGGAGTTTAAACGTGCGAGCGCATGATTCAATCTTTTCGTTTTTCGCTGTCGCTATACAGAAGAGGGGTGGGGTAGTACTCTGTAAATGTCCATCTAGTGTACATGTCCATATTGGCTGCTGCTAAAGTGACGATTGCCTGAGCTTAGGGTACACGCGAGAAAACAGGCGCTCGCAGCCAGTTTACTCCTCGATGGTTCGGCACCAGCCACTAATCAGTGGCCGAAATGGGCAGTTCATTAGGCGGGCACTTACAAAATATGCCTAGCATTCATCGTGGACAAATCCATATTTACCAACGCGCCCATCACTCAAGCCGAACAGTGCCGGGTCCGGTTGAACCTGAAGCACCATCAAGCGTCGAGTGTAGCTGGTACGCGGCGCGTTTGCAGTTCGTGCGGGTGCCATCGTGTCAGCGAAGGCGTGGGCGTTCTCCAGCGCGCACGTTTTGGCTCCTGAAAGAAGCGCCATGCGGTTCCCGCTTTATGCGCCCGTTTGTGCACTGAACGTCGGCGTTCCCAGCGTAGTCGAGCGAGCGCAGCGGGGGATGAAAAATGTCACAATTTCGCCCGAAAGGCGAAGCATCGATTGCGATAGCAAATTGGTAGACAGCTGTCATTGCTCTTGGACGTTATAATGAACATCACGGTGGTGGCCACACCAACAGTGACGGCAAAAACGCGCCTGAAGTGTCCATATGATTGCTATTGCAATAAAAAGTGACGAGAGCGATGAAAGTGCGAGGAGGAAAGCGGAGGAGGAAGATGCAGCGTACGTATGAGACGGAAAGCGAATGAGGTGTGTATGGCGAAAGCGTGAGAAGAAAAGCGTAGTGCTGCTCAAGCGTAGTGTCCGCTGCCACGACCGCTACGAGATGGCGCCAGAGTAGCGCGCCGTCGTCTGTTCACCGATGACTTCTTTACCTTTCTTCGGTCACTGCTTTTAACCGGCTAACAAACGCTAAACGTTACACCTCGACGCACGGCGCACCTGCATGTATCAGAAATTTCTCAAACGTTATGGATAGTAGTTATGGATAGAATGAACGGATAGTTCCATCCGGTGGCTGTTGTCACCAAAGCTTTATCTAAGCTGACTGTATACGGGACGCGAATTGTGTAGTACTCTCTGGAAACCCCGTGGGCACCAAGGATTACCCTGGAGCCATCGACGAGACATGTATAAAAACTGACGTGCTCGACCCGCCGATTAGGTTTTCGACGATCGCCGACTTTGCTACATGTCTCTCTCAAATTCTTTGCCTCAACATATCGCGAAATGAAAACACGCACAGAGCTGCACTCAAATCTCGTATTAGGAAGTATCTTAATCGGCGGTGAATTTTTTGTGAATATTTCGCTGGGGTTTCACCTGCTCTGCTAAAGCTGCCGCGCTACCTAATTGTTACCATTCTCTGCGAATCTTGCACCGGTTATAGAAGAGGAAGCATCCGTGCCCAACCAGGTTGAGGCAGCAAGGTAATTTTAGGTACAAATCTCTGTTTGCTTTTTCTTTTGTTTAGTTCGCTGCCAAACGCTGACAGTTAATGAGTTCAATTAAACAAGCTAAGCCTACTGTGTGGAACATCACATTAGCAGGATCGCCAGGTTGTTTCAGACAAAAATACGTTTTATTTCAGTAACACCAAGAACAAAAGTAGGGACAGCTGGCCCAGTTGGCGTGGCTACACAATTACAAAACAGCACCAAGGACGCAGGCACAGAAAAGAAACAACAGCGCACCGTCCTGTTGTTTCTTTTATCTGTCTGCGTCCTCGGCACTGTTTTATAATTATGAAACTCTAAGAAAGCGTAATTTAAGCACAAAGCTTCTCTTGCATGGTTACGGGCAAAGTTAGAACTATATGAGTAGCCAAAAAATTTACCTTGTATTTCAACTAATAATGGCGGCTGTTTTCTATCCGTTTAACAATTCCTCACTGAAGAGCGAAAGAAAATTATAGCACTTGCCTATAAACTCGCTGTTATGACGTCCTGCTTCTATAGACTGATGTCGCCTATGATTCTCGCCCAATTTTAGCTTTCCTTTGATAGCTTTAAGTCAAAATCCAAAAGCCCAGGATTTACTTGCAAGGTCAAAAAAAAAAAAAACTCACTTTCGTGGCATCAGAACCACACACTAAAAGAACACGTACCACCAGCCGCCGCAAAACCGCTAAGCAATTATCTAACTTATTACGACGCAACTATCGTAATATAAGGTGTGTACCACACGACAATACTTGCTTGCTAATGCTTCTTTTCTTTTTTTGTTGCTAAGTGGTGTCCAAGCCACCTCGTTCTTATTGCCTGGTATCGCACAGATTGCGGAGTGACGAACACATCGCCACAAGCCGCCAAAAGTAGGGCGCTCACGTGCCGCTGTAACTAATTGACTTCTTTAAAAAAACGCAACGTTTTTTTGTGATTTACTCGAAACACAGCGACAATAAAAATGGTGTGATTGTGGCGAACGAGGGATGCAACGGTCACGCATCGCGCGCTCGACATTGGCAGTCACTGATATTACTAAAGCGCAAATACGGGGTGTGCAAGGCTAATTACTTCTTCACATCGTCAAGAAGAATGTAGGCCGATTTCTACGATCAATTTTCACAACCACAGAACAAATTACCTTTAAAAGTGCGCACGCCGTACGCGTACATGTAGCCATGTATTGCGTAGCAGACCATGCGCGGTGGAATCCAACTCCATGCAGTGTCCGCAAGGCGGCGACTCTGCTCGATCTGGCACAACATGAGCTTATGCCCAAGTCTGTTTTGCTGCCGTATCTTCTTCTTTTAATGCGATTGGCGTACTTGGCCTAATCCAGCCACTTTGTGACTATCATCATCAGCAGCATCATCATCAGCCTATTTTATGTCCACTGCAGGACGAAGGCCTCCGTTGAGAATTGCTAGCGACCGTCGCACGTTTCTTGCAACCGTGGTTGAGGGCCCGGCGACGCACCAAGAGGGAGCCGGCGAACGGACGAGGGGCGCCTCGCTGGGCTGGCGTCCCGACCGGCGCCTCGACCCGCAAGCTGATCCGTGCCCCGTGTTTTCGGCGGACCGCCTGCTGGGCGCGAATGGCCGGCGCCTCCGAGAAGGACGAAGGCTTCGGTGCGGCCAACGGACAACTTGGATTTTGTATTTTCTTTTCTCTTCCCTTTCTCGTCTCTGCGATGTCTTTTGTAAAAATAAACGTTCAGTCTTGAAGCGAACCCCGACGAGTGAGAATCGTTCCTTCGAGGCTCCTGCGTGCGCGGCCGCTTTACGCCCCCCCCCCCCCCCCCGAAAGAGTCTAACAGTTTTGTAGTCGCACTCGCGAAGTGACCTCCACAGCGTTGGTCGTAGCCTTAATTATTCTACAGCCTCTCCCTGCGATCTCCAATTACCCCTGTCCAGCGCCAACCGATTCCAGCAAGCAACTGCGAATTCCTTACTTTCATCACACCACCCAGACTTCTGCCGTCCTCGACTGCGCTTCCCTTATCTTGGCGCCCATTCTGTAGTCCTAATGGTCCACCGGTTATCTAACATACGCATTACATGACCTGCCCAGCTCCATTTCTTTCTGTTAAAGTCAATTAGAATGTCGCTTATACCTGTTTGCTCACTGATCCACACCGCTCTCTTCCTGTCTCTTAACGTTATGCATAAAATTCTTCATTCCATCTTTGCGCGGTCCTTAACTTGATTTTCGAGCTTCTTTGCCAGTGTAGAAGTTTCTGCCCCATATGTCAGCACCGGAAGAATGCATTGATTGTACACGTTTCTTTTTAATGATAATAGTAAGCTTCCAGTCAGGATCTGAGAATGTCTGTCGAATGCGCTGCAACCCATTTTTATTCTTCTGTAAATTTCCTTCTCATGATCAGGGTCCCCTGTGAGTAATTGACTTAGCTAAACGTACTCCTTCGCAGACTCTAGAGGTTTACTGGCGATCCTGAACTCTTGTTTCCTTGCCCGGCTATCAGTCATTATCTTTGTCTTCAGCATATTAATCTTCAACCCCGTTGTTGTACTCTCTTTGGTAAAGTCCTCAATCATTTGTTGTAACTCGTCCCTAGTGTTGTCGACAGGACAATGCCATCTGCAATTTGTCTCTGCATGTTTATCCATCTATCCGACCTCTTTACGTCGCTGTTCAATTTGAGGGAAAAATGTTCACAATTTCCCCGTTTGATGAGCAGAACTCGATCCCGCGTCCCAGTGGTTCCTCAAGCGCAGCAGCCCGGCGTTGGCTTTGGCGCTGCTCCCCGAATGCCCGCCGACAGGGCACCGATTAATCCTGAGCGTTGGCACACTCCGGCGCGACACCGCAGACGCGCCGCCTGATGACACGGCGTGTCCAGAGGAAAACGTGAGAAAGGAGCCCGGCTGAATCACGCGACTCGTACATGACGCGTTTCGGCGGTGGTCGCTACATTGCTTGAATGTTAATTGCCATCTACAGTCAACGCAAGATGGGTTCTGCATGCGGTAATTTTATTGAATTCATCATGTTGTGGGCGTATTCTTTGCTGCGGAACAAAGTTTCTTTTGGTTTTTGTTCTTTCGCTTTATGAGGGGAGCGAAACTGAGGATGTGGAGCTGCTCTGACCGCGATGACCTGACGCCCGTTTGACGCAAGGACACACGGGCACTGCAAATCCGGTTTCTAGTTCTTAAGCTGTTGTCGCAGCCAATAGTGAAAATTGACTTCAGCGGTCGTTGCTCTCCATTTCCAAATTGCACAATTTACGCACTGACGCACAGCCAAGCTACCCCGGACCCAAGAAGACAACTTCTGTCATGACCGCCGCTTTATGCCACGTTTAAGCGCAACCGTGCGAATAGACGGTCAGCTCATGCGTCGCGCCGTTCGAGGTTTTTTAAAGCACACTAAAGCAATGCATAATTAATAGTCTCTACTATGCCCGCAGCTTAGTAGAATCTATAAGAAGTAAGAGCGCGAGTATCATTGCGTACGGGTTTCAACGCAGGGTTTCATTTCTCCGAAAGCGTGTGCGTGGCCGAACGGCCAGCGGCTGGCGCGCTCCAAGCGCGGCTGCTGTCTTCATTTCTCAGCACCTCAATCCATCACGCGCCCATGGCCCGGCCGACGGAACGAGCGCGTCGTGCTGCAGCGAACCCGGCTCACTTTTGCGCGCACCTGCGGACACTAGATCGAGACACGGGAAAGATCTTTCTCATCTAAAGTGCCTGCCACACGGAACTCGACAGTTCTTTTAGCCAAGCAAAAGGGTCTCGTGCTCTCCGCTCTGCTTCATTTTTATTTCCGTAATTTTTCGGACAGCTTTGCACACAGAGGTACTTATGAGGGGACAAGCTATCTTTCTGTGCCATGCTGTAAGTTTCCTGCACGTTTATTTGTATGGGAACGGCGCTTACGAGCAAGGAAATGTGTAGATTGTGCGTCAAGCTTTGCTTATGGCACGACATAACGTGACCGTACTACAATGTAAAGTATCAGCCCTAAAACTGAACCACCTATCTGGCGTTTCCAAGCTAGCCTTCCTAACCTGCACGCCTCGCCCGCGCTGCATAAGTGGACAGTTTTACCTATGGGAGCTGCCCGAGGTTCTTCCGGTGCCAAAGGAGTTCTCTAGACGTTCCCCTCCGTATCACGTGGCATTCTCACAGTGAATACCAATGAGCTTGATGGTCGCAAAGTCTGTTCACAGTCGTTGCTGAGATAGTTGGTTTGAGTTGTCTGACGTACTTACAGTGCCAGAAAAGGGACACTCACAATGAAGACGATAACACAGACGCTGAAACTCAACCGACCCACAAATATGTATATATATATATATATATATATATATATATATATATATATATATATATATATATATATATATATATATATATATATGCTGGGAGCAATAACCAAGACAATCACTCCCAGCATTGTTGTTGACCTGCGAGTCCTGCGTCTTAGTAAACCAGTTGATGGTTAGCATAAGTGTCATCGTCTTCTTCGTGCTGTATGTCCGCTCGCTAACACTATAAGTGTGTGGGACTGTACACAGTGGTTGAACTTAAAAAATTAGGCATACTGGAGCCTGGTGTCATGTCTAGTTGTTAATCGCTGTGCGCGGGCTGAAAGGGTCCAGTGTTCTTCAGAAGCAAGAGAAAAATTATTAAAGGCCTCACTTACGTAACCTACGCGCCAGCTGTGCCCTAGATACCATACTGCGGCTCGCGTGCTCGAAGCTATCTCGTACGACTGTGCACTTGCGCGAGCACTTCTTTCAATACGCACACACTTACACTTCTTTTTTTTTTTCATTTGAGCCAGTATGACACAGTAAGACATAAGGCTGTCAAGCATAAAAAACGTGCGCTCAGTTTGTCTCTCTTCATGAAAGGAACTCACGCAACTGCCGCCAGTCGACAGCATGCAAACTGACAATGACACAAGGTGTAGCTGACGCAACACATATTAAAGAAAGTGAAGGACAGAACAGACACTGCGTAGCCTCACGTCACAGATTTATTCGAACAAACAAACAATTATTACCGAGCCACTGTGCTTACACTCACTTGCGTAATTGCATGCTTGCGCTGAGGTCCTGAGGTAGGTGATTCTGTACTCTTTCTCGTGGTGTGTCTGTACTGCCTGAAAAAGCTCAAAGTAATGCATTTACTGTTGACGGTGAGCGACGTTTCTCTATACCAAACATTATGCGCGAGTACCTCCACTTATAGCGCGTAGGTACAATGCTCAGCATTGCGTACTCTGTGCGAGGAGACGCTGGAACACATTCTGTGCGACTGTCCTGAATATAATGTTCAGAGACAGTCCATGGCGTCCGTTCTAGCGCACCTGGACGATAGACCATTGTCAGTTGCAACCATTTTCACATATCGCCGACAGAAGACATCGCAGCTGAAGGCGACGAAGGGACTAGTTCGGTTTATGAAGGATACGGGCTTGGACAAGCGGCTGTGACAGTGATGTCGCGTACCGCACAAGAGTGACGAACTGTAACTGACGATGTGTTTGCTGTGTTATGTGCTCTCTCTCTCTCTCTCCTCCCATCTTTCATCCCCCCATCCCGCTCCCATGTGTAGGGTAGCAAACCGGTTAGGCTAAACTGGTTAACCTCCCTGCCTTCCTTCTCCACTTTTTCCTTCCTTCCATTGCGTACTCTGCCTGCGGACGATACCCCATATGCACAGGAGCTGAGTTTCGTCGAAGCAGCGTCGTCTCAGTAAGAAAAACACGCGCGCTTCGCTGAATCAGACTCCGGGACAAGACAAATTGACTGCAGCGGAAAGGAATCGACAAAAGGGGGAAGAAAAGAAGAAGAACGAACGGGGGGAGCATTTCGCAGGGAGGCTGCACAGCAATCGTTCGTCTATCTCTAAGCCGCGGCTTCCTTCTCCATTACCGCGCGGCGCGCTCTTTTGCCACGCACATCCCCGTCGGCAAAATGCTCGCCGGACCGGCCGCCGCAGCGAGACACGCCCACACGCGCCGTCCTCTCGCGGCTCATCAGGCTTCCTATCGCGAAGCGCGCGGCAGGCACAGAAGGACCCCATCCCGTGCCAGGGTCGCTGGCGGCGCATTCGCTCTGCGTCAGATCCCCGCGGCGGCGTCTGCTTTGCTCCGTCGGGGATAAGCCGAGATTATCGACGGAAGCGGTCGTCTATAAGCGCGGGGCTCCTGGCCCGCGCGCGCACTCATTGATTCCCTCCCCCTAGGCCGGCTCCCCACCTCGGAGGGTGCCGGCGCAAATGCCACGAGGCGGCAACGCCCTGCAGTGGTGGCCACTGAGAATCGTTCGTCGTTCCCGCGTTCACGATCCCGCATACGTCGCCGTCTGCCGCTTCCCTCTAGCGCTGTACGGAAGAGCGGGGGAGTGGAGGTCGCTTGGTTGCTGCTGGTGCTGCTACTGGCGCTCCTGGGCTCGGAGATGCGATATCGTCCCGAATCGTCCGCAGTAGTGTGTGCGGTGGGCGAGCAGGCGGCGGCAAACGCCGCCCCGACACAACAGCGGTCGTATAGCGGGCGGTGGCGCCCGGCCGACGCGTCATCATTCTGTCCGTGACAGCGGCTGGCGACGGCCAGGAAGGAGATGGGGGGGGGGGGGGGGGGGAGTAGAAAGAAGGACGGAGGAGAGTGGTAGCGGCGGGGAACGAGGCAATGGATCGTGGTGGCAGTGGCGAGGGAGCAGGCGGTGATGCGGACGGGAACCGCAGCGCGCAAGTCGGGCGGCTCATTTGTTCACGTCCGACAAACGGCGGCGGCCTGTTCGCCCGCGAGGGGGCAGAGACGGAGGCGCTGCGCTACCGATGAGGGGTTGTGTGGGATAGGAGGCGGCCGAGTTGCCATCGACGAGGCGGCAGCCGTCCGGAGCCATCGAGTCTCACTCCAGGCGCCCGAGAGTGCGATGTGCGCGCATGGGCCGACGGTAGACGGTGGGCAGATCGGCGAAAGGGCGAGGCTGTTGGTGACAGGTGCAATTCTATATCGAGCCGATAAAAACGAAGGCGAATAGTCTCTTCCACTCGCAAGAACTTCCGAATTTTCTATAGTCGAAAAAAAAGCAATGGTAAAGAAATTATTCGGTTAGGAAGATTCAATCCTCGGCTGCAATATCAATGTCTCGCAGCGTAGCAAATGTTCCAAGCAGCCCACCCCTCACCCAACGTCAGCCTGCCTCTACAGCAGCTTCCGGGGCTGCACTTCGGCCTCGGTCTTTTAGCTTTTAGCCCCAGTGGCGGCACGCTTCGGCTCCGAGCGGCCTGCACGGCTTAGCCTTTCGGGCGGCGCGACGGCCGGCAGGGGCGGAAAGGATGTCTCCGCTGCCGGTGGCGTCGCTTGCTGACGCCTAATTGGAACTGCAGCCGAGCGCGCTCAGGCGTGGCTCAGGCCTGCTCCCCCTCCACCTCCGATGCCGGCCATCGCGAAGCCGCGCCGTCCGGCGAAATCGCTTTATCGCAAGGAAAGGGATTTACGCGCTGCGAGGCGATAGCGCCCGGCGGAGACGCGGGGATTACCGCGCTCTCCTCCTCGACGCCCCGATCACGCACTGCGTGTTCTATCGGGGCGCCCACGTTCCGGCAGCTGCCATGGCCACCGACGACGCTGTACAAGAGTGACCGGCTGTTGCCCAGGGAGCGGCAATTTAAAGCCGCCCTGCGATGTCTGCTGTGAGCCTTTGTACTGTGGTGGAGGCATTTGCGGCGCTACCCGCGTGGGTCACTGACAGTTTCGCGCCTGTATTTTCCGGCAGTGGCATTGACATCCCCGCCAAGCTATGCCTGTGGACATCGCGCGTCTGCATGACTGGTTAAATTGAACGAGAGTTCCCCTCAATCTCTTCATCTCGGATTTGTTCATAATGTTATGCACAGAGTGAAAGATTATACTCGTATCAAACTTGTGTAGCTCACGCGTTAAGTGTGCCAGTGTGTTTTTGTGCCCTGTAATAACGCATGAACGCTATACTCGTCTGCAGCTTCGCTGAGGAGCATGCTTACCCCATTGCGACACGTCTTTCCATGCCCGCATTGGCTATCCAACGAGTTTGATTGAATTCGTTGAACCGGAGAAACAGGATAGCCAAGTGGTGACTTTTTTACAGGCGGTAGCTTGCATACGCGAACGATGACAGAGTATCGGAGGTGTCTCCACTTTCCTAGTATCCTAAACATTATAAGAAATAAAAATGTGCCCGTTACCTCTGGCTTCTCCACAGTAACGGTGTATGCTGGGTGAAGCCAGCTTCTAGAATCATCTTCGTTTCGTGAACAGCTTACTGTAAATTACGTTTGTCGTTTTTCTTGTCTTACTTTTTATATTAAAGCGAAGTGTTCTTGCCGAGTTCCAGATAATTTTTCGTACGTATCTGGGCATCTAACCCCGAACGCGTTTACTAGCATGGCGCCATCTAGGAACGGTGCCGCGTAGTAGTAGTTCACGAGTTGACTGTTTGAAGCATAGCTTCGTACAATAATTACTAGAGGGGATTGTAGTGCTAATGACTACGGCAGCTGCACGCAGGGTGAGGCAGCCGGCATGCGGTTGGTGGTTAGTACATCGATTTGTCTAAACTTTGTCCTTTCGGCTTCGAATGGTTTTGTGACCTTACAAACCTATCATTTGCAACAGTGTCGGTGTTAGGTGTAATCAATTGTACGTTAATAAAATTTTCGGAAGGCAGGCTTCGAACACAGTAACACAGCAGCCCAAGCCTAATTTCGATACCATTACGGCACGGACGCATGCGTGGGTAAACGGCATAGAACAAGCGTTCTCGCTTGCGCAAGCCAGCGAGTTGAGGTGCTTGGCGCGTTTCTATCGGCAATTTGAACTAATAATAAACCGACGCATCAGAAACACCACGAGTGCAACGAGACACTATGGACAGCACTGAACATTTAAACAAATAACATATACCGAGTGTCCCACTTAACTTGCACGAAGATTATTTTTAAAAAAGCCAGGAGCTGTAGAGAAATCGTGCTGACTGCATGGTAGTCGTAGTCCTGTGTACTTATAGCCATTATTTTTTTCATCCCGAAGTATTATTTAATTGATTGCTTTTAATTGGTGAACTTTCTCATTTTTGCTTGAATCGCAAACATATCAATTACAAAGTTGTAGGGCACCTCTAATCGTTTTATCAAACCTGTTTTATCGTGTATTCGAACTACAATCCGACGCTAGCATGTCTGTACGTTGTGTGTAAGTCGCCACTTCGCGAATTTTCTAGCATATTTTACTTCGAGAAATTCGATCGGTCCCTTTTTTGTTTTTTTCCCTCTATGCAGTGTAAAAAAGCGCTGTACATCACGGCGCTCTCGTTCACTGCAAGCAATCTTTCACTATAGCCGGAGTTACTATATATTTCCAGGCGCTCGGCCGTAATGCCCGCGCACCGCGCTGTGGGCTCCCACCGCGACGGGACGTCGTGAATCGCTGTCGTCGTGGGTCACCTTTCGAAACAGTCTGCGCTCCCCCGAACCCTGCAGCTTCTGGACAGGCGATCGAGAACGGAAAGAAGATTCCGCCTCATGCACCCCGGACGTCAGCTCCGGCGGCTTAGCTCCGAGCCGCACCGAGGGGGATTTCATTAAAGCGTACAAGCACCCCGGGAAAAAGTTAGAGAGAAGCGCGTCTGCGCACGCCGCGTACTTCCTCGACACTGGCAGCTATATATTTTCTTGTTTCGATTACGCTTCCTCTCTACTGCTTCGGCCATCAACCTCTTCTTACTCATCCTCCTATTCGGTCTCCCACGCCGTCACACAGGCTAGCCGTTGCCGTCCAGCTATCATGTGCTTCTGCTGGCGAGCTACCTTAGAGCCATAGAGCCTCCTCCTTCTTTAAAAGTATGGAATGCTTTTAGCTCCCGTTTTCGGCGCCCTACAAGAGACGTTGAGCGAAAAGCCAGAGCAGTTATCTGGGCACTCAAACGAGATCATCAGGGCACCTTGCGAGAATATAATGAGATCATCCGGGCAACCAGTAAAAACGTACAATACTGTCGCTGGCCCCCCACACTTTATTCAAGGGTCACATTACATACGCTAGTTACTGCCCAAACAAGTAACGAAAAATATTGCTTCCGAGGTCTTCCTAATTTTTGTTCACAATATCACTCAAGCTGTAACTTCTAGTATGCTGAAGTTTTATTTGTAATTTCGAATGCGAAGTTCAAAATGTAGGTACACGCCACCACACACGTCATTGTCATCCATTGGCGCTGAGACAGGGTTGCCTGTGCTCTGTTGAACGCCAACGGCTCGTGAGTTTTGCTGCGCGCGTTTTGCGCCGCCTCGACAGATGGCGCCACGCTGAGTGGCGTCTCCTTCAGGCGCTTTTCTTCTTCTAGCTGGGCGGTGCGCTCTGTCTCCCTGCCGTCTTACGCTGCCTGTTGTGCCGCCTTCAGCCGGTTTTCTTCTGGCTAGGCAGCGTCCATATGGACCAGTGCACAGTGTGGCGTGGTGCGGTGCGGCACGATGTGGTGGGTCGGGGTGCGCTTTTGCGAACACGCGCCACACCTATTTTAAGATTGGGACTAGTATCATCTCCGACCAATTTGCTTTCCCCGTTGCCATTTCATGCTTATATCTACTCCCGATTGCGGGAGAGCCAACAATTTTTTTTTAGTTTTCATCCCTTTCAAGTTTCGCAATCTTCTTTTTCGTTCTATATTTGCTTGCAGCATCACATGTTTACTGTTTCTCCTCGTGTCATTTGGATTTATAGCTTGGGAGTGTGTTGCGTTGCTCATTTTTTAATTTTTATTCCTGTCTCTTTAAAGCATCGCCGTACTAGATGATTCTTTTGCACCTGGTATGAATATGGAATAGTCTTCTACAGAAGCGGGCAGCTGTTGTATCGACACCGCGTCGATACACGAGCTGTCGGTCACACATATGGACCGCATAGGATCAACTGCTTTACCTGTTCGCAAGATTTTCACACCGTCTACCGTTGGTCACGAATTTTGAAATTTCGCTTCCCTTCAACCCTATATTCGCCTATATGTGTTCTTTCTTTGCACGTCTGTATTTTTTTTTTCATTCCTTAATTCGCAATCTCTGATTCAATTTAAACGCAACAATATCCGTTCATTTGTCCCCTTACGAGCCGTGCCCGACAATCATCACCATCGCTTTTGACAGTGTCTATCGAGAGATTTCGAGTATTCTGTAATCATTTACCTTTGTTACGTCTTCCTGTTCATGGTATACCTTGAACTCCCCGAGCAGTAGTGGGCGGAAGCAGTCCAGCAGCGCCTTCTATGCCTTGGATAGAAAGCTCTGTTAGCGTCCGACCTTGCATCCTTTCTGTAGCGTTGTTTTCGTACATATGTTTGTTCGCTTTCTTGGTGGGTCGGCCAGGCGGTCACTTGCTGTTTATATTTGTCTCGTTTAGTTTTAACCTCTCTGGCAAACGTGTAGATTAAAAGCAGCAGACCGAGGGGTACAAAATGACGGGGAAATAATAAAGAAAATATGAAGGTTACCCAGAGTTGGGTCCCGTTCATGCCCTCTAGTGGTGTACAGGGAGAAAAAAAGATTGAAAAGTAAGAAGAAAGGAGATACCACAAAGAACTGAACACTAAATTAACGCACACACATAAGGAAACGGCCGACTCCTTTCATCCTGCTGCACATCCTGCCGATGTCTTTAGGAAGTGTAACGGGACATTGAAAGTAGTTCGCGTTAATGACGATGTGGACCAGTGCCCCAATGTTATTTTCTACAAAAAAGGGGTGATTTTGCAGTCTACCTATGGTGCTCTAGAGTCCCTTACTGGGCAGGCTGTAACGAGAGCAGTCTCAAAAAGTTGGCTGATTATTTCGCGCAGTCAGTTACAAGCTCAGTAGAGCGACAGCGAGCGAGCGAGCGAAGAAACATTATTAGGGAATGCCTGCAGAACTGTGACGCGTTCATGGCGTCATCTTTTTTCCCTGTCGCTAAGCGCAAATTTGCGAAATTGAACAAAAAGTAAATATTTATTGTCGCACGAAGGGTGATCGGGTCATTCCAATGCGGGCTGATTGGCCATTCTTGAATGCCAGGCTGAGCCACGGGCGACATGCAAGTGTTGCTTCAGCTTGCGCTGTCACAGGCGGAAGGCGGAGCCCCAGACGCAGGCCCGAGCTACGAGGACGGGTGCAACTTAACTCTTTCGCGTTCCATAGTGCGAGTGAGAGATGCCGCCTAGTAGCTCGAACTGTCACCTACGTTGCTACCTACACAGCGGGGAGCATCGCGGCTGGGTCGAGATCGGAGTACCCTGTAATCATCGACAACTAGTTCATTAGCTTCATGACCAATGATGAAACGGCGATATTATACTCTTAGAGCCGTCTTAGAGCTTTACTGAGGGCTGACAGGGCTGCGAGTTGTGCAACCGCCGATGAAGTCAAATGAGGTGTTTTAAATTTTATAATAACATATTTTGTAGGGAAGATCGCTGAATCTGCATAGTTACAGACGCAACCCAGTTGGCTATGTAAACGCATAAGCATTTGTTGCGCATTTCATTGAGAAATAGCAGCATGGACTGCTATGGAGATTGCGCCTCATGTTTCTTTTTAAGCGAAGCTTTCTTGCCTATACACCCCGGTTGGGCACGGCTGCGGGTGTTGGTGCTGGCTGCTGCTGGGTCGGTTGGTGTCTCGGCCGATATACTTGAGGACAAATATACGTAGGTTATATGTGCGCCGAATGCAAACACCAGCAAACTAGCTTATGTAGTCCATATGTGCTGACCGAAAAAGTGGTGCCTGTAAGCCGATCTCTGATCTACGTAGAAATTAATCACAAATTCCTATATAAGACCTGAGCACATAGTGATAAAACCATACTGAGTACAACAGGACATACTAAGTACAGCCAGTGCGTGAGATTAGACGTTGGATAGCCTGAAAGTATAAGCAGAACTGTACGCATCGCCGTTAGTTGCATAGCATCTATTAACTCGCTTCACTCCGACATGTGCATTGCTTCTGCCTTTCTTCTTTTTCTCGCTGCTGCGGCCTTTACGCGTTGCTTCACTAGCGCAGCGAATCCGTTACGCTGGCAGCGCTGTCTTCTTTCCGGACGCTCCATACGACGAGCACCGATGCATGCCGGCGACAGCAACGGCGCGGTCCCCGCATGAGCCCGAGCGCGCCGCTAATCTCGAGCGGCGGAACCGGCCCGACGCGAACGTCGCTTCTCGTTAATGCAGGCCCTCTCGCCTGCGCGTTATTACGACCGGCCCGCCGCTCTGGAGGAAAGGCTGCAGGGCGCACAAAAGGAGAGGGCTCCAGGCACGGCTGCGTGTGTGTTGAGAGGGGGGGGGGGGGGGAGGCGGTGCGTGCGTGGGTCTGCGCTCGGTGACAAGCGCAAAATCCGCCCAAAGAGCCCAGCGACGCAAAGAGGGAAGCATGACGTGCTGGAGGGAGGGGGAATGACGCGGCGGCTGGAGCAACATGCGCGGCCTGCGCCTGCCAACGACATCCGCGGCAGCGCTGCCTCCGAGCGAGTGCGCCGCGCGTCCTGCTCGGCAGCTCTTTCTGGAAGCTCGGGGCGCGCGCGCGCGAAGCCGTCTTTCATCTTCTTAGCGCCCCGATGGCTCTTATCGCGGCCGACACGGCCGTCCTGCCGCCAGTGCAAGCGGGGGACTTGATGGCGGAGCACGACGCAGCCTTTTCCTCTTCTCCTTACACTCTACATCCTCCCCCCTCCCCCCCTCTTAGCTGTAGCTGCTCGCTGCCTGCTGCACCGAGTCCCCGTCACCCTTTCGCTGCCTGCCTGGCTCTTCCCGCGTCGGTTACTGTGCAGCGTTTTCATTCGTTGGGGCGCCGGCTCTTCTCACGCGGCGCTGTCGCCGGCCGCGACTCCGGTTATTGCGTCGCGACCGCGGCGCGCAGGAAACGACGTCGTATACGCGGTAGTGAAAGTCTGCACTCAGTCGGGTCCTAGTCGCAGACTGGGAGTGCCGCTGCTGTCGGCACGACCCCGTTATGGCGAAGCGCCCGTGTTTATCGCGAGTTTTCTTTCTGACCCCTATCCCCCATCCCCAGTGTAGGGTAGCAAACCGGAGACTCATATCTGGTTAACCTCCCTGCCTTTCCTCTTCATTCTCTCTCTCTCTCTCTTCTTTCTGTTGAATCCTAACGGAGGAAAGCGTTAGCTTGCACGTCTCGTCAAAAAACACTCTCGAACACTTATTTGCCCCCAGTGTTTAAACGCCTCTTACGTGCTCTATTCTTGTGACCGATAATTTTACGTCATTCGCCGCAGGGCAGAGGTGTACTTTGAGAATGATGCACGTCGTACACTTCCAGAAGTCTTGATATGGCCAGAGATAAATATATGAGCTCGCAACTGCTGCCAGGGTGAGGATCGTGGACTCAACCAGTGTCTTTAGCGGTTGCTCTTGTCGTTACCAAACGAGCTATAAGAGCTTAGGCCGATTGCAAATGCGCAAGTTAGCAAATCCGGAAGTGGCAGCGTTAACGTGCATAATAGAGCTAGTTGGTGCGAGATGCTCAATACTGTTTAAGTACAGCTCGAAGGAACAAGCGACGACGGAAGGAAGACAGGGAAAGGGAACGTATCTATACCTGTCGTTCTCCGTTTGTTGGCTCTGCGCGCTGTTCATGTCCAAGAAGTCACGATGCACCTCATACTCTATATCGTGAGGAAATCCTTTGGTAGAACTTCGGGTCTCCCAATATCATTCGAAAGGGGCGAGAGGTCTAGGGTGCCATGCGCACGACATTAAATCGTTTCTTTACATCCCTAAGTATTTGCATTCCTGCGTCTACTAGCTAATCTGTGCCGTAGCTTCCGAGCGAACAATACATCCGGAGTGGTCAGTAAATGACTGTCGGAAAGCCGAATTAAAAGCACCCTAGCGTGGTTGACAGCCTATCACCGACTTCCTTGACTGGGCACTCAGTCCCGGGGTCATCCTGACCAGCACAGTGGGGCGTGCGGCACCCGAAATGCCGATGGTGATAGTGACGACGATGCTATAGTAAAATACAGTCATCTTAGAAGCACGCTAAGACGGGTCACTTCTGCATTCAGTCTTCCGAAATTTGTTCATTAGTTAGGGCTGTACTCAGTCCTGTACTCTCTCGAACGGTACAGGCAGGGCACCCACAAAAAGCAAAGCGATTTCTTGGATGTGCCCTTTAAGCCGCCGTGGTTGCTCAGTGGCTATGGTGTTGGGCTGCTGAGCATGGAGGTCGCGGGATCGAATCCCGCCCATGGCGGCAGTAATGTTTCGTTCTTTCTCCGTCCTCGCTTCACCGTTGGAACTTGAAGCTTCTCGGACGATGATCGGCAGTTGTTGATCAAACGCAGACAGGAAGCGATGCAGATCAGATGTACAAGAAATATTTATACGCAAACTTTTCTATATACGTGGCAGGTAAAACAAATACATTACAAAGTTGAACAATTGAGAAACAAAGTCTCACTCTTCGACTGTCTCAACGACTGTTAGAGCCCAGACTCGTTTTAACGTACATAGCACGGAGCCTCACTGATCTATCAGCAATCCTGATTTCAGCCAAGTCTAACGTACATGGTACGGAGCCTCACTGATCTATCAGTAATCCTGATTTCAGCCAAGTCTATAGAAAAGTTTACGTATAAATATTTCTTGTACATCTGATCTCATCGTTTCCTGCCTGCGTTTGATCAACAACTGCCGATCATCGTCCGAGAAGCTTCAAGTTCCAACGGTGAAGCGAGGACGGAGAACGAACGAAACTTTACTGGCGCAGCACGACAGGATCGGCAAGCCCCACAACGAGCAGCGAGCCAGGCGCAAGCCATCAGAGGGCCACCAGCCAATTCCGCAAGGGTTGCACTTCATCTGGACGAGGACGTCAGGCGGCGCCCCCAGCAGCAACGGGTGAGCGGGATTCCTTGCGTTTTGTCTAGGTTGGCATGGCTGTTGTTCAGTGAGGTTAATGGTGTTCACGCGCAGAACAGCAAATGCGATTGAGGCTAACATAAACATTGATACTGCATCTGAACAAATAGAGGGTCAGAGACGGCAGGAACTGCAACGCGTCGGAGAGACCGAGTCTGAGACGTCGGATACTGAAATCAGGATTACTGATAGATCAGTGAGGCTCCGTACCATGTACGTTAGACTTGGCTGAAATCAGGATTGCTGATAGATCAGTGAGCCTCCGTACTATGTACGTTAAAACGAGTCTGGGCTCTAACAGTCATTGAGACAGTCGAAGAGTGAGACTTTGTTTCTCAGTTGTTCAAGTTTGTAATGTATTTGTTTTACCTGCCATGTATATAGAAAAGTTTACGTATAAATATTTCTTGTACATCTGATCTCATCGTTTCCTGCCTGCGTTTGATCAACAACTGCCGATCATCGTCCGAGAAGCTTCAAGTTCCAACGGTGAAGCGAGGACGGAGAACGAACGAAACTTTACTGCGGCCGCATTTCGATGGGGGCGAAATGCGAAAACACCCGTGCACTTAGATTTAGGCGCGCGTTAAAGAACCCCGAGTGGTCAAAATTTCCGGAGTCTCCCACTACGGCGTGCCTCATAATCCGAAAATGGTTTTGGCACGTAAAACCCCATAATTTTTAATATGACCTTTAAAAGTATTGCGACTGCGGGGCGTTGAACTGTCTGCGCACTCTGCATCTGTGCAATATCTCGAGGGAAAGAGGCATGAACACAGATAGCTACCAGTTTGTGTTCTCCGACATTCGAAGCAATGCGGTAAACTCAGCGCGCACGAAGCGACGGTTCTGCACCGTTCTGTGTCTAAAGTGAAAATGAAGTACCAGAAAAGCTCTACGCCTTATCGCAGAACAAGTCGACGGTCGTAGGCTCGTACGGACCGTGAAAGCAATGATAAATATTGCAAAGTGAAATGAGATATTTCTGAAGTAAAAAAGCGTGAAACTAGAAATTGAGATTGAAAATGGGCTGTAGTGACGGCGAAGAACCAAATCCCCTTCAGCGTAAGGTCTAGCCATATACGCGGACAAATAAGAGGAACGAAAAATTGATTGAAGTGGTGTGCTCGCAAAAGCTAAGCGTGAGGGCCAAAGGCCGTCGCCGGAGAAGAGCGACGTATGCGTACGCGGCACGTCGAGCACTGACAGGAGGCGGGCGAAGTGCTCGCGAGCCTGCCCGCGCGGCATTCAAGGTTCCTATCTCTTGCAGACGTACAGCGGCGGGATGGCAGGATCACGAGTGCAAAAGGTCACACGCCACTCACGCGAAGATGACGCAACGCGCCCGCCGGCGACACTTCTCGAGTTGCACCCCTTCGCGGACCGGGGGCCATCGCCATCGGAATGCTCTTTCGTCCCTTCCATCCCGTCGAGACGACGCCTCTCTTCCCCCGTCCTCACCGCGTCAGAAAACGGTCCCCATCCACTCTACGAAGAGCGAGTCGAGAAATTTGAGCGCCTCTCCCGTTCCCCGGACCTTGATTGCAGCAGGCCAGCCGCGGTCCCACGCTCAGCACTTCGGGCTCCGCGGCGAGGCCTCACGCTTCGGGCGAAGCACTTTAGGGCCTCCCCCAAACAACCCGCTTTCTCCCACTTTCGCTTATCTTTTTCAGCCAGTCGTTTTGTCTAGGTCTCGCTGTTGTGCGGCCGTGCCGGAGATTCGCACGTCCCCTCTCCCATCAGGCCGCGCGCAAACTGCCTCCTCCGCTGTTCTCTCGTTTCGGGAGCGCAGGCGATCTCGGCACGATCAGTTTCGGCGGGCGCGACGCAGCAACACCACCCTGCTCCCCTTTCGCCTTCTTTCCATTTTCCCCCCCGTATCGCGGATCCCAAAGGGAAGGAGAGGAATCGCCGCGGGCGCTGGCGGTGGTGGCGCCGCGGGACCGATATATGTCCCGCCGCTTCGACGCGGCTTCTGAGGATGGCGTCGGGGAGAATGGCGAACCACAACAAAAACGAAAAGAAAGTGAGGAAGAGCGGGCGTTTCGAAACGCTCGTCGCAATCGTAAAACGGTTTTCCCTTCCATTTTTTTTCCTTTTCATCTTTTCCCTCTCTCTCTCTCTCTTCCCCTCTCTCCGTAGTACTGTTCTGATGCCAATACCCGCGCGCGCGCTGCCCTCGCGTTCGGCGCTTCGATTGCACCGGGCATCGGGGCGAACGGACGTTTGGGGCCACGGGAATCAAGGGAGGGTTGCGCCATTCGGAAGCCGGGAGCAACGCCAGGGGAAAGTGACGCGAAAAAAAGTAGAAGCAGGAACGTGCTCCCGCCGGCCTTCGGCCGGGCGCTGGCGCGGCACGTTGCGTGCGCAGCTCTCCCGCGACTCCCCATTTTTCCGTAAAAGGAAAAGAAGAGCGTTCGTTCTTCGGCTTCACCCAAACCGGTGGGGCCGCGCTTGGAATCCGGGCGCAACGTCCGCGGTGCCAGTGGAGTTTTCCCCTTCGCTCGTCGATTCGTGAACGTCCGGGTCTTCGCCTGCTCTCGTTCAACTTTCTTTCGTTCTTATTTTTTCGATGGCGCCGAGAGTGCGCGTGGAAATGCGACTGTGGCCATCGTCACCGCGATCGTTTGCTGCGCGCCGCAGGCTTCTTCTTCTCCGTCAGTGGAATGTGTGTCGTGCCTCTGCCATGCTTTCTTGGAGCGCGAACCCTTGGGTCTTTCCTTCCGCTTTCTTAGCCCTGCCAAAGTTTGTACAGTTGTTTCGATCGCATGTCTTTCACAAACTACTACACTACGCCTGGAAAGCTTGCTTTGGCAGTTTCCAAGAATGCTGGCGTGTTTTGAAGTGGGTCGAAAGATGGCAGAGCTTTATGGCAATCGTGTTCGAAACGGAACGGTGACTGATGTGGCCCAGCTTGTTACTGTTGCCTTTCGATTGCGCGTATTCTCTTTTTCTTAAACCCGTGTTTCTCTTTAGCGAACTGTCGATCCCTGAAGTACTTTGTTATTCCGCAAAGTGAGGTTCTTTTCATGCTGTATGTTCCCTACTTTTATGTCACCAATACTGTAGCCGTCTTTTCCTATTATGCATTGCAGGTTATTTTACCTTTCACCTGGTATCTTTTGAACACAAGGTCTTGGGCCTGGCTAACAGCATCATTTAACCGAGTATGCACACACCAACATGCTAACCGAAAATACTCAATGGTTACCTCACACTACGTATGAATAGTCGTCGTCGGCAAGTTTTCTGCTAAAACTCCGTGGTCTAAAACATCCTGAATGGGCCTCGAGCATTAAAGTGTTTCAGAATAGGGGCCCCAAACGCTTGGGGCCTCAAATAGATAGCGTCGATGCCACTGCGCTTGCGCGAGACGCAAACAGTGTTTTGGTTTTGCGTCAAGCACGCTATTCCACTGAATTAGCGGCAGCCCCAAACGCTGCCCCAAAAGCTTTGCGTCAACAAACATGGGGGGACATATCGAAATGACGGCTCTAACCTAGTACTAAACTGGGCTCGATTCGTGGCAACGTGGGAAGTTCCCAAGCTAGGAGGGGTGCACATGACTGCGGTTAGCGCTTTCTCTCAGCTAGCGTTTCCTGTGAAAATTGATTCATTAGACGCCGCTGATTCTGAATTCGATTGTCGATTTCATTGCTCGTTGGCTATCACGGCTTAGCTTCGCTGGAGAAGGCACGTAAAGTTGTTTACTCAAAACTAAGCGCAACTAATTGCTCGGTGCTAATAGAATAACCTCTAAATCGCAATTAAACGCGAAGACACGAAAGTCAAAATTAATTTTCTTATCATAAAATGGTATATTTTGTTTAATTATTTTTAATGGGTTTTCTTTGACGCTTTGAGCGGAAGACACCTTCCTCAAACTCAAAGCCCTATTCTGAAACTCTTCACTCCTGCGTGCCCCAACGCTAATGCCCGCAAAGCTCTTTGGGGCACCTATTATAAAATTCGTTATTATTGCACTTCCTTTCGGATTATCACAATAGTTTTGCCTTTCGGATTTCATTATTCATTGTTTGACACAGTTCACAACTCGCTTTCTCTGGCATGCTCTGGTAGCAGGGCAGCTTGATAGATAGGCGTTGCATAGCAAAGGCAAGAATGAGGTCCCAATTTGCGTTGTCAGAGGCGCCATACAGTGCAAACATGCCTCCAAGCGTACGGTTCAAGCCTTCAGTAATGCGTTGATTTAGAGGTGGTAAGCAGCACAGTTGTCCGATGAACGTTGCACTGATCTAGGATGGCCTCGACGACTTCGGTCAAGAAGGCGCGCCCGCGATCACTGAGCAGTTCTCATGGTTTACCGTGACGGAGGATAAAAGTGCAAAAGATAAACTTCGTAACGTCTCGCGCTATAGCTGCTTGGAGGGCGGCGGTTTAGGCGTATCGCGTGATATGGTCAACTGCGGCGATGGCCGAGTGGTTATCAGCAGTTGTCAGGGTAAGTGGTCCTTACAAATCAACGCTGACACGTCCAAACGGCCGGGCAGGGGAAGGTAGATGCTGCAGACCACCTGGCGACTGTGAAGCTATGCGGCATTGGCGATTGGGGCAAGAGAGAACAAGCTTTTGAGTAAAGCTATACATCCCTCGCCAACAGTACTGCTGTCGAAGACGTCGGTAAGTTTTGATAACTCCCGAGTGTGCAAACTGTGGGTCAGCGTGAAAGGAGGCGCAGCTTTCAGAACGCTGCCTTCGACAGAGAGAGAGAGATAATAAACTTTATTCAAGAACCCCGGTCCGGGTTCGCCCGCTTTGTTCTAGTTGTCTGCCAAGCCGAGCGTCGCGATGAGCTCGATCATGGCACGTACGTATTCGGAGGAGGAATTCGCCAGCCACTCCTCAAGTGTCGCAGGACTACAGGTGGGTGAGAGTTTGGCAAGGCTAGCCTGAATAGCGTCCTAATGTTAGGACGGCTCCCCGGACAATCCCACAAAATGTGAGCATTATCCGGGGAGCCGCCACATGCCATGCAAGCAGGTTTACCAGGCAAACCTTGTATGTAGTGTTGGAAGTGTGGGGACAAGAGAGTGCGTATGTGCACGCCTCCATAGTACCTCCTCTCTTCGCTTCGTGTGTGTGTCTGCTTGTGGATACTTTATGGAGTAGTTTCGTAAATCGTCAAGTTCTTTTTCGCGCCTTTCCGCCCACTCGAAGGCATATTGCTCATTCAGACTCAGTGGGTCCGGCCACCACAGAGGAGGGCCCTGGAGGTTTGCGCGGCATGTGGCATGGGTGCCACTTCGTTCCCTCTGAGCCCTGTGGGACTCGGAATCCACTGAATCCGCACTCTAATGTTAGGGTGTGCGTTGAGGTGCGTTTTTAATGCTGAGTGTAGTGCTACGGAAACGTTTCTGGCTGCGAGTGCCCTGCATGCAGTCTGGCTATCTGTTCAAATGAGCAGATTTCGTTCGTGTGAATTTGGCATGGTCGCGGCCTCCACGACAGCTGTAAGTTCCGCTTGATGTTGTGATGTAATACTGCAGTGTAACCCCCATCATAAAGGTCTACAGTCGGTTGCCACCCCTGCGCAGAAGCCTTGATTATTTGGAGAGGCGTCCGTGTATAGGAACCAGTCCTCGGTGTCGTCCTTGAGGTGTGGTGCTCGACTTTGTCACCTTTCTGGTTGTGTGTCTGCCCCGATATTTTGAAGTATTGGGTCGACGGTAATACGGTCTAGTGTGTCCCACGGTGGATATTGTTGTTCCCTGTCTGGGCATTGCGGGATATCGTAGCCTAGATCACGCATAAATGCCCGTCCCTGTTTAGATAGCTTCAGGTGACTAAATTGTGCCTTTTGGTGGAGTTGTTTCAGCTCATCCAATTTAGCCAGCACTGCCGTCTCATCGACTCGGTTGGATCGCGAATATGCCTAGAATAACTCTCGTTATATGCCGGAGCATGGTTTCAAGTTGTCTGAAAAATAATTCCGTCGCAAAATGGGCCATCGCGAATCGAGAAATGGAAGAGCTTGACGACGGCGATTCCACCGACAGGAGCGGGCAGGAAAAGAAAGAATATGGAAGTCAAGTACGAGCGTCCCAAGATCACGGTCAAGACGGCGGGAGGACAAGTAATTCCGGAGGTCCAGAAGATTCGAGTGCTCGGGCTGCTCATCCTGCGAAACCGAGTTAACGGTGAAACGGTAAACAAGCTCGCGGGCAAAGCGGCCGCGGCAATGAAACTCATCAAGAGGGTGTCCAACAGAAGAGTGGGGATGAAGGAGCAGAGCCTGACTAGGCTCGTTCAATCCTTCGCAGTTAGCCACATAACGTACGTGGCCTCCTTACACAAATGGAGGCCGAGCGGACGTAACAAGATAGACGCCGCCATACGCAAGGCGTATAAGGCGGCACTCGGTCTCCTCGGGAGCACGAGCACCGAAAATTTCATGGTGCCGGGAGTCCACAACACGCTGGACGAAATAGCTGAAGCACAGAGAAGGGCGCAACTCGAGCATCTCTCTGAAACAAGAACCGGAAGACAGATACTGCGGGACCTTGGCCTCGAGCCGAGGGAAGGCAAGCAGCAGAAAGACGTACCTATACCGGATAGCACCAACAGAAAGCTCAGGATCTGCCCGATCCCGAGGAACGTGAACCCCGAGCACAACAAGGAGCGGAGGTTGGCGAGGGCCAGGGCTCTCGTGGACCTCCACGCCAGAGAAGAAGGCGCCGTCTACGTGGACGCGGCGGAGCATCGACGGAGCAGCGATGCATACGCGGCGGTGGTTGTCGGGGCATCGACTGGTGCAACGAAGACCGCGGCGAGCGTGCGGACTCGAGAAGCGCACCGGCCGGAGGAGGTGGCCATCGCATTGGCCGTCTCCGACACCGGACGCACTAAAGTGTTGTGTGACTCTAGAATGGCAGTGAAGAACTTCGCCAAGGGTAGGGTATGTAGTGGGGCCACGCGCATACTGCGCAAGGCCGAAGACATCGGACGCAGAAGTGCTGTGGTGATCAAGTTGTTTCCGGCCCACATGGCCAGTGACGTGTCAAAACGCGGGAACGTGAACCACAACGAGACGGCCAACTCGGCCGCGCGAGGACTAACCAACCGCGCAGCTGCAAGCACGGCCGACTCGGAGTGTTGGTTACGGTGCAGTGCCAAGGACAAGATGACCACCTTCAACGAAATAGTGAAGTGGTACAGACTTAACAGACAGACTATGCCGCCACCTCACTCGGGGCTTACCCTGAACGAGGCAGTGTTATACACCCATTTACAGACGGGTCCCTGCTCACCCCGGTGCTTGCTAAGCACGTGTGTCCGAGCATGTACGCGAGTGACGTGTGTAGGCTGCAACGATGAGCTATGATCAAGAGACGCAACTCAAGGCCGTCCAGCAGGTATCGGCAACTCTACAGAGGCAGCGACCGCACGAAACCGAGGAGAAGGGGGGCAGCACCCCCAGGAAGGGGGCGGCGGCCCTCTCGGACCCACGGAAGTAGCGAGGAACCAAGACCTCGAGGAGCACAACGCACGAGACTGACATAGTGGCCGCGTCGCGGTAGAAGCTTGTCCTCCCTGCGTGGAGGGAGCCTAACCGATTCTGCTGACATCTTTAATAAACTTGTTCTCTCTCTCTCTCTCTCTCTCTCTCTCTCTCTCTCTCTCTCTCTCATGACACAGCGAGCGAGTTGTCGGTTGTGTTGATTAATCGGATAGAAAGTCTTTAAGGGAAGCAATGCACTGGTCCTTGCACTGCTCAGTAGCGATGATGCCAATTAATGTCAATGGACGAAATGGTTAATCAGCACGCATACGAGGGATGTCGAGGGTTGCTGCTGAGTTTCAACTGGGGTGCAGTGATCACAAGACGTATACAACGTATTGGTATCATTCAGCAGTGGGGTTGGAAACAAAATTGTCACTTCGTGCGTCTGCTGGTGTGCTAATGAGGTTTTGCGATTCACGGAACACCTTCAATGGATTCTGTCGAAATTTTCGTCCTTCATATATACCTCGGCACTTTCTCAAAGTGGCCACTGCGTGACTGTGACTATCCCGAACTTAGAAGGACGCCCAGCCAATATTTCCCTGCACTGTCTCGTTTGTACTTGTTCCGTGTACACCTGACGCTAGTTTCGAAACAGTTTCATTAATTCCTGCTCTTCATTGAAGATATGATTTTAAGCTCGAAGCGAAATATCTGAATATAAGCCCTAGGATCACGACTGAAACCATAGATGATCACATTGAGTCCCCTGATGACTCCATGTTTCATACAGATTACTCAAGTATAATTGCGCAACAAAAAGGCACGGACGTAAGAGAGGAAGGCACACCATTGCGCTTGGTGTGTCTTCTTCTCTTACGTCCGCGTCTTTTTTGTTGCGCAATAATACTTGAGTAATGGATTACCAACTTGCAATAGCCGAGATAATTGAAGCTCAGCAAATTGCCCACAGAGAGAGGCTCTCTGGAACAAGGCCAGGTAGAGCAATACTAGAAGAGGTAGGATGGTGCCCAACCGAATCCAAAATTTCAGGTGAAGGCACAGTAGAACTAAAAGATAGCATAAGAGAGATAATCAAGACGACTCCTTTCCCCAGAAATATGCACCCGGTGCACAATCTGGAAAGAGGAAAGGCAAGGGCCAAAGCTCTCCTGCAAGAGATAGAACACGACAGAGAACATGCGGCATTTGTAGATGATGCGTGGGTCAGAGGAAAGAAAGCCTTTACGGCAGTAGCAGTAGATGCAGATGGTCTCACTCGGGATGCTATTACAATCATGACTAAAGACACGACAGTCGCGGGAGAAGTAGCGATAGCATTGGCTTTAAGGAATAATAAGTGGACGAAGATTTACAGTGACTCTAAGATGGCTATTAGACACTTTACCAATGGCTTTGTAACCAAAACGGCTGCCCAGCTGATCGGTGAGTTGGACAGCCAAGAGATCGAAATCCACTGGTTTCCTGCGCACATGGGGTCTGTCGATCCATCTTGGAAGAAATTAAACGAGATGGCTAACGCAGCTGCACGAGGACTTACTATCAGTGCACGACGCGACCAGGACCTTAGTAATATACAGGAGGAGAACGGGGACCAATTACTTACATATAATGAAATCACGAGGCATTACTACATGAACAGAAGGGAATTCCCAGTGCCACACGCTAAGTTTAATAGAGCTCAAGTGGTGACTCTGAGATTGTTGCAAACAAGAACTTATCCAAGTCCAAACTTTATTAACAAGATATATCCTGAAAGAGAGATACCAATCAATGGCGAGAAGTGTAACGGCATCATTACTCTGGATCACATGCTTTGGCAGTGTCCTGTGACTTTCACAGACTGTGACAAGGAGAGAGGCTGGTGGCGACGAGTCCTACACAGTGGAGTTCTTTTCGATCAAGTACAGGTCGTCCAGAAGGCCCATGATACGGTGGTAAGGTTAAACCTTACTGTCCCGACGTGGAAGCCGCCTGCGTGAACCTAAGGGTTGATCTTCGGGACAGTAAATAAAGTTCATCATACCATACGATACCATTGCCCGCAATGCTGCTCTCACTAAGTTCATATAGGTGCACGCGCGTTTTCTTTGCCTTGTGCTATGGAGACTTGACTGGTATTTTGCTAATGTCATCTCTCCTATATATATATATATATATATATATATAAAATGGGGCGGTGTTTTGCACCACCATGCTGTTGTTGTGATTTTGCCTAATGTCCATCCTATTAAAGAAAAAGGAAACACACACAAGGAATTATCAACATGAACCTTTCTGAACCCTTACTGAGAACTTTGTTCTTGTACGCCCCCGTTCTTTATGTTCTCCCTATGTTTTTGCCACAAAACATCCGGTCGCCTTTTACTAACCTCTGTCGCAGACACGTTTACCCCTGCTATCCCTGAAGCCAATGGCTTCATGGAGGCCAGAAGAGCGTAAAGCGAAAGCTGGGTAGATATCTTCACATTCTAACAAAACATGTTCCATCGTTTCCCTACCTTTACCGCAGCAAGCACCTGCTTTTTGTTCGTTGGCGTATATTGCTTGATAACTACGCGTTCTAAGACATCCTGATTTCGCTTT
Source organism: Dermacentor variabilis (assembly GCF_050947875.1). Classification (NCBI taxonomy): domain Eukaryota; kingdom Metazoa; phylum Arthropoda; class Arachnida; order Ixodida; family Ixodidae; genus Dermacentor; species Dermacentor variabilis. The sequence continues at coordinate 214,698,171 of NC_134569.1, read as the reverse complement.
GAAAAGTAAAAACGTTCACTTTGAGCTGGTATAAATTGTTTTTTCCTGATTTCGTTTTTTCTTCTTAAGTAGGTACTCATGGAAAGTTTCTTTTCCATTGCCGCCACCCATGCGACTGTCTCAGCTTCTCTCACTTTGCGTTTGACATACTTTGTTGCTGTGTTGCTCACCATACAGGCCGCATACTTTCTGGTAAGCTTCCTAGCTCTTTTCCTCCAATGTGAGTCAATGTTTTTCCTGTACAAATACCTTAACACTCTCGCAACCCATTTCCTTTATTTCATATTCCTGTGTATTTCTTCAAAATCCACAATACTCTGCGCTTCTCTCACTACGAAACTTCACCGCATATCAGCCTGCACAGCTTCATTTGCAGTTTTGCCGTGAGCGCCCAATGCGTGGCATCCCACTGACCTTTCGTTGCCATCGAGTCCTGATTGTATACGCCTGACCTCAAGCAAACAACCGCATTTCCTAATGTAAGTCCTGGAACCATTACTCCTTTCCACATACCCCGGAACACCTCGTACCTGTTATGTTCCCATAGCGCTGTGTTTCACTATGGCTGCATTTCTCTTCGCCTTTGCTATTATCGTTTTTTTCTTGTGTTTCCATATATCTATTCCCTTTGTTTAACCATGCGCCAAGGTATTTTTATTCTTTTGCCCGAGGTATTTTCTGGCCCTGTGTTGACACTGTCTCTTCACTGTTTTCATCGAGTACCGTAAAATCTGATTTTTAAGGCTACATATTAATCCCAAGTTCTCACATTCCTGTCCACACATATTAGCCAGATGTTGCACATCACTTTGCCGGTTAGCAAGCAACACAATGTCGTCCGCATAAAACAAACCTGGAAGCTGCTGCTCTACTGTTGTGCCCGGCTGTTTGTGTGAGAAATTAAAGCTGGCATTGATTCCATCTAGCACCCTCTCCATCCTTACCATGTGCATTATAAACAGCAGCGGGGATAAAGGGTACCGCTGTCTCAGTGCCTACGTATATACATAGTCAGTAAATCTGAGCGACCTCTTGCGACTTCACAGAGTAACTATCAGCGCTTATTTCAACAGCAGAGCATGTGCATCTTCTTAATCAGTTCAGTTGAGTGCAGAGTAATCGCAAGCCTGCCCCCTTTAGGCAAAGCACTTGTTCTATAATTCCTTAGTTTGATTTCAATCGGGTTTATGTTGAAGCACGGGCAACCGCACAGCCGCAAGGAAAAGCGTTCGCAACGGCGACATCGCGCTACTCACTGGATTATCGCTTTTTCTTTATTTTAGCTGTCCAAGAGCACTTATTTCTAGATCCATCATCTATACGGCTTGACGGTACATCAGACACTATAACTTCTTCGCTCTATAGCGATAAGTCATCCAACCACGTCACAATTCCCCCAAGCATATGAATGTACTGCAGTTACACGACGTGAAAAGGCGTTAGCCTTAGTGAAGTAACGCTCGCTTACAAGTTTATTTTGTCGTGTGCACTATCACTGGGTTGGAGGAATTGATGGCCGATAACCTGTTTGGCCCGAGGCACTGCCGCATAAGGTAATCAGATCTGTTCCATGATCTGGGTCGTAATATAAGTAACATTTAGTGAATGGCCAGCCTATAAAGATTTCCTATTCGAAAAAAACGCTTACTAACGCATGCAAATAAAACTTGGTTGTTTATCACAACACATTTCAAAATAAGTTTAGACAAGCTATGTAAATGTAGTGTATGCACCTCTCAGCCTTATAATAGACGTTTTTATTGCCTACATAAAGCTCTGTTACTGATTTTACACACAAAAAAAAAGGGGGGGTATAAATATATTTCATTGACTCTTCCTGGTCAACAAACTCCTGATTAGGTTATCTAGATGTCAGAGAAAAAAAAATCTACACACTCTCCACACGTCACCTAAGTAAATTTCTGATGAGGGAACATCAATGCATGGAGGAACGTTGTAGCAGGTTAATTTAGTAATGGTAAATTTGCCCGCGCAGAAAGTCCGAGTTCTGGTACTTCCACATGCTTATCTGCGGTCCGTGCCTATCTATTTACAGCGCAGCGTAATGTCGCACGAGTATTCCGCATTGACAATACCGTGTTGTGTAGAAAGGTGCATTGAAGGGTCCCTATTTCGGTATAAAAAGCCATGCTTAGGGGTAGGTTACAGTTTTCAGATCGCACATATCGGCTTTCGAGCAACAGCACCAGCATGGTCTGCCAGAGGACGACGGTGCAGAAGCGAACGAATAGTACCGTCGCCATAATAAAATTTTCCCAGCACCCGCGTTACGTTGTGCCGAGGCTACGTAAGCTGGGCGTCGTAGAGAACGGTTAATTTGCACATGAACAAATAATTTGAGCACATTCGGAAATAAACGTAAGATCGAACTTGCATTTCCGGAGCCGTGTCAGGATTTGTTTTAATATTTTTTTTTTTTTTTTGTTCTGTTTCATCCTACAGTGCTCCTTCGGCGCCCCCTAGCTGGAGGCAAACGCAAGAACAACGCACACGCCGTCCATACACCCTCGCACAGTGCTCCCCTTCTTTCCTCCCGCGGTGAACCACCTCCCCTGCTGTTTTTCTTCGTCCTCGGGCCTCGCGACAGTGACAAAACGGGAGCGGAGTACGACGCGCCTGGCATCCGCGTGTCTTTCACCCCCTTCCCCCCGCGTCCTTCCTGCCTACGGGGCGGGCCACTGCGGACGGGTGCGGTCGGGCACGCGAGCGTGCCAAGCTGCGCGCATCCGCGGCAGCACCCGAGGGCGGCGCGCCTTTCTCGCTGCTCGCCGCGACGGGGTCCTGTCGAGGCGTGGCTGTGCATCGACCGCGTGGTGGTGACACGCGTCGCAACCACCACACCGCGCGCGCGCGCATCTGGTGCGTGCACGTGCATATTGCAGCGACCTCACGCAGCCTCCTCTCTTTCTCCTAAATTTCCCGCATCCCCCCTCCCCCGTGCAGCGCTGTCGAGCTGTCCTCTCAACAGAGGCAGCTACGGCGCTGCACTTTTCTCTTCACCCTCCCAACTAAAAGTCGCACACACAACAGACACACACACACGCACGCACGCACGCGCGCGCGCGCGCGCGCACACACGCCTCCGTTGTCGGGACGGTCGCGGCAGGGGCAGTCGATATGGACCTCTACCGATGTCCTTCCTCTACGTTCACTTCCTCGTAAAGCTCCGCCGCCACCAAAAGCCGTAGTCCGTAGACTTTGTTGCGAATTATAGTAGCCAAAGGTGAAAGCGGAATGACAAGTGCCGCTTCCAAAGTTTAACGCTTTGAAGTGGCTATTGGTCGCTGCATGGCCCCTCAATACCGCATGCGCATGGTTGAGGCTTCTCCGAGGGAAGCAATAAGTAACCACGTTTTGGAAGACAGATTATGGAACTTCACTGCTGCGGCGGCTCTAAGTTAGCGGATTTCCAGGGGTTTTGCCACGAGGTAAGGTACGGTTAGTGCCCGAGGCTCAGGTTACTTAAGGCGGAGGTAGCCGATAAACCTGCCGTGAACGTTCGCAGGTATGCCATCGGGAAACTAGGCGTAGCGAGTTTCCGCCAGAACTACTACTCACTTCTCTCTGCACGAGCAAAATTCCTTGTCTGCAAACATTTGTATAAAGCTTACCGAAATCACATCTACATATTGACAGACGGATCCAGCAGAATGAACACAGATCGCTGCGAGGCCTCGTACAGTAACTCTTGGAGCAGCCTTGTCTGGTCGGCTGGACCATCGTGGCTAAATGAGTGTTTTTCTATACGTAAACTAAAGTATTTCCCTATATACCCACGATGTATCGTTCCTGCTGTATTTGAAACCAGCATTGCAACAACTATATATCGCTGTCTAAATTAACTCAACACCAAAGGTTCCGTGCTTAAACTGTACTGCTTTAGAAGGTTTCATCGCAAATGGTATTAAATTGAATGGCGAAAGAGTTCCTCTCGTGGACGAAGTACTGTCGCGTCCCCAAACATAACATTTTAGATTGGTGAAGTGACTGAAGCAGACATCCCTTGACATTTTCTATCGCTTTGGGTTCGGTATAATAAGCCCTCTGCGACCAAGCGGTTTCGCCAAGATTAAGCAGTCGACATAAAAGATGATGATGATGATGCCAGTATAAAATAAGGACTCGGCCTGCATATGCGTCAACGTGGCATTTTAAGGCAAGGAACACTATTTCTCCGCTTTCTTTCGAGTACCAGGAGATAAGAAACATCGGGCAGTTTCATCGATTGTGCTCGCGACACCGTGCTGAAAGGGACGCGGTTCCTGAGATCCTCTAGAACAAATGTACCCGCATGGCTCTTTGCAATAATTTGTATCTACATAAGGATCCGTTGTGGAGAGTAAAGAAGTCGCCCATCTCATTTATGCATTCCCCGGTGACACTACAGTGTCTTTTTTTTTTTGTGTGTGTGTGTCTGGTGATATGCATCAGTGGCATTCCAGAGACGCTCAATCGCGCTAATTGCCGATGTCGATCGCCAGGCTAAACCGACGAAAACCACCCTCACCACCACTGAAAACAAGGACACTGTCCACTACTACTTCAAATAACCTCAAATAACGGCTGCTACCGGAGAGTCAGGAGAATCTCACAGTAAACGCGTGGCAAAATCTTGGTTCGTATTCGATTAGATAATCGTTGCTTCGTGGCCGGCGAGTAAGTTATGCTTTCGTCGCTGGAGTTCGTAACGTCCTGACGGAAATTCATGAGACAACGCGATATGGTACTTCTTCCTGCAGTGGTTGCATGACACCCGATGCGTACTGCGAAACATGAAATGTGTGCAGAGTTCGCACGTCAAGGTATACAGATGATAGGCACAAAACAACAATCGAAAGGCAACCACAACGTGACCTGCGCTATGCCGAAATTGGTGATACGGTCAAATAGTCGCGTCTCTCTGACGCGCCAGGATAAGGCAGCGGAAGCCTGAGATATAGGCATACATAATGCATAGATGCAATGTTAAATGTTACTTTGCGTGCACCACTTGTGTTTGTCTACGTGCTCATAATCGATGTAAATCTATGTGAACATAGATTTGGTCACATAGACAGCTACACATGCACAATTAGCGGTCACTACAGCGCCTGATTAGCAGTTCAAAATATTTTCCAGGTTGCAAGGTACTTCTAAACCTGACAACGTTATGCTGTTAACAATCTGGTTTTCAGATTGTTAATGGAGCGGTCTGCCCACTCTTATGGGTTCCTCATTGGAATGGGCAATAGCCCACCTACGACACTTCCTACCTCTGGGTTGTGGGCACCCTCACCTAATCAATTATGAAGCGAATCTTTATTTCCCTCTTCCTTTCGGCTTCACATGGTGGGTGGTTGAGAACGCGCAAGTGCTCAGACAGAATGGTAGAAAGAGCAGACAGAGAATGTGTAGTTAACGCTGGGGCGAAACAAGTGAATAAGAGCCTTGCGACTCACTGCTCGTGCCAACTTGCATACATGAGAGGATCGAGAGAGAAGGAAAAGGCGCCGTCAGAAACTATGCTTCCCGTTAGGGGTCTCTTCAATAAATTAAACGCTGCTACTAGACATGACGACAGTTGCGGACAAACTGTATTTAATAATGATGATGGTGACGATAGTAATCGTAGTAGTAGTAGCAATAATAATAATAATAATAATAATAATAATAATAATAATTCAACTGGGGCACGGCATGTTCCTGCTATTTCCGTGAAATAAGCACCGTGCAGTGTGTCCCCACAGAAGCTGACGCAGGGCATGCAGACGCAAAGCAGTATTAAAGAACGGCAGCGTCAAGACGACAATACGTAAGCGGCGGTCCAACAAATCCACCCTTCAGCCATAATGTCTCAACCGTGCAACAATGGGAGGCCGTGCTGCGTGACGAAAGCCCATGGCGCCACCGGGCGCTGGTCCCTTGGGATATTTTTTTGTCCCCTGGTCCCCTACGCTTTTTATTCAAGCCTATCTTATTGAATAAAGAATTCTGCCTCTCGGAATTATTGGACAGTCTACGAGAAGGCGCCCCGCTTTCCAGGAGGGATAATAGATCGATACTTCTCCTGCAGTCCTCAAGTCCCCTATTAAAAAGAAACTAGTCATGATATCCCACGTGCTCAGATTTCTCGCAGGAAAGTCAAGGCGTGTGTCTGTGAGTGCGGTGATCCAACTCTATCACGCACTGTTCCTGGGTCTTCTACGCTACAGCTGTACTGGGCGGGACCGATAAGACCAACCTCCATACTCTCCAGTCTGTTCAAGCTCAAGCTCCGCGAATATGTCTTGGCCTTCCCAGCAGGTGTGCATCCACGGCAGCAGCAATAGCCATCGCGCATGACCACCCCACCAATACGTATATTCAAGTCGACGCTTTAAGGATGCACATCAGGCACTTCACCCGACTTCCACCGCATCATCTCGCCTCCCTTCCTGCCACCCGATCTCGTTCAGCGTTTAGCAGGGTTATAGCCGCCAATTATGGAACTTTACCGTCAAACGACCATCTCTACCGCTGCGGTCCCTGCATCCACTCCAGGCCCTTCTTGTCATTCCCGGCATTGTTATGACCGACTTAAGTTCTCCAAGAATCCGTCGACTATCACATCTCGCGGCGAGGGGATGCCCCACCAGCAACACGCAGCTGTCACGGTTGTTGTTCGCGCCTCATCATTCACTTCGCTTCAAGACAGCAACGTCGCCCTCCTGACCGTCTCGAAGTGGCCAATTATCGATGAAAGGATCCTCCTCGAGAACTCCCGGGGGAAAGCGTCGACGGCAGAACCTGACGAAAGCTATAATATTTCCACAGGCTCCTCAAGTAGGCGTCGACGACCACAAGACCGCAAGGGGTTATATACCGCCGTGCTCGCCCACGTGTTGGAGAGACCGCTCGAGACTCGGATTAAGAGTCACATCCATGTACCAATGAAGTGAATACAATAATTCCTACTTTTGTTTTTCATCATCACGATGCCCGGCTTCGTCGTCGTTTCCTGATTTTTGCGGTGAAAAACCACCTCACCTGATCGAGATCATGACAGCATCAAAAAGGAAACGATGTCATTTTTCGCCCTCAAACAAACCGTGTTTTACTCCCTACATGAGAAGCACAAAGAACGTATCCACCTTTACACGGGTTGTTCCGACTCCTCCTAAAGTTCAGCTGAAGCAGTGGTAATTCCCGCAAAATATGTTGCCATCAAATTCAAGACGTCTCACATTGCATCGTCGACGGCTGCCGAACTCCCAACTATCCGTGCTGCTCTGGAGTTTATTGGTCACAAATCATCACAGTCATGGTCCATCTTTTGTGACTCGAAGGCAGCTCTCCAGTGTCTGTTGTCCCCTTTCAATCATGGACCTAACGTGTGATTAGTCGCAGACATCCTACTGCTCCACCATCACGCAATCCACAAGGGGAACGTCATCATCTACCAGTGGATACCGTGTCACTGCGGAATTTCGGGAAATCACAGTGTAGATCACGCTGGCCGATGGGCCCATGATGGTGCCCATATTATACCCATACCACTGTCAAGAACAGATGCAGCCACAAGTCTTCGCTCCCTCGAACGCGAGCTTAACTCTCCCTCGAACGCGCTCCCTCGAACGCGCTCTTTGGAAGACCAGTGAATTCACAAACGCACCTCTCCACAGTCTGGATCCACGTCTGCAACTCCGTATTTCACCAGGGTTACCACGAGCGGAAGGAACAGTTACGTGCCGCCTGTGGCTCGGCGTGGCATTCGCAAACGCCTATTCCTTCCGCATTTGAATGGCCGACAGCCCTACTTGCGACCACTGCGGCTGCGAGGAGACGATCGAGCACCTCCTTTGTGACTGTCCCCGTTACAATGTTCAAGAACAGTGCTCGCGAGCGCGCTCGGAAAAACTGGACAATCGCTCCTTCACAAAAAAAAAGTTCTAGGACACTGGTCTCGACGGGTTTCGGCTCTGATAGCCTTAAGGGCTCTGCTCAAGTTTTCAATGGCTTGTGAATTGTGCGACTGTCTTTGAATGTTATGGCGCCTAGCACCGCGTTATTCTGTGACTTTTTCTAATTTTTTTCCTTCTTTGTTCTTTTATTCTCTTTACCCGTTTGCCCAGCCCAGAATAGCCAGCCGGCATTTACACTGGCTAACCTCCCTGTCTTTCCTCCCCTTCTGTCTCTCTCTCTCTCTCTCATTAACGATGTGGTGCGCCGTGCCAGAGAATGACAGTACTAACGTTCTGGCAGGCTACGAATAATGGTGCGCAACAACGCCATGAGCAAATATGTCTCGCTGTATATGTTCCGTGCACTATATATTGTTGTGCCATACTACCAGCACCACGTGACGACCACGAGGCGACGGGAACTGCCATATTACATGCACCACGTGGCTACCACGAGGCGACGAGAGCTCCCACTTCTCCGCGACGTATCAAGAATTCGACGCGGGAGGCGACTTCAAGAAGCGCCCAGCCATATCCGCGGCACCCAGCCATCTCCGCGACGAATCAAGAATTCGACGCGGGCAACATCATCACCCTGCCCCGCCTGGTTCCTGCCGACGAGAGCTCGCCCAAACTGGTTCTTGCCGACGAGGGGTCGTCGAAGGGATTTAAGGGAGAACTGGCCCATGGTGAGAGGAGAGAGTCGCTTCCAGCCGCCCAGTCGGTCTGATGCGCTCTTACTGCTAGCTGTACGCTATCATCCACTATCTGTAAATATTGTATAAAGTTTTTCGTTTCTTCTTCGTCTGCGGAAAGAGTCCGTCTTTCGTCCTCCACCCCGAAGTCGCAACAATATGTGTAGACAAACACAAGTGGTGCACACAAGGTAACATTTAACATTACATCACGGCTGCAATATGCCATCAACAACACCGTCAAATATCGTCAATGAACGGAAACAGCCCATAAAAGCTTCGTTAGCATCGATTCCCACAGTGCGTGGAGTTCGCATCATTTCGTTCCTCAATCTCCTCTTTCTGTCCCCGTTAAGCGCTCCCCCAATGCGGGGTAGCCTAACAGAACTAGCTCGGATTAAACATTCTGCCTTTCTAAATATCTCTACCGTAGCAGGTTAGGGCATCATGGTAAACCGAAATAGTCCATCAGCGAAGTGGCGATAAAAGTGCATTTTTCTGTTCGACGATCGAGCCTCGCAATGTCTGTTCAGAAACTGAATTGGCTGGTCAAACGATATCACGCTCCATCACTGTGCGCATGGCGTGTGCCTCAAAACAGAATTCGTGCATAATTTCATTGATTACACAGGTCATTCGCCTAGAACGGGCGTTTGCTTGGTTCCCGTGTGGGGTCGCGAGCGTTGTTGTTCATCTCTACAATATCGTATAAGTTGAACACCAATTAAAGGGAACACCACAGGCAGTGATGGTGGTGACCATCGGGAATGCAGTTCCAGAAGACGCCAAATGATCACAGCAATGACACTACTGTTAACCTTTGAGCACCTGTAGCCACCGAAGGGTCAAATCGATGTTTCAGTGGGCCCGAACACGGTTCGGAGTGGCTGCAGGCGCGCTCACTACCAAAATACATGCAGCGCTTTTGCGTTTCTTCGCTAAACACGGTGGAGAAAGCGATGCCTTGCATACGCCGCGGCAGCGCTTCTGACAGGCAAAGCTCGTGCAGAAGCCCACTTTCTCTTCCTAATTTTTTTTTCTTTCTTACTTCCTGCACTTTTCGCCCCGTCCCAAAAGCTCCGCTCTTGCGCTTTCCTCCCGCCCAAATCTGCGGTTCCGCGTTAAAGAGCCCGCTGGGCAGGGAAGGGGGGATTGGAGCGCGGCGAGTGAAAATGGGGAAGCGATGGGGAGCGAAGCGGAGGAGAAGCGCTCGGCCAGGCGGGAAGCTAATGTGATTAGCGCCAGGCTTGTGCGCCGCTGTTGCTGCAGCGAGTAGACAGGCAGCACAGCCCGCAGGGAGAGGGGGGGGGGGTGGGGGGAGACGGCTTGCTGGCTCGCTCTAATGTTCTCGCGACGAGCCCGCCTCGGCTCAGCGAGCGCTGCAGGCGCGGCCGGACGCGCCATACGTGCCAAGCCGCGCGTTGCGCCCCGAAACGCGCCCGGGCGCGGGCTAATGAATTCGCCTTCCCCCCCCCCTCCCCCTCCATCTCTTTCACGTCGCTGTCGGATGCGCCGTGCGCCGCGGCAGAACTCGGTTCGTGACAGCGCAAGCACGCACGGCGCGACTCCCACCGAATGTGTTTCGATGCTCGTCTGTGCGATTGGCCGCGTTCCACGGAAGCTGAAATCGCCCTGTGTTACTGCTGCTATCTGCTGCTGAACAAAAAGGCGAAGACCCAACATTTTCGAGGCAGTGACAGCGCTAAGGACCTCTGCGTGCTCTTTCACGTGTCCTAGCAACCCCAACCATACAACCTAGCGCACGCTTTCCTAGGCAGTATCCGAGATTGGGCTTCGCCCTTTATAGGAGTGTGCTGTGTTGCCGCTGTGTGCTCCTGCAAAGTGCGCAAATTAATCCGAAACTTTATTTTCATTTTCGAGGCTTCGAGCGTGATGCTACAAGGAACCAATATGCTCTTATGTGCTTAGCGCAGCGAAAGGAATGGAGAGGTCATCGTTCGCACCGCGGTTACATTTTAGTAAGACGGCATAAAAGAAACTCAGCTGTTATGCGAGTGCTAGGGGCCTCCATTATGCGATGGTGTTCGGACCACAATGGTACATGTCTTGTTGAAAAAAAGCATTCATTTATTGAAGTGAACACGGAGATGAACGAAACTATTCAAGCGCGAAGGCGTTCCTTATCTTTAAAGTCATACTCGATGAGGAGGGTCTGTAAACGCTAGCTTATTTCTAGCACGTGCTAGAGCTTTGCTCACGCTTCTTGAGCAAAGTGCCTGAGTGTGTGACTTAGCGCTCGATTTAGGCCTCTCTCTTATACGATGGCAATACACTCTTCCCAGGGCGATTGGGTGGCTTGCTTTCTTAGTATATGTGTACCTTGAACAAAACTGCGGCGTTGCTCAGGACAGCAGCCGGGTCAAAACGAAGAAAAAAGAAACTGTGCCTGTGCGTTTTCCGATACAAGAGCAAACGGCCGGGGGACAGCCGTGTTCGACATAAGACCCGTTTTTGTGCGTTAGTGACATTCGCTACTCCTTTGACCCAGCACATACACCCCTTCCCTCCCCCGCCCCTTACTCTTACACCAGGAGCAGCGGCCCACCGGTCGTTGACGGCGAACGTGCCGAGCAGGCGGCGAGACAGATCGCGCCGGAGCGAGATGCAGAGTCAAACAGCTAGAACGCCCGCGGGTATTTTCCTACCGTCGCACTAGTTCTGTGCAGCGCCGCCGGTCGATGAGAGCACCGGTAGGCCCGCGTGCTCTTTGCGTTGTCGACGAAAGCTGCAAAGCCCTAACTCCAACGTTCCTGACTACTCGTGTAGACAGACGCCTTTTGCATAGTATATCAAAATGTTCGCTTAATTTCACGCGTAAAGTTAGAACGAAGTTACTATGTTAGGCAAGCGGAGTTCGGCAACTTTTCCGCCAGCTTCACACGGCAACGACCGAGGAACACAGCGCACGGAATTTCGATTGCGCGTCGGAGGCCGATGTACGGAGCCTCGACCTTGCCTGAATAAGAAGACGCGGGGGCGTAAGCTGCGTCGGGGATATAATAAAGAACCTGACGGGAATGCAAAGGACAGGCAAGTGCCGGTCGTGTACCGCGGGTCGAAGCTGTACTGAGCGCTGCGCTGAGCGGCTCCGGCCAAAGGCACCGCAAATGCGACTGAAGAGCGGCCGTGCAACCGGCGGGCGAGCCGACCCACTCACGCTGACATTATCCCCGGCGCGCAATGATGCAATTAGCCGCCAACGCGTTCGGACTGCCCTTCTGAACTCAGTGCGACAGCGAGCTCATCACCGTCACTGCGAAGGCAAGAAGCGACAAAGAAGGACCGAGGATTGATGCACCGATGGACCCGTTCTTATCGGCCTCGCTTCTCTTCCCTCTGTCTCCGCCATCGCTCTCGCTTGGCGGGTGGGCGGGAGCAGACATGTGCCGTGCGAATCCCACTGCTGCACGTTCGGCGGGGATGTGTGGCGCAAAAGAGAGAGAAGAAAGGAACATTTTTCAGTCTAGGAGAGTAGCTTCACGTTTGGACTAGATCTGCGTTGTTCGCACATACACATTTTAACGGGATATGCATGTACGGTCGGAAGCAAAAGTCTAGATGGTGTCGCGAAAAAAAAAAACGTTTTTCGCGTGTTTGCCCAAAGCAATACATCGAAGCAATCCCACGTTGCGGATTTGTGCTAAAAGAAGAGAGAGAGAGCAAATGATAAAGGAAAGGTAGGTAGGTTAACCAGGACTGAGCCCGGTTGGCTACCCTACACTGGGGAAAGGGAAAAGGGGACGGAAAGATTAAAAGAAGAAGAGAAAGTATACTGGGGATGACGTTCGGTCACTCAGTCCGGATCACAGACGCTGACTCAATCCAGTAGCTTTCAAATATCGCAGCAAAGCTTTTATGGCCTTTTCTAGCTGCGGAATGCGAGGCCATGGTCCCAAGATCTTGTTCAAGGTGAACGGCTTTCCATCTAGCTGATTGAGAGCTGTGCACAGGTCATGTCTTTCGTTTTCAAAAGATGGGCAGTAGCATAGTAGGTGTTCTATAGTTTCCTCGACACCGCAGGCATTGCAGTCGGCGCTATCAGTCATTCCAATCAACAACGTATATGCATAGGTGAATGCGATGCCCAAACGTAAGCGGCACAGCATTGTTTCCTCATTTCGCAGAAGCCCTCGTAACAGCCGCAGTTGCATAGGGGGGTCGAGGGAATGCAATCGTTCTTGGGTGAATTCAGGTGTGTGCCACTTTTCTAATGTCATACGGTAATCTACCTTGCTTAGGTGTTGGGCTGCGTCGGTCCGCGATAAAGATACAGAAACAAGGGTTGCTCCTTCGTGTTCTTTCCTAGCAGCTTCGTCAGCGAGGTCGTTGTCGGAGATACCGCAATGGCCAGGCAGCCACTGAAACACGACGTCGTGTCCTTTCGCTATCATACGATGGAGCATTTCTCGTATCTCCGACACTAGTTGTTCACAGGACCCGCGACGAAGAGATGAATGAAGACATTGTAAGGCCGCCTTCGAATCGCAGAATATTGCCCACCGATTAGCAGGTTGGTTGTTAATGTAATCAATGGCACCTCGGAGGCCAACAAGCCCTCAGAGGTGCCGTTGTCATGTCGTCAAGTGAGAAATCTTGTATCGGATGCTAATTGATCGTGATGGTATAACCACTACGCCGGTGGAGCTGGTGTGAGTGGAAGAGCCATCCGTATATATATGGACTCGGTCAAAGTAGAAAGTGTTCAGACAATCCAGAGCTCCTTGCTTCAGGGCCAGGGTAGGCAGGTCGGTCTTCTTTCTTATCACTGGAACCGTAAGACGCACTTGAGGTTGTTTTAAACACCACAAAGCTGAGGTTGAACGTCCTGAGGGTGTGAAGCCCGATGGTAGACAGGCACGATGGATGCTGACCTCGTTGGAGAAGAACGCCTGTGGTCGTCGTTCTGGCAGGCAGGCAAGAGAGCTTGATTGCATGCGTGAAACATGACGAACATGGGCCCTAAGCGCGTCGGTGCTAATGTAAGTCATGATCGGATGGTCTCGAGCCATTATAATGGTTCCTGCTGTTGAGGCGCGCCGCGGAAGTCCTAGGCAAACACGTAGTGCCTGTGCTTGCTTGCACGCTCTGTAGTTCTCGAAGATTTGACTTGCATGTTTTAGCAAGCACGGGAGAACTATAACGTAGCAATCCGACAAAAAGTGCTCGATATAACTGTGGCATGTAGCCCACTGACGATCCCCATATTTTCCCGGCGATGAACTTGAAGACATGAACAATAGATGTGAGCTTCTTCTTCAAGTGGGCAACGTGAGGGCTCCAAGAGAGAAAGAAATTATATTATACAGTGAAACTTCGCAGTGAAAGCAAACAAAAATATCGTCTTTTAGTTTAGCGATATCGCAATTTCACGTGCGATATGACAGCTCGAAACCTGTGCTCGTCTGATAACATCCGTGGGGCGCACTCAAAGGACGGGTGTATAGGAACAGCCTTAGACTGTTTTCATTTGGAGGATGAGCAAGGCCAGAAAAAAGTCCAAGCTCAAGAGCATCAGCTGATGTGTTGCGCCTGCCGAGCTGGTAGCGCCGAGCTGCCTGTTTTGTCTTCAGCATCCACCAAATAATGTTTCCGTTCATCACTACAAGATATACATATGTTCCAGCTTCGAAATTAATCTTGCGCCTTGTTCTGTTATTCACTTGGTCGCAGATGAGAAATTCATAGAAATGACACTAATGTTATGACACCACACTTCAAGGGTATGAACCTCCAATAAGGAAAAAATCAGAAAAAAGATGTCTCTTTCTTGGCAGTCATTTCAACTGTCGCTTATTCGAACACCCAGGGACGTTCTCCAAGTTCTCACTTGGCGGCCACTGACTGCCGACTTTCTGTCCACAAGAATTATCAGCATTGCGTTCGTGTTCAAAAGAAAATCGCAAACGACCTCATTGGTAAAGGACACAATTGACCATATTCAATGCTTTTGTGACCTTGTCAACTTTCCTGTTAACAAAGTCGTAGAACACATTGTCGAGAGCGCAATGACATTCCGTTGGGCCGTGGTAATTGTTCATCAACGCATGGCATGATCAGCCACTTATAACTTTTGTATAGCTGATCGTTTTATTTATGTGAGCCGTAAACACAAACACGCCAAACGGAGCATCTAGTTTCCGAGAGCTGCAGCATTGTCCGAAAATGGTGCTAACTGTTACTGCAAGTATTGAACAGCCACTCATTACCTCAGCGGCAATACTATATATCCGTGAATCAATGTGGTTTCAACATGCGAACAAGCCACTCACTTAAATGTAAAATACCAAAAATGAACACTTAGGAACAAGAATAGAGTGCGAAGAAAACCTAGTCGAGGTGGTTAGTTTCTGGCTGCTTAACAGGTCCTCTTGAATCCTTGGAGACACCTCTGAATCGCGTTTTTGCAGCCATACATCTAAGCTTGCGGGAACACGTGCAACAGGTTGACAATTACATCCACATATAGTGGTGCTGTTTTTGATGCAGAGAACACTGCCAGTGAAAATGATGATGGTTGAAATAACTTGCCGTCCTCGAAGCTTGAGTACCATCCACATTCCAGAACCGAAAAAATCCACAAGCCCACGATTATATGTTGAAATCAGTGCTTTAATCAGTTCGCATTACGAGAACTGAATGAAAAGCTTTATGTGAAGCTTTTAGTCCCCTTTATTGAGGATGCAATAATTCCCATTATTTGATATTGATTTATTCGGCGTTATCGCCTCCGATAACTTAGAGTGAACGCGCTACTTTTGAATTACATAGTCTACAATGGTTACAAAACGCATAACTTTTAGCAAAATACGAGAATACACACACAAATAATAACTGATAACGGCTACATTTCAAATTTTGTCCAATTGATTTAAAACCACGCCTACTATGCAGAGCGCTGTACGGTCCGGGTTGTCCGAGGCGTTTTTTGGCGGACCCAGGAAAGACTCGGGCTTGAAGCTACGGACCCGGGTCGGACTCGGGCCCGCTCATTAAAGGGCCTAAGTAGTGCTTTCGAGCACACGCGAACACTATGCATAGCATGGTCCAAGGCATTCTGTGCCAAGCTGAAGCGACATGTGCAAAGAGCTGGCTCTTAGTTTACCTTAGCAGAAGGAAGTGGAGAAAACGGGTGTTCTAATTGTTTTCCTTTTGCTCAAAAACGAACATTGCTTCCACGTAAGGAAAAGTCAATTATGAAAAAAGATCGCTCTCCATACCATTTCCCTGTTGTCGCTTTTCCGATATATGTATATATGTATGTGTGTATATATATATATATATATATATATATATATATATATATATATATATATATATATATATATATATATACAGTCATATCGTAAGAAGCCAATACACTGACACCAAGGGCAACATAGGGGAAATTACTTCTGCTTAATAAATGAAATAAACCATAAATTAATGGAAATTAAAGTGGATGAAAAAACAACTTGCCGCAGGTGGGAGCCGAACCCACAACCTTCGCATTTTGCGTGCGATGCTCTACCAATCGAGCTACCGCGGCGCTGTTTACCCATCCACTTTCTTGGGTATTTATGTATCCTAGTAGAACCCTGGGAATGTTAGCCAGCGGCACCACTCACAGACCTTGGCGGCGGCCGTGGAACGTCCTTTTTGCCGCAGGCGTCTCGAGAACGTGATCTTTTTGGGTGAAGGCAACTGGTCAATAAACCCACATATGCTACCTGAAGGCATCAATGTTGCCGGATTCAAGTCCCTCCTTATGTAATCAACGAGAAGAAAGGGGGTTAACCGAAGGGCCCGATTTTTATTAGTCATATCATAAGAAGCCAACAAACACTGACACCAAGGAAAAAACGAGAGACTCGAATCCGGCCACATACATATACATGCGCACCATTGGAAAAATAACAGCATAGATCACTGACGTCCCCATGGGAGAAACAAACATTTCGGTTTTTTATTGATTATACACTGCAGCGGATTAGACCCCAAGAACGTGAAGCTGACACGTACGGTACGATCTCTAAGTAAAACACGCGGGCCCTGCCTGAACTTAGTAATGAACAACCGGGACCGGGCCGTTCTCGGGATTAGTAACACGGGCCGAAATATCAAGCCTGGGAAATGTTCTAATGGTATGCCACCATGAAACGAGAATATGTTTAGACAGCTTCATGGCGATCCAGCGCATTAATTATTACATGCGTGGCAGCATGTCACGGTGTGAGCCAAAGTACTCGAAGGTGCCGTAAAACTTGTTAAGCGCTTGCAGGTAAAAAAAGGAAGAAAAGAGCACTTGTAGATGAAATGCGGCAGGCATCATTCACGCTCTTCACTTTCACGGAACTAAAAGAAGAGCTTGACGAGCTGAATATCTTTCAGAGAATTCGTGTCTCGAAACTCACTTCCGCGTAGCACAGTGGTGTTTAAACATTACACCTTTTATCTGGGACTTTCTACTATACTTCATCTGCACTGCTTCATTGTACGAAAAGCGGAATCCGAGGATGGCAAACACAAAACAATTGTGCTTGCTCCTGTTAATGCCATGTTCCACTCCTTCCAAGCTGATCCGGCAATGTAGCCGGCGGATGCCAGCGCGCGATGGTCAGGCGGACATATTTTGCGGCACTTATCTAATTCTATAATTTTGTATATCCCAGAGAAAGCGTTTTCAGGGTAGCACCGGGTACCGGCGAGAAGATAAATGCCAATTAGCGCTTCGTTTCAGAGCAGCGCCTAGCGTGAAAACTTTCGGAAATGCGCAATGCCTGTCGGCGGTGGACAAAGACACAGAAGTCACACCCTCTGCTCTACAACCGGTCCCTTGAGATGCTGTTCGAATAGAAGGAAAGAAAGCGAAAAGCGGCGGAGAGCAAAACGTATCGGGCGCCCATCATGTTCTTTGCTGGCCGTCGCGCCTGGTCTTGTTTTTCTATTTACTTTTTTTTTCTGCACAGCAAGGCGTTTTCGGTTGTCCGCTCTGCAGTTGACACCATGGATCAAAACCCCGCCGCCTTCTGACCTCGTATCCACTCTCTGCCTGCTTCCCACACCACGTGGACGTCTTTCCTGCAATGCATCGGCCACGCGCATGTGGCAGCAACTATCTCCCGTAAAACCATTTTTCCTTTTCTCAAGCAAGACCATTCGGCCGTTGAGGCAGATTTTCATTCAATTTATCTGATGTTCCTCACAGCGAGACGGCTTTTTGTCAAATGCTCGCATTTTGCCGATACCCGCGTATCTCGCACATTTATTTCAGCGTTCTATTTAGTCCTTCTCGCATTAGAAAAACAACGCACGCAGCCAGAATGCATGCACACGAGAGTACGCCACGCTCATCGAATGCGGCGCGTTTCGCTTCGCGGCATAAATAAATGCCTCCGTAGCATGAGTTGCATGTGCGATAACTACAGCAACTGGGAAGTACCGCATCAAACTGCAGGTATGGTTTCATATTTCGAGGTGACGTGAACAGAGCAAGAAGAATGTACTTCTGAATGTAAAAACTATTGAGTTGCTGAAGCCATTCAGATCTTAAGTCACAATGTTATCAAATAATAACTTGCTCATGCAGAACATTTATACACGTTGTTCTGGTCACGCCGAGACAGTGCTTAAATAGGGGGCACATCGATTTGTAGCCGTTTGCCAATGCGGTTTTCGGTTAAAGCAATGAACATCTGCTCGACTGCGCTTGGAAATCCGATAACCGACTCGGTAAGAAGATGAAACGATACGTTGTCGTGTGGACATATAGTATTAGTATTCTGCATACGAAATCGAAGTTGCCGAGCATATCACAAAATAAATTACATCTGCTGAGTATTCGATGAACGACACTCGACATATCCCGTATAATCTCCTGCTTAAATAGGTATGTAGGTCATGTAAAAAATATCGTACCACCTACTGTGCGAACTTGCACCCGAAAACGATAGCAACACACGAGTTAAAACGATATGCTGTGTTGTACTTCTTCGGTGGCATCGGCGACTGAAGAAACCAAGATTTTTTGTTGTTGTTCCCGCTTGAACAGTTTAAAAGGCATCTTGTTTGTTGCCTCAGCTTTGTATTTTTTTTATTTCCTTCTAGTCTGCATGTAATCAAATGAGAAGAAAACTTTCAAATATTGATTAAGTACCAAGGAGGCGCCATGGAAGATGAAGTATAGTGGTGGCCTACGAATTGCCCTGACCATATACGCACATGTCCTTTGATTTTTGCCCCCTGAACACGTGTGCTTAAACGCCTTCACTTAGGCGTTTTGATCCTAAGCACAGGCAGACTACCGTATGTCTAAGCTAGCGTTATCCAAATTGTTCAACGAAAAAATAAACTATTAAAAACCACAATGCAAGATACAATTAAGACCTAGAGTGATCGGTTGTCAGAGGTCTAACAACCGAACACCGCGAATTTTAAAATCGTATCTTGCACAGTGTTTTTTTAATAGTTTATTTTTCGTGTAAATTTGGCTAACGTTAGCTGGGACACCGTCTATACCCGCCGGTAAAACATTCGAAGGTCATGTGAACGCCGCCGGCGCAAGAATGGAAAAAAAGGACGCCTTCGCGCGTGACGACTTGCTTCGAGTTGGCAGCGGAGCCATCTTTAACAGCGTTCGCTGGGAGCTCACTCATGCGCACCAGGAGTAATTGCAGCTTCTGCGGCGAAGAAGCCGAAAGTATCAAACCGCTTACTTTTTTCATGTATCACGCCTCGCCCAGCACTGCATACGCAGGCCGCTTGCGTAATCGTGTCAGCTTACGCGTCCGGATTCACCGCTCCACTCCCCACGTCTTACCCTCTCCCTCTAAAGCTTTTTTTATTGTTATTATCATGGGCTACCTAGCTTATTGAAGGACAAACGAACAACACCAGCCCCACTGTCGCCGCTTGAGGGGCCGCTGATGACCGGATGCGATGCGCAAGCAGCCGAGGAGGCACGGCTTCCGGCCAGAGATCCCGGGGACTTCCCAACGGACGCCTCGTGTCCCGCAGAGAAGACCAGGCTACAGGAGGCGGGCGTGCTGCTCTCTCGCTCGTGTTCGGCCTTCCGCCGCCACCGACGCAAGACGAACGCCGGCCGCTTCGGCGTTTCGAGCGCTCATTGTATGCTAATAACGGACGCCCGAGCTGGGACGACTTCTCGGGGGCTTGACCGCGTCACTCTAGAGTCAATGCGCGCACACGCTCCTCGTGACGGCGACACAATGGGGAAACAGCGCCCCTGTTGGTGCGCGGCGCTCTAGCGAGACGGTACGAACGTGGCGGAACTTGCTGTGTCGGGGCATCAAAGCGCAGTTGGTGGCAGTGACCATGATGCATATAGCGTTTCCTACAAAAGTGACTCGAGTGAACTCCATAACTCCGCGATTGTTGAGTTATCGTGGGAAGGATGATCACAGCTCATGGATTTGTGTAATCTTTGTACTTGCGATTTCACATATCCTTGTGGCGTTGTTTATTATTCTTTGTCTATCTGAATCGTCAAGAGATAGTGACGTTCTACACAGAACGAGGCAATTGTTGTCGGCGCACATGCGTAATCGCAGCGAATTGTTGAGTTATAAGGCACCCTCAAGACTTGTTTGCAAAGTCACAAAGCGGCTTGAAACCAGAAAAACGAAGTTTAAGCATTCTGGCTCAACGCCGTAATTGCTGCGACCGTAAACACTATAGCCCCCCTCCCATCCCCCCCCTCACAAACACACACTTCTCCTGGTAATTTTCGTTAGGGAACTCTAAATAGCACTACGCGTAGTCCCGAAGAGGGTGAGACATTCGTGAAGAGAATATCTCCTCGCGTGACTTCTTAACAGCGTGAGAGACAGCGAGCTTTGTTGGAACGGAAACATCAAAGCACGAAGAAATACGTCGGTGTGTGTCTATGCAGGCGTGTGTGTCGGGGGAAGGGGGGGAGAAAGTGAGGCCGCATGGGGCTGCAGGGGGAAGGGGCCGCGCGTGATTTTGTGTGTGTTTGCGTATGCGACAGGAGGGCCGGGCGGCACAGGTGTTGAAACGAGTATAAAAGGTCGTGTGGTGGAAAGGACCGGGAGAATGATCGACACGAAGGCCTACCTCACGCAATCTACGCTGGGCTCATGCCCCCTGCTTTTAGCAGACGCACATCATTAGCGCGCAAAACAAAGGCCATCTTCTGCACGATCTTCTTCACGCACCGTCAACCTCAAGACAGCGCCCGATTCGAGAAGCTCGCGAAATTGAAAAGCGTTGCAGATGGGGGTCTAAAGTTGCATTCTTCCGATACTCGACTACGAAAAGCGGCGCCTATTTTGCGCAACCTCCACATGCACGTGACTCCGTGTGCACAAAGGAAGCGCCTTTGTCGACCTCAGCACATGCAAGCTTGCATCTGGCCTGGTTCGCAAAACACCTCCGAGCACGCGCTGGACCCCGCGATGCTTCTGACCTCGCCCCCGCCTAACTGCTACCTTGTAACGCAGTCGCCGCAGCGTCCACAGGTTGACATTTCGGCTTGTCTAGCCGTGCGCCGACGTAACAGATGCCCGAAGCAAAGCCTTAACGCAACGAGGTCAAGAACGTCCTCGTGTATATACCCGTCGATCACGACTCGTGTACGCGCCTGCCATTCATCGCGGGAGTTTTATTAAAGCGAGGAGCCTCGTCTAGCTGCTTTGCCCGTTTTCGTAGTGATCAAGCTTTCACTGTCGAGGCGCCGATGCAAAGAGCGCGTGCTCTAGAGCTGACCGCCAACTTTGAGCCGAGTTCTTTGAGACGCATGTGCTCTATCGAGGGAGGGGCGTGCGACGGTTTATGTGACGTGGGGCGCTCGATCAAAGGCCCCTTACGGTGAAATTATTCGTAAGAGAAAATTATAGGCGGATTATCAGCGAAGTGGGGCAGTAAATGGCAGTATGCTCTTACGGATTAAAAACTTCGTAAATTTGGCGTCTGTTCCCTAAGGAATTACGCAATAAAACAGAAAACGTCACCTAAATATCCACGCTGCAACAAATATGCGGCGATTCGAGCGCACCATTCTGTTACAAAGCTAATAGCATTCCTGAAGCGTTCGGTTATTCACTAACATTGGCAATCGTCGTCGTGGTTTCTGGACAATCATTACATCATCACTTTTGCGGCCGCCTGAGTATCCCTATAAGAATAATCGTATAGCTCATCTGCTTTTTCTTATAGAAGACATTTGCCTTCAGCTACAATATGTGTCACTGAGCTACTTAAGAAGAAACCAATGGGGAAGCCTAATTTGTGGAGAATTCAAGTTGGTTTTCTAGACATGAGGAACCTATGAATAGGGAGGTGTAGTGGTCACGTTTGTACTAGACATGTATTTAAACGTGAAACATTACCGGGATAGTTTTCCGAATTTCTTCGTGCATGAGGCCGGGAATAGCGCGGTTTAATCTAGACCGCCAAAATAGTGCCAGTGAGTATGTCTCTGTTCAACCTAACGAACCAACAAATCGCTAATGGAACACGTACACATAATCTCGGATTATATATTTCTTTATTATAATTTTTATTTATTAGATACTGCGGACTCAATGTCAAAGCAGAGTTGGCAGTACAGCGGAAAATAAGATAGCAGTAGACAAGAAAATGAACAACACTGATGTAACTGCAATAATGTTAACTCGAAGCCTGATCGTCGCTTCAGGGAGCCAGTTGCATTCATGTATGGTCCTTGGAAGAAAAAAAGAAAACTTGAACAAATCAGTACGTGCAAAATATGGCGTTAGTGCGCTTGGTTTGGGGTGTCGGGTGGGCCTTCTAGTTAAAAGTGATAAATATGATGATGGATCTAGAGCTAGTTCATTGTGGTAATGTTGGGAGAGAAATTCAAGGCTAAATTTCTTCCCTTGGTACTTCTAATAGCTGCATGTCGTTAGCTTCCAATAACTTAAGAGAGGGAGTACAACACGGCACACTTGTTAAATATAAACATTATATCCTTCATTTGAACACGTTCAAGACTTTAAACGTTAGTTCTGGTATAGCGGTCCCAGACAATGCATGCGTATTCTAGTTTTGTCCTAACAAGAGAAGCGCAACAGATAAGTTTAACTTTAGCGAATGCAGCTTTAAGTTTATGTTTAAGGACGCTGAAGTTGCAGAATGGAGATGAGCAAATGTTACCAATATGAAGATCCCAAGATATTTTCGAAATATTTCCGAAATATTTATAGTAACTTACCTGTTGTAGTGGTACAGACCCTAATACGTAAGTATACGAAAGCGGATTTTTTTTCTTGCGAGTAACTGGATGCGGACGCATTTTTCGTGTTTAGTACCATTCCCCATTGTTTACACCATTCCTCTTTATTATCCAGACTAGTGTTGGGGGGATTGTAATCGCTGGTGCAAGTAATTTCTTTAAACAGAACACAATCTTCAGCAATTATTCTAATTTGTACGTCCGGATTGACAACATCAAAAATATCATTAACATACTGGTCCTAGAACGTTGCCCCGAGCTACACCATAAATGATTGGAAAATAATCCTAGTGTGGGCCGCCCAAATCTACACATTGTTTGCGATTAGTTAGATAAGTTGAAATCCAACAAAGAATTTTTTTTTAAAATACATACGATTCTAAGTTCTAAAATTAGTTTATCGGGAAGAACTTTGCCAGAACCCTTACAGAAATCTTAGAAAAGGCACATCTCTCTGACCATCTCTATCGAAGTTTAATGCCAGAGAATGACACGATGTGACAAGTTGAGTTACGGTTGAGCATCCTTTCCTAAATCCATGTTGAAACTTAGTATTGAGTGCTGTTCCAGACACTCATTTAGGCTAGTAGCTATAATATGTTCAATAATTTTACAACGTGATGCCGTTATTGAGATTGGACGTTAATTTTCTAGTGCCGGGCGGTCTACTTTTCTATGTAGAGGCACGATTCGGGCTCCCTTCCAGTCACTAGGCGATTGGGATGTCAGCAAAGAAGCACGAAAAATAATAATCAAAAAATAAATTAGACAGAGGCGCTTACGACTGCTTAGGTGTGGTAATGTGAAATCATTTTAAGGCGTTCAACGTAATTCTGTTGCGCGGACACTCAAACACAAACCGTTTTTCCAGCGTTTTTTGTCATTCGGAGAGCGGAGCACCCCTCTCGGTTACTTGCAGCACCATCCAGATGGCGCTCGCCTCCACGCATCCGCTGTTGCGGATGCGTGGAGACGAAGGAGGAGAAAAGAAGAAAGAACTTTAAACCTCACTTTCGTGCATAGTGTCAGCCGCTAGCGTTTCGAAGTAAACATTACGGTAACATAAGCTAAAGTTGCCGGGAAGCGTGAGAAGCAGGAAGGGGGTTTTCAATGAATGAATGAAAGACGAAGCTCAAGAGTCCTCCAAAATTTTAGTCCCTTTGGTGATTTTTTTTCTGTGCGTTCCTTGTCCGCGCAAGCTCTCGCCTGCATTATAATTACACCAAGGAAAAGCCAAATCAAAACGCGCCAATTGAGCGTCTCAACGCGCTCGCTTGCTCGCGAGTTGATAAGTTGAAGCACCGCTCACTGGCGTTCAAGTGGACGTTAGTACTCTTCATTTCATACACTCATTTATTACACTCGTGACGTGGCGCCACCGCTTCCGTATTGGCTGGGCCGTCACGTGCGCAAAGTCGCAGGCGCTATAGGCGCACCTCTCGACGTGTCGTGAACAATGACGCACGCACCAGGCACGCCTTTCGTCAACCACAGCCGTTAAGCCGCGGCGGCGTCAGTGAAGCGAGCTCGTCTAGCACGCCGGAGGCCCGAGTTCGTTTCCTACCCAGAACAAAATTTATCACATTTCCTTTTCAAAGCCATTTATTTACGTTGGTTATAGGAAACTCCCTCAGAAATTTGAAATCAATCCGTGCATTTTTTACGTGTTTTTACTCGTTGCGCCGTCGGCCATTTTTGGTACCGTTGCTCGGAGGCGACACCGGCAACGCTGGATTTTATCGTAATGGGGCACATAATGCTTTAGCATTAAAATTTAGAAATGCTTTCTGCCTTTCTAAAAAAAAAAAGGCATCAATCATGTCATTGCCGTCGCACTGATACTGTCACCGTCACGTGAGTGCTTGGGTCACGCACGCGCTCAGGTACTACACACATTTGTTCACCTTACACGAACATGCTTGTCCATCTGGTGACTCCCACCTGAACCCCGCAACGATAGCCCGATACCTGAAAAATGATTCGCATTACAAGAATTTGCACAGTGCGCACAGCCTGGGTAATTTTACTGAGACGGGACAGTTGTGTGCTCGAAATGGCGTTTGCCTCGTAGTGAGCTTGCCCTATGCTGACGACGACCTGGTCGTTATCAACTTTGTTTCGTCATCGCCAGGCACATTTGATCAACAGACAGCCTCGTTGTCCCTAGCTTCACCATCGCTATTAAGCGGAGAAAAAGAAAATGTTTCCCACAGTCGCCACCGTTGGGTTTCCTTTAAACTCAGGGCTCTTCCGTTATATGCATTTGGGACTCAGGCACGATAACCACTGGGCTAAGGTAAAACATTTTTTTCTGTTACATGGGAGTAAAAACATTCTAGAAAAAATTACTACAAAAGAACTATGATGACATTCAGCACCTACAGTCAAAAGTTACGCGAGCGTCTAACAAAAGCATCCATTCAGGTGGTGATCGTTTAGCTGCATAAACCTTGCGAACCCCCATAAGCAGCATATTCCTGAAAGAACTACTGAACGTCTTGCGGTGATTCAGCATGCCTATCGCTCATTCTACTACGCCAAAAGGCTATATGCAAGCAAATAAGTCAAGCTTGTCCCATATGAGGGGTCACAGGGATTTTCGCAAGGTAAAAAACACATTGAGTATGGTTTGACATCTAAATATTTTCGAAGTGTCCTTTTTGAGGTCTCAGATGGACACGGCCTCCGGCAGCCTACAAACAATGATAATTTGTTTCAGCATGCGGACACAAACGGCAGTATACCCACCACGTCGCCAGACAACCCTTTTTCTCCAACCAAGTTTTGACAAGGACGGTTGCTGAATGTAACTTGTAAACTGCAACGTAATGCCTTGCACAATTTGCCCGTCGCTGCTGTGCGTTATCGTGTCCACCGAATGACTATGCCTACGCTAACGCTCAAGAAAAGCGACGGAGAAATAGTGCAAGTCATTGCGCTGCACACGGACTCTGAGATTGGTAGCGTCTGTGCACGTGTTTCGGAGACCAGAACAAGAAATACTGTAGCGGCGGAGGATGACATTCGTGTGAATTGCATGTAAGTTGTTCTAGAGAAGATGGCGGTGTGTTCCCACGCAGTTATTAGTCCTCACGCTCGTTTTCATACTCGTCCTCACGCAGTTCTGGCCTCGGTGTTGAATAATCCCCGGCAGAAACCTTCAAGGCGGCTTACCATGCCTGAAAAGACAGAAGCCTTCAACATAGTGACTGCCTGAGCACTGGTGGGTTAAACGCTGATTTAGAAAAATCAAATTTCAAAAGCGTGTAAGGAAACTTCACATTTAGAGGTCCCCTTTTAAAGGTGAATTTGCAATTCCATTCGTCACAGCGACAGTTATACGTCAAAGGGCCTACGTGACTCTTACATCGGCTAGGAATTCCTCATAGTTTACAAAAGTAGTTCAATGGAAGTAGCTATAATATAAAATTGCGCCTTACAAGTGCCTTTTATGTGACTGTCTTTACAAAACAGCAAGATGAACTAAACTCGACTCTCTGGTTTCAGAAAAGCTGTAGCGCTCTACAGAAACGTGTAGGCTGGAAAAAGTCTCGCGATAGCTGTTCGGTAAATGAAAAGAGACTGCTTAAATTTAAAGGACTGGAGCGTCTATGCAATGCTTGCACCAAAACTGTTGCTGCGTGCGTGCGTATTCTTTAGAACGTGTTCATGAAAGCTTCCTTCTCCCAAGAACAATAGCTGTGAGGAGAAGTCTACCTCACTAACGCATCGTGCGCGCGCGTGCATGTGTGTGTGCGTGCGCGTGTGCGCGCGCGTCTGTGTGTGTGTGTGTGCGTGCGTGTGCGTGCGTGCGTGCGTGCGTGCGTGTGTGTGTGTGTGTGTGTGTGTGTGTGTGTGTGTGTGTGTGTGTGTGTGTGTGTGTGTGTGTGTGTGTGTGTGTGTGTGTGTGTGTGTGTGTGTGTGTGTGTGTGTGCGTGCGTGCGTGCGTGCGTGCGTGTGTGTGACAACGTGCCACCGAGAGCTTAATTGCAAATATGGCGCGCGGATAGCGCGGACGAGCGTCAGGATCAATCACATGAAAGGCGGCGGCACAGACACGAGGTAGCATGCCTCGCGCGAGCATTAGCGAATGTGAACTAGCCGTATGAAGTAATGGGGGAGGGGGGAGGTAGTTAATCGCTAGAAATCATGTGCGCCGACAAAGGAGCTGCGCAGGCTTTCGTCGTGCTTCGACTGCGCTGTTGTCACGTCTTCGACTGGCTTCGATCGGGCCGCGCTCCTGGCTCGTACTTCGGCTCGCCCTTTCCCACGAATCGGTCGCCTAAGCACCCGTGAAAGAGTGCGGGAAGGGCGAACGCGGGACGCTGTGCGGTCTCCGGGCAGCGCTAACCTCATTACCGCCGCCCGACAGCTCCTCAGCCGGCGATTGAGGCCGTCGGCTGCGCGGCAGCGGTGCAGCCCGGGACGCCGAGTGCCAACCACCGACACGCGTGCGAACGCTGTCTCTGCAGCCTCTGCACTGGTGCCACTCTCGAAACGCGCTCCTTTGTCTCTCGGCGCCGCTCCTCTCTCGCCTCCACCGACGCGTCCATTATCCACCGCCGCTCCTTTGGGACGGAGATTGAATCGGCCACGCAGCAGCACGTCGTCGTCGTCTCTCGACTGCCGCGGCTGTCTGGAAATAACTGGGCACAATCTGCATGGCGGCGCGCACGCTTTAAGCTTCATTCCCACTTGCCCAGGTCGTTGCCGTCGCTGCGGGGCCGGAGTTCCTTAGAGCTGGGTGACGGAGCCAGGTTTTACTCGTGACAGGGAGCGCAAACGCGAAACAGCAGAAAAAAAAAGAAAGAAAGGAAAAAAGAATAAAGAAGGAAAGGAAAGAGAGAACGAAAAAATAAAATAATATACTAACAATAATAAAAAGAACAAGAAAAAGAGATAAAAGGTTCTTCGATTTAGTCATTTTTAGAATGCCTTCTTTAATTGTCTTTCAGGTAGCTACTCACTCGTTAGGTCTTTTCATCACCCGTTTGAATGTCATCAGCGCTTTGGTTCCACCTTCATTTCTTACTGTCGATGCCGCCTTGATTTCTACCACCTACTCATTTTCGCACATCTTCGTCAGAGACAGCTGGGGTAGCAGGTCTACGTTTTCGATTTTATGCATCTCAACAACGCATATTTAATTGTACATCATTCATTGCATTTTACAGCGAATATGTTTATGGTTAGGGTTGCGTGCGTTTTTGTTCTGCGTCAACAGAAATGTGGGCCGATCCCGGTGATAGCGAACGAAGGGTCCAAGCGCAATGGCACGTACCCGTGTGGAGTCCGTGTAGTCGGCTCCGGGACCTGCAACGCGCCCTCGAACTACCCTTGTAACAGACGCAAGGAGGTCTCAGAGATAACTTATGAACAGAGGCTTTTATTCGAATGTTAGAAATAACTTTAAGCACAAGAAAAAAAAACAAGAAAACTTAATCGTAACAGCAAACCTAAAATGACACAAGTGTCAGATCACAGTTCAAGGTATGGTGACCGTAGGGCTATAGATGCGCCACGTGGTGATGGTGGTGGCTCTTGCATGGCGGTTGCGGCAGGTAACATCTGCGGAGCTCAACAGTCGCGGGTGCTGTAGATGTAGATCCTAACGCGGGTGCTTGTTGCTGCTGGTAATGTCGGATCCACGCGATACGAGAGAGATGTACCCGGCAGCACAGGCAGCATAGGTTGTGAGCGAGGCGCAGCCACAGTGAAGCCGTAGTTCGAAATCGCGACCTGCCGCAGGTTCTCGCACGGGCCTGTTTGTTGGAGCTCCAAAGGTAGGCTGTCTGGCAGCTCGAGACTTGCTTGGAGATAGCGCATGTTTTGTTAAATCACGATACAAACGTAGAAGTTGTGTTCGAGCTGAAGAAACCAGATGGTAGATCTTCTCCTGTAAAGCTATCCGCCATACCCGCCGTGGTGGCACAGTGGCTGAGATATTGCGCTACTAACCCGAGTGCTTGGGATTTAATGCCGGCCGCGGCGGCTACATTTCGATGGGGGTGAAATGCAGAAACGCCCGTGCACTTTGCCTTCGGTGCAGGTTAAAGGACACCAGATGGTCAAAATAAATATGGAGTTTCTTACTACGGTGCGGCTCATTATCAAAGCGTGTTTTTGGCAGGTCAAACCCCAGACTTGAATTTTGTTAACGTTCTCCGCCACCTTGACCATATTTAACATGGAGGCATGTAATGCCGTTTCCTAACACTCAGCCAGGCACTGGCCCCTTATAATGGACGCCGATGGAAATGCAGGATGCGTCCAATCATCGGTTGTTTGTCACTACTTGTAGGGACGTTTGTCTTCGCAAACTGCATATATATATATATATATATATATATTGTGACGCAGCAGTTATCACCACGTTTATTCCGCGTCAAAGACTGGGCGAACCGACCACGCCCACAGCACGGATCACACTCGAGAGCCAACCCCACAAGCGATGATGAAGAACCCCATATGAACCCCACATGATGATGATCATGTACAGATGACAAAGAATAGCTTATAAATTCCCACAATATATATATATATATATATATATATATATATATATATATATATATATATATATATATATATATATATATATATATATATATCTGCAGGGTGTTTCTGCTAACTTTAGGCCGATTGTAAACTCTATGCACGCTATGACGACGCGACTAAATGCATGCTCCCTTTGGTGTGTAGCGTGTCGCGCTATTTCTGTATTTTGCTTAATTAGCTAATTAGGCAAGGATAATTAGCCAACTTCTGAAGCAAGGAAGTTAGGAAAGAAATTCCAATTAGAAAGTTGCAGAGCAGTTGGCAACACGTCCGAATAAACAGTTTCTGTCTTTCAATCTCTTAAGTATTAGTGTTTTTCAGCTTACTGCGGATGGCTCGCAAAATACAAAAAACACCACGTGATATGCCCGCTTGCGAGTCGTGATTGCACTGCTCCTAAGCCTTCCGCGCACAAACGAAAACATGCCATTTAACCGGTGTGAACACCCGTCTGCTTATCGCAAATCATGAACCGCAACGAGGGAAGCACGTCGCTGGCGTCAATACCACAGCCAACGCCTTCGTCACTGCCCTGTCGCCTTTTAAGCGGCAACACACCCTGCTCGATGGTATGCTCGTTTGGGAGCGCTGCAAGCACCGCGCGCAAGCGGGTATGTCAGGTGATATTTTTTTGTATTTCGCGGGCATCTGCAGTAAGCTGAAAAACACTAACACTTAATAGATAGAAAGTTAGAAATTGCCTAATCGGACGTTTTACAAAGTGCTTAGAACTATCTAATTGGAATTTTTCGCCTAACTTTGTTCCTTCAGAATGGCTAATTTTGTTGACTAACTACTTAGGAAAAATACAAGAATAGCGTGACACATACAAGAGTGAGCAACATGCATTTGGTCGCATCGTCTTATGGTGCATCGGCATATTTTTAAACTTTGAGTAAAGTTAGCTGAAACACGTGTATATACGTCTATGGTTCAAGTAACGTGAAACAACACCCTGTATATATGCAGTGGTGATCAAGTGATCAGTAAAGCAACATATATGTGCAAAAGACACACACATACACATGTGCGTGTTTTTCACATATACTTCGAAACTCAATTTTGCTCGAGACTCAATGTTATTCAACAATGAGTTAACAGCATTTAGTCAACGACGTTATTGTTGAAAACTACTCAACATTGGCTCACTAATACTCTATACTATTCAACAATATATCAAGAAAATTTAGGCAACGATTTTATCGTTGAAAAATACTCAACAATGGCTCAATAATACTCAATACTATTCAACAATATATCGAGAGAATTTAGTCAACAACTTTATTGTTGAAAACTACTCAACAATGGCTCAATAATAATCAATACTATTCAACAATATATCAACAGAATTTAATCAACGACTTTATTGTTGAAAACTACTCAACAATGGCTCAATAATACTCAATACTATTGAACAATATACCAACAAAATTTAGTCAACGACTTCTTTGTTGTGAACTTCCCAACAACTTTACTGTTGAATTATTGCTCTGTGGTTTCAATAATTGTTGAGGTATTGTTGAAAGGCTATTGAGTCTACAGTTCCTCAACAATACGCCAACAACATTTCAACAGTCATTTTCATAAGGGTCGATAGGCATCGCATACGCGGAAGGTGTGAGCACAAAACATCGGAAGGCTTGCTTGCTGCTGCATGATGCCGATCGCATCAGGGTTGCGGTGGATCATATCTCAGCCCGAAAGGCCGATCCACGTCGGCCATGTCTACGTTCGCGCCGCCCTCTCTTTGTTGGCGTTCAAAGGGCTTGCGTATCTAGTTTCCTCTCCTTCAGCTGTCCCGTGGTGGCAGTGCCCTCGAGAAGTCGCGTGTGTCGAGTTTCCTCCGGCTCCTAGGGGCGGCGGTCGCGTCGTCCACGTGATTGTATATAAAAACCTGAAAAATAAGCGGCCGTTCTACATTCTATAATTTACCCGCCGTGGTTGCTCAGTGGCTATGGAGTTGGGCTGCTGAACA
The DNA here is from genome assembly GCF_050947875.1 of Dermacentor variabilis. NCBI lineage: Eukaryota > Metazoa > Arthropoda > Arachnida > Ixodida > Ixodidae > Dermacentor > Dermacentor variabilis. The sequence continues at coordinate 214,666,770 of NC_134569.1, read as the reverse complement.
CGAGGTCGCGGGATCGAATCCCGGCCACGGCGGCCGCATTTTGATGGGGGCGAAATGCGAAAACACCCGTGTGCTTAGATTTAGGTGCACGTTAAAGAACCCCAGGTGGTCAAAATTTCCGGAGTCCTCCACTACGGCGTGCCTCATAATCAGAAAGTGGTTTTGGCACTTAAAACCCCAAATATTATTATTATTATTACATTCTATAATTTCACTTCTCTTGTATCGTCGTAATGGGAAGGCCGCGTGTAGCCCGGACTCCCGAGGGGCAACGCGCCTACGAGGAGCGACGTCTAATATGCGCTTGACGTTTTGCGCACGATCTTCATCGGTGGTGCTTGCCGGCCACCGGCGACGATTGCAATCTCGTCTCTGTTCCTGCCGTCGCTCTTCGTAGGCGCATTGCTTCTCGGGAGTCTGGACTATACACGAATTTGATGAATATGTGCTAAGCAGCTTCGCTGGTCGTCCACCTTTACAGATTGGAATGGCTCATGACCTTATTCATATATCTACATCGAAGCTACTATGCAGCGCGAACAGAGGAAAGAATTTCTCTTGACTGCGACGGCAGTTAATAGTTTGAAATGGTTATTGCCTTGACCGTCCGTTCTATTACACTGACTACGATTGTTCTCGTCTTATGAGGATCTTTTTTGTCGTCGTCAGGCAGCCTCATTATCCCCAACATCATCATTGCGACATCATGAAGAAAGCAATTCTCCACAACCCGCCCCACTGGATTTGAACTCATGCTAGCGAAGCAATGTGCATTTAGGAGACGAACGCGCTAACCACAAAGATATCGACCAGCAGCGATGCTGGCCAATTAGGGTAAGGTAATGCGCTTCACAAATATCTTGAGAGTAGTGGCATCTCTACGTGCATATCGGGGGCCACAGCGAGCAATACTGTACTGGCGATAGATAGCGCTACGGGCATCGCATAGAAATTGTTCTTGGCAAGATGGCGGCGTGTTTGCGAGCAGTTCTTCTTTGTCATGCTTGTGAAGCCCGTGTTCAGTGGCACAAAGAGTCGCACATGGCAATGATGGTGATAAGCCTCAAATATGCGACATGCCCACGATAGATGATGAGACGCGAATAAGGCTGATGTTTGAAAACAACGTGGGAAGTATTGAAAACGCCGATGCCAGCCGCGACGTCGCAATGACAACTCCGGCTACGTAGTTCATACAGTAGCTCACAGTATTCACAGGCGCGATATGCCTATATTGTCACGCTGTAGTGACTGTGAAAAACCACAGTGGCACAATGCAAGTCACGAGACTAACTGTTTATTGGACGAATCCGTGCCCAGCAAGAGAAGTAACACATTGATAGCGGCCAGCACACTCGTCGATCGTCGAAATCTGTTCTGCGGGTCAAGTGCGCATGTGTTTACACATGACTCGTCGAAGGTTCCAATGTAATCGCTGGTGATGGCGTACTTTCCAGAAAGTACAACACTGTTCTCGTACAACCTGATTATACAAAATCCGACGAGAACATCGACAGCATATTGAATAAACTGTAACATTCCAGTAATGTAAAATCATGCAGGCGTGTCTTGCGCTGAGCGATAACATCAAGCTGCTAGCGAGTGAAATGCAGTCGCCGGAAAATGGAGAAATAAGTACACGTGCCATTGTAGTACTGCAAATGTACAGAGAAGATGAAATTACTCAAATCATTTAGGAACTACTGCGCCATTTTGCTCGTGACATCAGTTCTAGAAATTTCGGCCTCGGAGTGTATTAAAGTTTCCAGGCCGGACATTAACGGCTTAAAGGAATGAAGCCTTTCACAGAGCAACTGCCTCTTCTTCTGCTGCTTAAATATTAATTTACTCAGAAACTGAACACAAACAATTGTGTAAGGAAGAAAAATAAACAATTCAGAAACTCCATTGGAGCTACCTATGTATGCGTAAGCATACCTCCAAATTTCAGTTGACCCATCCCCAAATATAACTTGGCCACCCCCAGATTTGAAGTTTGCCTACCCCCGAATTTCAATGGCCAATCCCCAGATTTCAACTTTTGCCATCCCCAAGTTAGCCTATCCCGAAAACATAAATTGCCCCACCCCCAAATTTCAAGTTAGCCCATCCCCTACTTTAAGTTGGCCCGTACCGAAATTTTAGTTCGCCCACCTTCGAATTTCAACTTGACGTAACCCCAAATTTCAAAAGAGTGGCAGTTTGGGCGAGTTGGTATGTCATGACTTCTTTAGGCTTGTAGCGCAGCTCAGAAAGAGCAAAAATGAAGGTGGAAGGGGTAATGAAAAGGAACGAAGAACAGAGTGAGCGCTCAGTCTGTTTTCCGTTCCTTTTCATTACCCCTTCCACCTTCCTTTTTGCTCTTTCTGAGCTGCGCTACAAGCCTTAAAAAAACAAATTTCAAGTTTAGCCACCCCGACTATCAGCTTCCACTTGGGATTTCTAAGGAGCCCTATGTATCTCCGGGTTTTTGTTTGTTTGTTTGTTTGTGTTTGTTTGTTTGTTTGTTTGTTTGTTTGCTTGGTTTCCTTTAAATTGTTTGTTATAGCTTATAAAGCTCCACTCATCTACGTTTACACTGTTATAATGATTATATGTGATCACTTTGAAAATTACGTATTTTTGTGCAGATACAAGACATTGCACTTTTCGCGTGGCAATGCTGAGGGACTCGCCAAGGAATACATGCACATTAAAAGCACGAATGTCCAATTAAGCGGCGCTGAGTGGTCCTTCGAGTTATGAACTACTCGCGGGCAAGCGAGCGCGTTGAGGAACTTCGGACGCTTGTATTTGGCCTTACCTAGGCGCCATTGGAACGCAGGCGAGAGCTTGCGCTGACGAGGAACGCGCGGAAAGAAACATTTAACCAAAGGGACTATAATGCTTTCGCATTCCCACACGAAAGCATTCTTAAGTGTATCTGCCGTTTTCTTTTGCTTCAATTTGCGCAAGGATAGTGGGGAGGGTTTAGACACAACTCGATTAGCTATGGCCTTGTGATGTTGAAGCTGGTTGAAGCTATTGCGGGGTGGTCATATGCTGTCACCTCAAAATATTCTTTTCACGGCTTCGCTTTCTGATCGCCAATCTCGGCTATATAGGGCAGTAATCATCTTACGTGGTAGAACTGTGAGGCTCCATACTTTGCAGTAGTCTGAATGTCACCGGCAGTCACAGGCGTCGCTGAGGAGGAGTAGATTTTAATGAAGACAAAGGAGGAGAGGTCGGCCTGGAGAGCGTGTCTCTAGCCTGCTACTGCTCACTGGGGAAAGGGGAAGTGGGAAATACAGGGAAAGGTAGGTGGCGGGTGATTATGTTATGGTACAATGAGATACTATATACACGTTGTCCAATATGCGGATGCGCACTGTAGACGCAATACACGTAAGAGTAATCTTGTCCATACAAAAAGTAATCTTGTCAAAAAAAGTTATTGCGCATACACATTTCGCACTGACTGCACGTCTCACAGCTTTAGAGGCGATCGTCTAAACCAGTCTCACTTAAAAAGTTCAAAAGTGATTTTATGGCACGTTGGGCACAGTGAGCACTCCTCCACGCGCTGTTGCATCTGGGTCGCAAGCCCCAAGGGTAGCGTTGGCCTGGCGGCCTGGGGCACAACTGGAAGCATCCGAAGGTCCTGGCAAAGCATGAGTCGACTGCTAACAGAACAACTTGTTTATTCTAGCATCGCAAAAGAGCGGCCGGTCAGGTCGACCGAAGTGGAGAGACGGGAGAGCACGTTACTCGACAGAAGAAATCGGAGCCTCTCTCTTGGCGTCCGGGGGCAGCTGCTTTTATACTCTCGGAGTCGAGGGCAAGAAGGAACGTCTCGTCAGAGGCGCACGTGACGGCGGGGCACGGACACGCTGAGAGACACGTTGAGACGAGTGTAGTGACGCATCCGCCGGGCCGGCGCCGCTCAGACCTCCTCGCTTCACACTTGGGGAGCTCCTCTCCCCGGCTGCCGCGCTTTGACAAGCGTGGGCACCAACATGCACACACACACACACGCACACACGAATACACGTGGCATTGAAACATGCCTGGACGCGCTTGGCGGGGAGGCGTTGCGGCAGCGCTGAACGGGCCAAAATGTCCGCCGCTTTGAATGAAGCCCCGGCGTCCGTTGCATCCGCGCCGGCTATACCGCGCGTCGTAGGCGAAACGTAACAGCGCCCAAAAGCTTTTCTTCTGAAAATGGGCGGGAGTCCAAGCTGTCAACAGTAGATTTGAGTGTTCTTCGTTCAGCCGCATATTGAGGGCACACGCAAAGTAGGTGAGCTATTGTTTCGAGACTGTGACAGACGCTACATTCAGGGTCCCGTGCTTGTCCAATCTTGTGAAGGTATCGGTGGGTGTATGCCACACCCAGCCGTAAACGGTGAATGATTGTTTCCTGGCTTCTCCGCAATCGAAGTGGAAGCCGGAATTGTAATCCAGCGTCAAGTCTATGGAGGCGCTCTTGTCGATGTTCGGCGTTGTCCCAATGTCGCGCCGTAGAAGTTTTAATGGAGATATGGAGCAAGGCGTTAATGTCATACCGGGAAAATGAATTTTTATAATGGTTCCATCAGTGTGCGCCTTTTTTGCTTCCGCGTCAGCCTGTTCATTTCCAGCTATTCCACAATGGCCAGGAATCCACTGCAGCACGATGGTATGCCCGCAATGAGACGCCTCAGCAAGCAGAGACATGATGTCATAAACCAGAGGACTATATGCGGTTCTGTCACTCATATAATTGCTGATAAGTTGCAGTGCTGGTTTTGAGTCACAGAACACTGTCCACTTCTCGAGACTTTGTTGCAGTATGCAGCGAACTGCTTCTCGAAGTCCGGTCAACTCAACTGCTGTAGACGATGTCCTGTTACCTATCTTGAATCGTTGTGCGATCCCCATTCCTGGCACCGTGTAGGCCGCCGCGGAAGAGCTCTGTGTCACAGAACCATCTGTAAAAACATGTGCGTAATATCCATACATGTAATCAATGTATGATAGCGCGAAATGCTTGAGCCCAGCAAGCGGCATCTTCGACTTCTTCGTTATTCCAGGGATTGAGAGTCTCACCGTTGGCTCTGTCATCGTCCGGAGTGGAACTTCGGGTATGTCATACGGTTCGAAGTCCGACGGCAACAAGTCTTCCTGCGACAACACGGCTTCTGAGTAGGCGGACACAGGCCGTACGCTTGTGACGTTCGTGAGTGGATGATTCCTGTGTCTAGTCAGTAGCCTTAGATGCACTCGCGATGGCTCATGTTGCAGATAAACTCGAGCTGGGCACGCACGTGCCTCTGCAATAGTGCCCCAAGTAGATCCACATCGTGGTAGTCCTAGGCAAATTCTCAGTGCGCGAGACTGAGCACTTTCAAGTATGCGTACAGCAGTTGTACTAACCCGAGAAAGTACAAGCGCACTCTAGCGGAAGTAGCCAACAAAAAGTGCCTGGTAGAGCTGCAGAAGAAATGACTTGGATGGCCCTCATGATTTTCCAGACATATGTCGAATGATCTGAGTAAAGCTGTCCAGCTTTTTTCTTAATCCAGAGAGGTGCTTCGACCAAGATAAGTCACGGTCGATGATGACTCCGATAAACTTGTAGTGGGTTACTGAAGGTATAATCTTCCCATCAATCATAACGGGGTAGCAGGCCATTGACTTCCGTGTAAATGCCATGGTTACACTTTTTTTCCGGTGAGAGCTGCAGTCCGCGACTGTTTAGGTATGTCGACGTTATTGACACCGCGCGCTGCAGCTTCGTTTGCACTTGCAAGCGCGTTAAGCTCGTGGTCCATATACAGATGTCGTCTGCGTACACAGAGGCCGAGACAGTGCCTGTGTCTTCTTTGACCAGTCCAATGAGAACGATATTAAATAAGATTGGGATCAAGACACCTCCTTGAGGCACTCCACGATAGACGGGGTGGTTCTTTGTTTGACCGTCTGGAGTTGTCATGAATATCGTTCTGTCTTGAAGATAGCTGGCTATCCATTGATGCATACGTCCCCCGACGCCACATTCTTCTAGGGTATTTAAATTTGCATCATGTAGAACGTTGTCAAAAGCACCCTTGATATCTAGAAAGACAGCAGCCGTTAATCGACGGCGACGTTTCTGATGTTCAACAGTTGTTACTAGGTCAATGACGCTGTCGATTGACGACCTACCCTTTCGGGAACCTGTCATTGCGTCTGGATATATATTACGCTTCTCAAAAAACCACTCCAGGCGCGTCAAAACCATGCGTTCCATAGTTTTACCTATGCAACTGGCAAGCGCCACAGGTCTGTAGGAAAGCCTAGCATGGGGTGTCTTGCCTGGTTTCAATAATGCCACGATTTTGCTTGTCTTCCAGTGTGCTGGCACAGTTCTCGAAGACCAAGAGAGATTGTATAAAGCCAGGAGCTCTTCAGTTGCTCGAGGGCCTAGATGGCGCAAGGTAGAATAGGTAATGCCATCTGGACCAGGCGCACTTGAGTGTCTTGAAGAGGAAATCGCTGCACGTAGCTCTTGCAGCGTGAATGGGAGGTCGAGACGATCTTCAATTGTTGGAGGAGCACACCTGAGCACTGAAGCTACCGATGTTGTAGATCCAGAGGGGTGTATGCAGAAATCTTCTGCGATTTCCTTCTCACTGCGCGTCTGAATAATAGCCAAAGCTCGGAAGGGACGTAGCTGTTGTGAAGATGGTAGTGCTCGTACAACATGCCATATTGTGGACAACGGTTTTCTTGGATCCAGGCTGGTGCAAAAGCACCTCCAACGTAGTCTGTCGAGCTTGTCTAAGTATCATTTAATTTTCTTTTACACACGGCGTGACGTCCTCAAGTCTGATATCAATTTAGTTCGCCTGTATTTCCTCTCGGCGCGACGTCGGAGTGCCCGCAGCTCTTCATATATAACCTCAACGGATGTTCTTGAATTTGATGTTTGGATGATGCGTGTTGTTGCGTGCATTGCTGCTCTAATGCGCTCTTCAATCTCTTTCGGTGAAATTATCCAGTTGCAGGATTCTTCTAGCTTGTTCTGAAAAGCATCCCAGTCAGTGCGTCGCGTATGGAAGTCTTGTAAACCATCTCATTTGTACATAAGTAGGTAGGTGATCACTCCCATACGTTTTAGCATCTGTGCACCAGGCAGCAGAAGACGAAAGGCATCGTGAAGCGATAGCTAAATCGAGACAGCTGCTGTACGTTGTGCCACGAAGAAATGTTGGTGAGCCATCGTCCAGATGTCAAGATGTTTGCTGCTTGTGATTTTAAGAAGTTGTCTTCCTCGAAGATTTGTGATCCTACTACCCCAAAGATGGTGGTGCGCGTTGAAATCGTCTACAATAATATGAGGTCCTTGGCAAGAGTCAAGAACAAGTTTCAGGTGTCCAGAGTCAAATCTTCCCCTGGGAGAAATATAGCCACCGATGCTCGAGATTATCCGGTGCTTTAGCTTCAGTGTTATAGAGACGTACTCGTTGCTGTTATGCACCGGAACTTGGTTTAGCGAATACGTGAGGTCACATCGCACACATGGTAAAACTTTGCTAGTATTTCCACTTGTCCCAGACGCGTATTGTTCGTATCCAGAGAGTCTAAATGGCGATGTCATTTTCGGCTTGCATATTTCGATAACTGGAAGCCGATGCTTGAGCACTCTCTGTTTAAAATATCACAGGCGACCCCGTAGACCTCGTTCGTTCCACTGGAATATTACGGAACCGCTTATCTTTTCCTCTAGTGACAACCTTGAAGTTGATGATGCCATCGCTTTTACTAGCTTTTATATAGCAGCAAGCACTGGTTCTAGTGCGTCGAGAATTTGCACCGCAGCCTTGGCAACGGGCGTCTTAACTCCGATGAGCAGCATTCGCAAGGAACGAATCAACTGTGCAAGCATTGCCTTGATTTGCCCATCCGACGATGAAGGTTCATGTTCACGCTGGCGTTCCGGCTGCACTTCTGTACTCCGAGATGGCAGGGAAGGCCATATAGTAGTGTCCTTGGTGTTCAGAAGAGTAGACGTGGTTAAAGGTGGCTCTGACGTTTGAGGACTAGCAGGAGCGCGCGACGACTTTTCCTGGAATGCAGGTTGTCCTGTTGTCGATGCTGATCTCCTTCTGCGATTACGTGAGCGCCTCTGGCGGCGGTGGACCTTGGTAGCCGCTTCTCTGTGTGTAGATCGATCTCGTACCATTTTCCTTAGCACGCACGTTTCAGTCTTTAATTTTGCACAGTCCTTCGACGTTGCCTCGTGCGGCCCATCGCAGTTAGGGCACTTTAAGTCAGAGCCAGCACACGTCAACTCATCGTGATCACCACCACAGCGCGTACATGTCATCTTGTTCACGCACACAGCACTTACATGCCCGATTTTCTGGCATTTACGGCACTGCAAGGGCCTAGGGATGTATGGACGGACAGGATGTCGCACATAACCCACTTTTACATGTGTTGGTAAGGTCTCTCCCTCAAAAATGAGTTTTCTGCACCTCGACCGTCCAAAACGGTGTACGTCTGTGATATGGACAGTTGAGATCAGCGTTGGGAGATCGTCATTATCAATATCTGTATCGACATCGTAGATAACACTGGTGGTGGTGCTGCCTCCATGTACGATGAATGAGCGGACAAGTATATTTTCTAGCTCAGTTACAGCTTTCAAAGTGTCGAGGATGGTTCGTGTAGTCACATCAACAGTAAGTATGTTTCTTCTAGGATTAATTCGGACCTCTCTGATTTGCCCTGGAGCCAACCTCTCGAGATAGGCAGTGAGAGTTTGCCTATTGAGGGAATTGAGGTTGCCTGTAGCAGCGAGGGGGATGTAGGCGATTGCGTACGCTTGCTGTGTGGACGGCTTATTGTAGTTAAGCTCACTCACGCTTGATGTCCTACGAAGTTTCCTCTTCAACCGACGATTTGTGACCTCGGTATATCCGCCGTCAGAATCCATGTCGTCGACGTCTGAGCAGCTCGATGACCTTGGCCGAGACGCGTTGAGGTGGTCGAGCGCAGCAGACCGACTTGCAGCTTGAAGGCCAGCCCCCAACCTTGGCGGCAGAGGAGGCGGAACGTCCGTCATTGCTTTTGATATCGTACCCGCCACGGGGGCGTCGGTACGCACAAATTTAACCGAAAAACCAGAGCGAAGCAGGACTAGCAGCTGACCAAGAACTCTTCTTCGTCTTCCTCCGGCGTCGCTGAAATATGTGTCTGCGATGCCGGGTGACTACTGTACGAACCTTTCCGACTACCAGCGTTTGTTGACTGCAGTGCAAAGAATGAGGCAGCTAAGCAACAAACTAACAAGCATTAGTACGGGGCACGAGTCACCTGTAGGAGACGCTTCAGCTGCCCACGCGTTGTCTGCGAGCCTGTGTGAAAAAGAGCGAAAGGGAGTCGCTCGCAGTTGCATAGAAGTACTGTGCGATTCACGTCACTTCCTGCAACATACTGTTGCCGACCTGTAGACGACATTTGTGGAGCGCCTTTTCAGCACTAAGCAATCATGTATATAAGAACAGATGGCAAGCTCTCCGACGAAAACTTCGAAAGACAACACATCTTGGGCGCCAACAAAGCTTTATGGCAACATATGTTTTGTTGCACTTGTTTTTGATCTCCAAAAAAAATTACCTCTGGAGTATCTTCGAAGCAACAGAACACTTTTGATACGTATTTAGTACTCTACTCAAACACTTTTGTGAGTTGAGTATTTTGTACTCTACTCGAATACTTTCTTGTGTAGTACTCAGTAGCTCACCTTAACTAATTTTTGAAGTACCTGGCACGAGTATCATATTTATGTTAGTACGAACTGCTCAACTCTGTGTTGAAAGCAACCGTACAACTACAATGGCAGATCCGACGACCACTGGGTCACTTGGCGATGACGACGATAATGGTGATCTCAGCGCCTCGCGTCAAACGGCGTGGTCGTACTCACAAGGAAGCACATTATTTGTTTCCTTTCTGGTGTATCTTAATATTTACCTACTAGTCTTCCTGCAATTGCCAGCAAAAATAGCTAGCAAGCTTTTTGCAGAGAAAACTGAAGGTGGTGGTGGTGGTGTAGTAGCAAGCGAGGTTAGCCTGGCATGCTTAACCGGCGATACATCTTTTTGCAAAGTGGCACGTGCCACCAAGCGGTCGTCGCGACGCGTTATGGGACTCTTGAAGGACAGCTATAGCGCTCCCGCGTTTGCCTCTCGCGTGGCCCACCACATAGCTGCAGCAGCAGGGGCGCCTTTTCACCCGTTTTAATCGCTCGGTCTGTATTGACAGCGCAAGAGACGACGCATGCATATATGGATCGGATGCGCGCTATCGGAATACGCATAAGTTTTACCCTGTCACATTGTATTGTATGGCTTATGCAATAAAAAGCTGCATCACAGTGCAGTTGCCATTTTGCAGGTGCGTGTAAACAACCCGTGTGTCCTCGCACCATCTCACTACGATATACACGCATTCAAGCTGCATGTATGCATGAAACAAGTTTTCTGTTTTACCGTAGCAGCATAGTTTAGTAGTGCATCAGCTCGCGAGTTCCGGCGTGCTCGCATTTTCTCATCATATCGTCGCACTGGCCCTGCAACTTTGGATTCAGTGACGGTTCTTCCCAGGCGATCAACATTAATGTTTCTCACTGATGTAAGATCATGTAGTATATAATGAACCAGTTGCTTTTTTCTCAAAGCGCTCTGACTACACTTCTTCGGTCGATTATACTTTGAGTCAAAGCCGTTGATCGTAGCGCTGACACGTTGTTTTTCACGTCCTTTTGAGGCCTTCAACTCGATCGCCACACAAGCCCCCGGTTTCGCTTCGCATCGTTAAGCTTCAGCGACGACTTTCCCGTGGGTTCTTGCGCGAAGCAGCAACTTACGAGTTTAGGACCTTGCCTCTACGCGTAACTAGCGGCCACCAACAACGGCACACCCGCTATATTCAACCAGTTCTGACAGCATACGGCGCCGCACTCGATGCCATACTAACTGCCCGGATACCGTTACACGACGACCGCGGCGACCGGACGGCTGCAGTGACTCACAGCACGGGTTACCCGTGACGATACCAACCACGGAGGCGGCGCCGCCGACGGGCGGGTCTCTCACCGAACCGATCATCCCGGTCGACGCTTTCCCGTCTATATCGCCGCTCACAGAGACATCAAGTTCAGCTAAAATTCAGCTACGATTTATGTCTGATACCGAATGGAAACTAACAGAATGAAGTTATGTCGAAAGCGCGCCTATTCTGCAAAGCAGCGCACTTCCCTACTTTGTTATGCAGTTTGTTAAAGCTACGCTTCAGAGTACACCTTCGTATAGGAAGACGACGAACCTGCTGCTAGCCTGTCTGAGTAGCTCTGCCTACATTTATCGTTATTTTCGTTATTTTCTGGTAATATTACTGGTCAGAACGGTTCAAGACGTCTGTCGACTCGAAAAGGTACCTTCCGTATCGGAGACCGACGGGTGCTGCGCCACCCGCCGCCTCACAAGGTGCTAGAAGGAACCAAGCTGGCACCGACGAGCACCCCGCCATGACCTCCCAAGGGCTGACACCGGGTCAGAAACGCCAGCTGGTTTGTACAAGCCAGCCTGACTGCAAGCGACAAGACACTGGTGAATCTGAAGACGAGTCAACTATCATCGAGGACGACAACGTGGCGAACCCTTCAGACCTGGACATGGACGAGGGTGGTTTCCGAATTGTGCGCCATTGTAAAGACAGGGCGGAGGGCATTCCAGTGTTAATCACTGCAGCATCCGAAAGAGATGATTTAAGGCAAGTAAACCCTATTGTCCTGTATTCTGAGCTTGAAAGGATTCTCGGTGCAGCACCAGTGAAGAGCCACTTCACAGCACAGGGAGCATTGCTCTTAGATGTAGAGACAGAAGGACAAGCCAACGTCCTTCTAGAGACCAAGAATATCGGCGGCATAGTCATATCTGCCCGTGTCCCACACAGTTATATGAAAAATACGTGCATTGTTAGAGGAGTCCCTAAATGGTACTCGGATAATAATAATATTTGGGGTTTTACGTGCCAAAACCACTTTCTGATTATGAGGCACGCCGTAGTGGAGGACTCCGGAAATTTTGACCCCCTGGGGTTCTTTAACGTGCACCTAAATCTAAGCACACGGGTGTTTTCGTATTTCGCCCCCATCGAAATGCGGCCGCCGTGGCCGGGATTCGATCCCGCGACCTCGTGCTCAGCAGCCGAACACCATAGCCACTGAGCAACCACGGCGGGTACAAGGTACTCGGATGAAGAGCTACTCACCTACCTGAGACCTCAGGGAGTGTTCCATGCAAGAAGAATCATCCGTCGGGTCCAAACCTCGTCATCTGAGTGGGAGTCAAGGCGCACTAACTCGGTGGTTCTCACATTTGCTCCAAATTCTGAACGCCCGGAGAAGATCAACCTTGGTTTCACCAGACACGAGCTTGTCGGCTACGTGGAGACACCACCACGCTGTTTTAAGTGTCAGCGCTTCGGACATATCGCTAAGTACTGTCGTGGGGAACAGAGGTGCAAGCGCAGTGGGGGACCTCATGACTTTAAGACGTGTGCAAATAAAGACAACTTTGTGTGTGCAAATTGCGGCGGTGACCATCCTGCTAGCTACGGTCGATGCCCTGCACGGACAGCTGCTCAGCGAAGAAATAAGTTGTTTGTTCTGGGTCCAAAGAGTGCAAGCGCACCATCGAACACGAAGAAGACATCCACAGCGCCACAACTAACTGGTTTGGAAACAGAATACGCATCTCACTTCCCGCGTCTCACACCGATAAACGAAGTTACTGATCCAACGCAAACGGTCTCAGCGGCTGAGAAACCTGTTCGAAAAGAGCCCGAAAAACGCACCTATGCGGCCGTAGTAAACCGACCTCAGGTACCACTTGGCAACAGTCAGCAGGAAAACTGCCAGCATGTGATACGCGCTTTGTTCACGGCACTACGTTCCCACGTCGCGAAGATGCCTGCTAGTTCAACGAAGGATATGCTGGAAGCAGTGCTGGCTCTTGAGTCAGTAATACTCTGCTCTACTTCCACATACACTCAGTAGCATAATGGCAATGTCTCGCCCACTTGGTCCATTCCGTCCTCCAAAAGTGCCCTTAATAATGCAATGGAACTGCGCCGGTATTCTACAGCGTCTTTCTGAACTCAGCCTTTTCCTTCGAGACATACCTATACCAATTCTAGCCCTCTCGGAGACCGGTCTCCCAAATGGAAGGACGATCCCAGGGTACATCAGACATGGAAATCCGAGTATACCATCATTTGCAAATGGAAGTGCGATGATATACATCAGGCGAGAAATACCTCACGTCACCTTACCAGTGCAAGACCTTTGTTCTACCTTCTTGGAAGTCGCCGCTGTGCAAGTTGCCTAGGAAAACGAAAACTCAGTGTGGTGTCGGTGAATATAAGTCCGCGCAGGAAGGTCTCCATGGAGGCTTTCATAAAGGACCTTTGCATTCGTTGCCCCTCTCCTATAATAATCTGTGGTGACTTTAACGCACATCATTCGCTTTGGGGAGATAAGACTGCAGATTCCCGAGGCAAGGAACTTGTCACAGCCGCAGATGCTGCTGACTTATGTATCGCGAACGATGGCAAACCGACTTTCTTCAGACCACCAGATTCATGGAGTGCCATAGACCTCGTGATCCATTCTACAGACCTTGTCGTATCGTCAACAATGGCCCCAGACAGGATGGGCAGTGACCACTTTCCGATCTTCACGAACATTACCGGATTTCACACTGCTGGGCGACAATTATGTGCTGTGACCCGCTGGGACACATACAGAGAAGCGTTGGACGAATCCCCTGGTGAGCTGTTCGCAGATATGCTGCGGAGCAAAAGAGTGGCTACCTCAATGTTGAAACTGCCAGATCATTTCCCTACTCCTGATTTGAAACTAAAGAACCTCTGCGCAGCGCGTAGGAGAGCGGAACGAAAACTAATGAGAAAAACGGGAAATCCATCTGCGAAAACTGAATACAACAGGATAAACGCTGTCATCTGTCATCACACAAAAAGGTTAAGACGAGTTCAATGGGCTGCTTTCTGTGAGAGTTTATCGGCGTTTACTCCCATGACAAGGATATGGGGAGTAATGAATAGCCTATCCGGAAATATTCGCCTGCACAGGCCATTCGAAGCAGGTGCTTTAAAGCAAGGAAAAGATTTGCAAACCCTTGCAGAAGATTTTGCAGACGTATACACCGCTGGCAGATCAGCAGGAGTATCGAACCCTCTGTTGTCTGAAGCATCCCATACCATGGACACGCCGTTCACCTTTCGTGAGTTGGATTTGGCGCTTAGCAAATTAAGAAGACGCTGTGCTGTGGGTCCCGATTCGATCAGCAATCAGATGCTGACAAATCTGCCATATGAACGAAAACGAGCACTTCTGGACATATTTAATCATGTCTGGAGCACAGGAGAGATCCCAGAAGCGTGGAAGACAGCATGGGTGGTGCCAGTGCTCAAGTCGGGAAAGGATCCTGCAAACCTCACCTCATACCGGCCAGTATCGCTAACATCATGCGCATCAAAGTTGATGGAAACACTAATATGTACGAGGTTAACATGGTATCTCGAGCAAGGAAATAGACTGCCATCATGTATGACCGGATTTCGTCCATGGTTGAGTGCCCAGGACAGCGTCTTGGATCTACTAAGCCATATCGAGCACCATCGCGTAGACGGCCTTTACACTCGCCATCTTTATGGACGTTGCCAAGGCATATGACTGTGTGCTTCATACAGGCATCATCAACGGACTCCGAGCCATGGGCGTCTCGGGAAATGCTCTTCGATTCGTCCATGAATTTCTCAGTGATTGATGTGTCCAAGTTAAGCTCGGAAGTATAATGAGTGACAAGCGACGAATTTCCCTCAGCGTCCCACAAGGAAGTGTCCCATCCCCCTTGCTTTTTAACGTTGTCATGGTCAGCCTTCCAGATGCCCTGAAAGTAGGTCGGACGGCAGTTAAAATGTCCATCTACGCAGATGACATCTGCATTTGGATCTCGGGGTACAAACACAAACGTTTGGCCCGAATAGCCCAGGCCGCAATCTCCACTATCGATCGCCACTTATCGACGCTTGGCCTATCTTTATCAGCAGAAAAATCGGCCTTCATGCTTTTCCCGGTAGTGAGACGCAAGTCAACACGTCTGACGCTGAATATCAGAGGGCATTCAATTCTTCATGCAACTCATGTTCGATTCCTGGGAGTCACCATCGACAACAAGCTACTATGGCGTGGTGCGGTCGAAAGTGTTGTGGCTGCATCAGTGCAAAGAATCAACGCACTTCGTCGATTGGCAGGTATACGTCGGGGAAACCATCCTATATCCATGCTTAAACTGAACGCTGCACTGATAACAAGCCGCATTCTCTATCAGCTCCCTCTGATATCACCGTCATCGAGTCAATTCGAGCGCTTGGAGGCAGTGCACCGAAAGGGACTTCGCTTGGCGATGGGGGTTCCAACGGCGGCTTCAAACAAGAAAGTCACTAATGAGGCAGAGTCTCTTCCACTCCGCCTCTTGGCATCTCAGGCCTTGCTGACGCAGCTATTAAGGCTGGGCGAGTCACGTGCAGGCACGGCGCTTCTCCGGCGGCTAAGAGCAAGAACTCGCTCACATTTCCATGCGGCGCTGAACACCTTCCGATTTTTAGGATTGGAATGGCCTAAACGAAGTCACCTTGACCCGCCATGGTCTTTTCCGGACGTTACCTGCAGCCTCAATGTACCCCACCTACCGACAAAACGCACCATTTCAACTGTCGAAGCCAAGTTCATTGTGCTGGACCACTTGAGCACTGTGTTTCAAAGCCATCTACAAGTGTACACAGACGGTTCGGTGTGCGCACAAACAGATAGCTGTGCAGCGGCATTCTGCATACCATCCCTTGATGTGTCATGGTCTGGCCGACTGTATCGCGTAGTTTCCTCTACAACAGTAGAAAGCGCCGCAATCACCGCGGCTTTGCGGAAACTACGGGCCTTTTCTGCACGAGATGTCGTGGTGCTGACGGATTCCAAGTCAGCATTACAGAGAATACATCAGGGCCTACCTCTAGAGAAATTTACAAGGCAGTCTCTGGCACTGATCGACGACCTAACGAGCAAAGGATTTAACATAAGGTTTCAGTGGATTCCATCACACGTAGGAATTGATGGAAACAAGGAAGCTGACGCCCTTGCACGCCTAGCGCTGTCACGTGTCCCAAAAGTGAAAGCTCCAAAAGCTTTTCGAAACCCTAAGAGTGCAATCCGCCTTCACTTTAGAGAGATGTACAAGAATCCACACGAATCTTGTGTGACTCATGTATTTACACGCGAACAAGCGACGCTTTTATACCGCATCAGGACCGACTCCGCGTACACCCCAGCTTGGTTATTCAAGACTGGGCTTCGCGCTTCCCCACTAGCTCTGTGTTTTCTGTGGTGACATTGGCGACATCAAACATTTCATTTGGCTATGCCCGCAGTTTGACACAGAAAGAAAAGCGATGGTCGACAACCTACAAAAAAGCGGTCTCACGCACAGGACCTTTGAAGACGTTGTTTTCCCCGGAGGGCCCGCGGCATTCAGGAAGAGAGCACAACGACTGCTGATAGCCTTCCTGCGAGTCACGGGGCTCATCGACACCTCGTGACACACCACTGATCTCAACTCGAAGGAGGATCAGGCGGAACAATTGCCGGCTATGTATGCCAGGCTAACCCCGCCTGCTTCAACATCATCACCACCACCACCACCTACAGCTTCGTATAGTCCGTATGCCGCTCCAATTTGTGCATATGTGTCGAACCAGACGAACCAGCCACCTCCGAAATTGTTTCGTGCTGTCCATGCACCGCACACCCAAGCAATCCCCGGTGCCGGAAATCATTCTGAATTTTCTCTAGAATGTGTTTTTCACGCTCGAAAAGACGTTTCAGCACGAACCTTGCGAACTCGGGCTGGATTTCGCGGCAGCGCCCATGCACCGGGAGTCACATAACGCCAAGCAGCCCCATCCGAGCACAAAGTTTCAAGGCCGTTGTCATGGCGAACGGGCTCGCCACGGCATCTTGCGGAGGCCGAGGAATCTACGCAGCGCATGAATGTGAATTCCGAGATTTATGGGTATAAAGTTCACATAAACTTTTGATGTGAAAGGTGCATTGACATTTCCAAAGTTGTGCTTTAGATTTTCAATTGCGGAACTTTGTGGGTTTGATGTTACTATAAATATTGCAGGCCAAAGGTGCATTGACTTTTCTAAAGTCTTACATCGGACCCTACAACGTGACAAGCCAAATCAACACACTATCAGACAAGTTGACAAAGCCAGCAGCGAGGTCGCATGAGATGAAGCGTTGTGGTGGTTCATTTGTGCCGTCATGACACATAAAAAATATCAACATTTCTTTTTCACCTACGCCAAAGCATCCATGTCAAGACACTAAAGTCAGCCAAGGTAACTACATTCTTATGTATTTTTTCTACTTCGACTTTTATTCACGAGGACATATTGAGCCTCTTCAATTTTTTTTTTGTCCTCGCTACCTTACCCGCGGGCTGCCAGAGGTAGCCAGAGCGCATGCGTTTTTCTCGTGTTCCCACAGAACACCTATACAAACTGGTGTTACCCCGACCACTGCGCGGCGCACTTCGGTGCGCGTTCGCTTTTCTCTGGCCGAGTGGATTTTCGCCTGGCAGAGCTTTGGGCACTTTCTAGCTAGCAGACGAGAAAAAGAAACTATCGTCGCTCGCCGCCATCACTGTGGGGACTCGACGAATTGCACCGGGTTCGCTTGAGCGCAATCTCTCCGGAAAGTCTTGTCTCGCCAGTGTAGTATGCCGAGCAGTATGCGTATGGTTCTCGGTGGACTAAGCGTCTCACGTTTTCTTCGATATTCTTTCGGTAGCTACATTAGGTGCCCAAAGTAGGCATTTTATTGTGGCCCACATGCTTTGCGCCTTTAATTTCGGTGCCCCGGCCCCACAAAAGAAAAAGAAAGACATTGTTGTGGCGCAGCGAATTGTCGTATGGTGAAAGTTCGAATTTGATACTTCTTCTTTTGCGGACAGTAATGGGCCACGGGACGCTTCAGTTGCCGGATAGTCTTATTAAATAGTATTGCGACAGCAATTATATGGACACTCCAGGCGCATTCCTGCCGTCGCCGTCGCCCTCATGCTTCGTCTAAAGTCCAAGGGCGACACCATCGTGACCGCGCACCGCATGCTGTATGTGCGAGTGAAAGCGTAGGGAGGGGGATGGGGGCTGGAATGGGTGAGACGACGATGGTGGCTCAGTCTTGCGTGCGCAAAAGAGAAAAGCGGGGAGCAAGCGCGCCGCCTTCCGTCGCGCGCGATACATCGGGCGGAGTGGATGGAATGGGGGTGGGATAAAGGATTCTGTGAATCTCTGATTGCGCAACATGTTTATTTGCCTTGTTTGACGCATTGTATACAGTGACTTTTTTTAGATACGTAGATTTATTGGAGACTTATACGTATATTTAAATATCTTGTTGCGGGGTTTTGTGCATACGAGCAGTGAACTTTGTTTCCAGTGACACTTTTTTGCCTTTTATCAAGCTGTATCTTCGCATTTGTATATTCCATTGTATCTTCGCATTTCACATGTACGAAGGCGAGCAAAATGAAAGTGAGCCAACCCACCCCGCGCAATAATTGTTCTGTCCATTATCTGCGAGGCATGCACGTGGCACAGAGGCATCTATCTATTACAAAAGTGACACGCAGGTGTGAGTATCAAGGTTGTTTAATGCTCTCATGCACTGGGTTGAACATGGTTGCGCGACATAATGGACGCTCTAGAAGTTGAGCAGCGTTGTGCCCTGAGGTTTTTGACAGCTGAAGGTATTTCCCAAAAAGAAATTAGTCGCCGTATGGCTGCCGTGTACGTTGAACATTGCATTAATTGGCCACTTTGAAGCGTTCGAGCAAACGATTGAAAGAAGGACGTGAAAGTTGCAAAGACGATCCAAGACCGGGCCAAAGCCATCGTGCAATCACCCCTAACAAAATTGCAAAGGTTGATGAGCTGATGAGACAAGAACGAAAGATAAGCATCGATGAACTGGCAGAGCGTGTGAACATCAGTCACGGTTCGGTTCACGCCATAATTCATGAACATCTCGGTTATCCGCTCTTGTGTGCGCAATGTTTGCCCAAGATTTTGAACTACGGACAGAAGACGGAGAACTTCAGCGCTGCTTTGACTCATCTCATCCGGTATCCTTATTGAAGGGTGACGACTTCTTGTCTCCAATTGTGATCGGGGACGAACCATGGTGCCACTTCTACGAACCTGAAACACGACAGCAAAGCTTACAGTGGAAACATTCGAATTCACCACCCCCAAGAAAGGAAAGGCCGTCATTTCCGCCGGAAAGGTGTTGTTGACTTTTTTTTTCTATCGTCAGGCGCCATTACTGATAAAATTTGCTAAATCTTGAGAGACTATCAATTTGTTTCGTTATTGTAAAACGCCAGATCGTCTGCGTGTCACAATCAAGAACAAACTACGTGGAAAATTGACGAATGGGGTCATCTTGTTCCACGACAATGCCGTCACCACGTCACTGATGTGGTTAATACAAAACTGGCAATGTTCAAGTGGGAAACGCTGGAACATCCGCCATACAGCTCAGACCTGTCGCCTTGCGACTTCCACTTTTTGGAGCATTTGAAAAAACAGCTCAAGCGAACCAGATTCGTGTTGGATGATGACGTGAAAGAGTCAGTTGCAGACTTTTTCAAGCAGCAACCGAAGAATTTAATGAGACGGGAATTACGCGACTCGTTAGACAACGGGACAAGTGGCTAAATGATCATGGAGACTACTTTTAAATGAGGTACCCGGTTTGTCATATATTCGCATTGGCTGACTTTCATTTGACTCACCCTCGTTTATTTTGCAGAACTCCTGCTTTTTATACGTGCTCTCTGATGTGGCTATAATTTCGGTGCAATTACTCACGATACACGACCGGTGACAGCTGCTCCTGCGTAATACATTGAAACAAATGACAGCGTCATTGAGATTTTTCGCTGGCCGTTGCATATGTACAAGAATCAAAACAACGTTCTTGAATGATGAAGTTTCATTACAATATTTCTCCTCACCTTGTTAATTTCATGGCCTTTAAATTTTTCATATCAGCGGCATGCACTGCCTTGCTGGTTTCGAACTGATATAGTTCTAAAGTTCGTGTGATATTTTATTTACTTATTAAATAGTGAAAAAACATGGAAGCATTGATATCGGTTATTTTGGGCACAATTTTTGGCACATACAAGTATATGCTTTTATGAAAAAAATACATATTTTACTTGTTTTGACAGGGCGTAGCGTTCACGAATTCGTTTGCAGCATCTTTGGCAATGGCTATGCAGTTATTATTCATGTATTTGATCCATAGGCAAATTGTTTAAAACGAAGCTTTAGCTCGGGCCCAACTCCGACGCGGCCTATTCAGATACATGGAAAATGCAGAAACGCTTTTCTGAGATAACTTCTGAATCGCTTTTGATGAAATTGCTTGCATTTGAGAGAGTAAGGTAAATTCTAGTGTCTGTTGGAAGCGGAATATCGATTTAGGGCCCGAGCTTTGTTTAAAATATTTTGAAAAATTTGAAACTTCGAAAAAAATAGAAGCATGAAGTTTACAAATTAATAGCTCTGCAGCAAAAACAGATATCGCGGTTCTGTAAACGGCATCTATTATAGCAGTCAAAGCGGACAAATTTGGTCTGTCAATTCGTATCTTACGTGAATTGGTTACGTTATGTACAAGGATTCCGCGAAAGCCGTATTTCCATAATGCTAAATTTCTTGAGATTGACGTGTAACATAGAAATTTTGTCCGCTGTAGATGTACTATTAGGCGGAATTCACAGAATTGTGATATCATTTTTCATTGCTGAGTTACACAGTTTTAAGCTTGATAGTTTAGATTTCTGAAAATTTGCGATTTTGGAGAATTCTTAAGAAAGAATTGACAACCTAAATGAAAAATTCAACACAAACAGTCACTAGAATTTCAGTTTTTCTTTTAAATGCAACAAACCTTGTCAAATTTGGTGCAGTGGTTGCCGAGAAAAACGAATTCACCATTTACATGTATTTAGATACGAGCACCCGAGCTAAAGCTTCCTCTTGTTTGAAGTCGTAGGCGATCTCACCGCTGCCAACCAGATGTTTGGATCGTACTGCTGGTACGATCTGTTGGGAACTCGGCGCTGACGCCCGTGGTTGTACCTGGGTCGCAAGCCCCAAGGGTAGCGTTGGCCTGGCGGCCTGGGGTACAACTGGAAGCATCCGAAGGTCCCGGCAAAGCATGAGTCGACTGGTAACAACGAAACAACTTGTTTATTTTAACATCGCAAAGAGTTGGCGGTCAGGTTTGACCGTAGTAGAGAGACGGGAGAGCACTTCACTCAACAGAAGAAATCGGAGCCCTCCTTTTGGCGTCCGGGGGCAGCTGTTTTTATACTCTCGCAGTTGAGGGCAAGAAGGAACCCCTCAAAAGACGAGCACGTGAATGTACAATGGGCTAATGGTGACGCACACTGTCGTAGCGATGCCGTAGCACCCTGTCGAGCACGATCTCGTAGCACCCTGTCGTGGCGCTGCCGGTCGGACACAATGACTGTAATGAGAGGATGGTCCCTGCTTTGGCATCGCCTGTTTCGGGCACAATGACTGGAACGAGATCCCTGCTTTGGCATCGCCTGTTTCGGGCCCAATAACTGGAATGAGATCCCTGCTTTGGCATCGCCTGTTTCGGGCACAATGACTGGAACGAGATCCCTGCTTTGGCATCGCCTGTTTCGGGCCCAATAACTGGAATGAGATCCCTGCTTTGGCATCGCCTGTTTCGGGCACAATGACTGGAATGCGAGGATGATCCCTAGGCGGTCGCATCGCCGCAGTCGCGCCTGGAAACACCTGGCGATGAGTGTTGCGGCGACGACGATCGGGCCAAAATGTCTGCCGCCCCGCCGCAGTCGCGCCGGCAAAACCACGTGTCGCAGGCGAAACGCAACAGACCGCCCCGCCGGGGGAAGGAGATCCCGATGGACAGGGGACTGCATCCGCTGTCCGGAGGGATGTCGCTCGATGATGCTCATAACCGAAGTCGGGCGTCCCTCGACGTTTCTTGAGCGCAGCGCACAGAGAAGGCCTCGTTCTCTCGTTCAGGTTCGCACGGGACACTGCAAAGTGACTTCGGGAGAGTTCACATTTTTGTTCTCGTTCCCGGCAAGCGTTAGAACTACGCTGAAACTCAACCGCTCAGTCAGCAAGCACGGCACAACCCTCACTAAGCCCTGCCAGGCTCTTTCCCCTTTTTATACCACTGCCTAGTTCCTTACAGTAGTCTAGCATCACTCAGAACGCGTCCACAAATTGAAAAATTGCACTAGAAAGCATATCATCACTTTGAAACACTAAACAAAAGCAATATGTTAAAAAAAAATCCTGCCTCAGGAAGAAAAACATCAGTAACAACCAATTTTGAGGCTGATTCCTACGTTAGGGGCTTCGACTTAAGCCATCGGCGTTACCGTTGAGACTCCCCTTTTTGTAACGCACCTCAAAGGAATATTGTTGTAAAGCGAGGCTCCAGCGCAGGAGGCGGCCATTTTTGGGAGAGATGGTCTGCAGCCATTGGAGAGGGCAGTGATCCGTCTCAATGATAAACCTCGAGCCGGCTAGATAGCATGACAATTTCTGAACGGCCCACACGAGACATGCACACTCTTTCTCGGTGGCGCTATACGCCTGCTCACGACTGGTCAGCTTACGACTAGCATACAGGACGGGGTGTTCTACTTCTCCATTTTCCCGTTGGCACAGTACAACGCCCATGCCTCGCTCACTAGCATCGCACTGAACAACGAACCCTTTTGTATAGTCTGGCGATCGTAGCACAGGCTGGCTTGTTAGGGCACTCTTTAGGGCGCTAAAAGCTCTTTCCTTTGTCTCGTCCCAGACGACTGTTTGAGGCTCTGTCTTTCTTAGAGCATCCGTCAGGGGAGCCGCGATATCAGAGTACCTAGGGATGTACCTCTGATAGTAGCCGGCGACACCCAAGAACGACCGAATATCGGTCTTGGTGCGCGGTTGCGGAAAGTCTCGCACAGCGGCCACTTTTATTTCAGAGGGGCGGCGACGACCCTGACCAATCACGTGACCGAGGTAGACAACCTCGGCCTGTGCTAACTGGCACTTAGGAGCCTTGACTGTCCGATCATAATAAACCTTGGCCCTCTGCTGGGCCTTTGTCATTGCTTCACCTGACAACTCCTGTGCCCTTCTTAAGCGTTCGAGGAGCTTAAGTACGTACTCCACCACGACTGGGTCGTCGCCCCTACCTTCCCATGATTCTCGAAGCATGCGAAGCGGAGATCGAAGCGAGCGACCGTACACCAGTTCAGCTGGCGAAAACCCCGTAGCCGCATGCGGCGCGGTCCTTAAAGCAAACATCACCCCAGGCAGACACAGCTCCCAGTCAGTTCGATGTTCAAAACACAACGCTCTCAACACGCGCTTCATGACGGAGTGGAGCTTCTCAACGGAATTCGACTGTGGGTGGTACACTGAGCTGTGTAACAGCTTTACCCCACACCTTTCGAGAAAAGTTGTCGTCAAAGCGCTAGTAAACACTGTGCCCTGATCTGATTGGATTTCCGCAGGGAAACCAACTCGCGCAAATATGGACAGTAGTGCATTAACTATCTCAACTGAGCTGAGTTCTTTAAGCGGCACTGCTTCAGGGAACTTTGTCGCTGGGCAGATCACAGTCAAAATGTGTCTGTACCCCGTGGCTGTTACCGGCAGAGGTCCCACTGTATCAATAACGAGCCGTCTAAAAGGCTCCGTAATGATAGGTACCAATTTCAACGGCGCCCTCGATTTGTCCCCTGGTTTGCCCACCCGCTGACAAGTGTCACATGTCCTCACGAAATGGTCTGCGTCCCGAAAACACCCTGGCCAATAGTACTCTTGCAAGAGACGGTCCTTAGTTTTCTTAACTCCTAGGTGTCCGGACCACGAACCCCCGTGTGACAAGCGCAACAGATCCTGACGATAGCATTGAGGCACGACCAGCTGATCGAACTCCACTCCTCTTCGGTCTAGATACTTCCGGTACAGGACTCCACCTCTTTCCACAAAACGCGCAGTTTTCCTGGCGATACCTTCTTTGACATTGCAGCGCACGTTTTCCCGGCTGCCATCCTTTTTTTGCTCGGCTATCAAAGCCGACCGGCTGACTTTTAGCAACCTATCAAGTCCGTCTGACGTAGGCGCGATGAGCAAATCAGTAGATAGCTCTTCTAACTTTCCCGAATCGGGATTTTCCTCTCCAGTATCTGGCGCCTTCAACGCTACAGACTCAATTTTATTCAGTTCGGGCGTGCTCTGAATATCAGCTTGCTGCGCCTCTGACCCTTTTTCGTTGTTGGATAACGTCGGCCCCGCAACTACCGCCTTTGCAGCGAGCTCCCGAACCTTCGATCTGGTTAAGGCCTGAACACTAGCTTCACCAAACAAAAGCCCCTTCTCGCGCAGGAGGTGATCGGACCTGTTTGAAAATAGGTACGGGTACTGGGGTGGCAGCATAGATGACACTGCCGCCTCTGTCTCAAGCGCTCCGAAAGGTCCTTCAATAAGCACCTTTGCTACTGGCAGACACACGCTATGAGCTTCCACGGCTTGCTTGATCCATGCGCACTCGCCCGTGAACATATGGGGTTCTACGTAAGACGGGTGAACTACATCCATCGTAGCTGCGGAATCGCGAAGCACTCGGCACTCTTTCCCGTTCACGAGGAGGTCTCGCATGTAAGGCTCGAGAAGCTTCATGTTCTCGTCAGTGCTGCCTATTGAAAAAAACACAACTTTTGGTGTTGTTTCCGGACACTGCGCCGAAAAGTGACCCGGCTTCTGGCACGTATAACACAAGCGCGCTCGCCTCATCTCGAACCGCTTTCTGCGTTTGGCTGCCGCCGTCTCTTTACGTTTGGTCGGACTGCTTTCACTCGCATCCGCACTACGCGTGTCCCCCTTAAATCTAATGGGCGTGAACCTTGGCCTCTCAAACTTGGAGCCAAATTCACCCTTTTGACCGTCCTTAGCTCCGCGAGCTCGACGCGTCACAAACTCCTCGGCTAGCTCAGCGGCTCTAGCCACCGTACAAACGTCTGGCCTATCCAAGACCCAGTATCGCACGTTCTCCGGTAACCGACTATAAAACTGTTCTAGCCCGAAACACTGCAGAACTTTATCGTGGTCACCAAACGCTTTCTCTTCTTTGAGCCACTCCTGCATGTTCGACATAAGCCTATACGCAAACTCTGTATATGACTCACTTTTGCCTTTCTCATTTTCCCGAAACTTCCGACGGAACGCCTCCGCAGACAGCCGGTACTTTTTTAGCAGACTCGATTTTACTTTGTCGAAATCCTCTGCCTCCTCTCTATCCAAGCGAGCGACTACGTCGGCCGCCTCGCCGGGTAACAAAGTGAGCAAGCGCTGTGGCCACGTTTCCCGAGAGAACCCCTGCTTCTCGCACGTTCGCTCAAAGTTAACCAGGAACAAACCAATGTCCTCTCCAAGCTTAAACGGCCGCATCAGGTCAGTCATTTTGAACAATACGCGTTCTCCTGCACCGTGTGCCTGACTTCCATTACGAGCGCGTTCCATCTCTATCTCGAGACGCTTCATTTCCAAAGCGTGTTGATGGTCACGCTCTTCTTTTTCTTTCTCTTTTTGTTCTTTAAGTTCGCGCTCCTGTCTTTTTGCAGTCTCCCTCTCTTCAATAGTCTCAAGGCATTCCGACAGCTCGTCATCCTCAGCCTCTAACTCAAGAATGGCCTTTAGCAGTTCAGGTTTTCTTAGTTTGTCTGAGACATCCAGACCCAACTCTCTTGCAAGCTCCAACAATTTCGGTTTGCGCAACGACTTCAAATCCATGGCTGCTCTGAATGCTGCTTTCTCTACTGCTTACTATTGTCTTGCCGCAAACTAACCCGGCAGCAACGACAACCACAATTACCAGCTCTGTTTCTAACACTAACAAAAAGCCTGGCAAAGCTCAGAAGAAGAAAGTCCCGCACTCACCTAACCTCGCAGGCAGGAATTCCGCGCAGTCGTTCCGCTGCAGGCAACCAGTCGTCACACAGGGCTCGTTGCACTGCTCCCGGATCGTCGTTGAGCTGCTCAGCATAGTCAACTGCATCTCTTCGCTGCTGGCCTCCGTTGTCGCGATCTCGCCGCTGGCAGACAGTTGTTTGAAGTCGTAGGCGATCTCACCGCTGGCAACCAGATGTTTGAAGTCGTAGGCGATCTCACCGCTGCCAACCAGATGTTTGGATCGTACTGCTGGTACGATCTGTTGGGAACTCGGCGCTGACGCCCGTGGTTGTACCTGGGTCGCAAGCCCCAAGGGTAGCGTTGGCCTGGCGGCCTGGGGTACAACTGGAAGCATCCGAAGGTCCCGGCAAAGCATGAGTCGACTGGTAACAACGAAACAACTTGTTTATTTTAACATCGCAAAGAGTTGGCGGTCAGGTTTGACCGTAGTAGAGAGACGGGAGAGCACTTCACTCAACAGAAGAAATCGGAGCCCTCCTTTTGGCGTCCGGGGGCAGCTGTTTTTATACTCTCGCAGTTGAGGGCAAGAAGGAACCCCTCAAAAGACGAGCACGTGAATGTACAATGGGCTAATGGTGACGCACACTGTCGTAGCGATGCCGTAGCACCCTGTCGAGCACGATCTCGTAGCACCCTGTCGTGGCGCTGCCGGTCGGACACAATGACTGTAATGAGAGGATGGTCCCTGCTTTGGCATCGCCTGTTTCGGGCACAATGACTGGAACGAGATCCCTGCTTTGGCATCGCCTGTTTCGGGCCCAATAACTGGAATGAGATCCCTGCTTTGGCATCGCCTGTTTCGGGCACAATGACTGGAACGAGATCCCTGCTTTGGCATCGCCTGTTTCGGGCACAATGACTGGAATGCGAGGATGATCCCTAGGCGGTCGCATCGCCGCAGTCGCGCCTGGAAACACCTGGCGATGAGTGTTGCGGCGACGACGATCGGGCCAAAATGTCTGCCGCCCCGCCGCAGTCGCGCCGGCAAAACCACGTGTCGCAGGCGAAACGCAACACTCTTAAGAGGAAGCTTTAGCTCAAGTGCTCCTATCTAAATACATGTAAAAGGAGAATTCGTTTTTCTCGGCAACCACTGCACCAAATTTGACGAGGTTTGTTGCATTTAAAAGACAAACTTAAAATCTAGTGACTGTTTGTTTCGAAATTTCGAGTCAGATCGTCAATTTTTTATTAAAAATTGGCAAAAATCGAAAATTTTCAAAAACGAAACTATCAAGTTTACAACTCTGTAACTTAACCACTAAAAATGATAATACAATTCTGTGAATTGTATCTAATAGTACATCTAAAGCGGACAAAATTGATATGTTACACATGAATATAAAAAAAATTTAATCACAAAGAAATGCAACTTTTGCAAAACCGTTGTAACCAACGTAACAAATTCACGTAAGATGTAAAATGACATATTGAATTTGTCCGCTTTGAATGATCTAATCGATGCCGTTTACAGAACCGCGATATCGGTTCTTGATGCAGAGCTATGAATTTATAAACTTCGTGCTTCTATTTTTTTGAAACGGTCAAACATTTGAAAATCGTTTTAAGAAAATTCAAGCACTAAATCGAAATTCCGCTTCCAAAAGTCACTAGAATTTAACTTTCTCTTTCAAATGCGACAAATTTCATCAAAATCGGTCCAGGACGACGCGGCCTATTCAAATACATGTAAAACGCAAAAACGTTTTTATGAGATAACCCCTGGACCGATTTTGATGAAACTTGTTGCATTTGAAAGAGAAAGTTATATTCTAGTGACTGTTGGAAGCGGAATTTCGATTTAGGACTTGAAGTTTCTTAGAACGATTTTCAAATATTTGACCGTTTGAAAGAAATAGCAGCACGAAGTTTACAAATTCATAGCTCTGCATTAAGAACACATATCGCGGTTCTGTAAACGGCATCCATTAGATCATTCAAAGCGGACAAATTCAATATGTCACTTTACATCTTACGTGAATTTGTTACGTTGGTTACAATGGTTTTGCAAAAGTTGTATTTCCCTATGATTAAATTTTTTTATATTCATGTGTAACATATCAATTTTGTCCGCTTTAAACGTACTATTAGATGCAATTCACAGAATTGTATTATCATTCTTAGTGGTTGAGTTACAGAGTTGTAAACTTGATAGTTTCGTTTTTTGAAAATTTACGATTTTTGCCAATTTTTAATAAAAAATTGACGACCTAACTCAAAAATTCGAAACCAACAGTCACTAGATTTTAGGTTTGTCTTTTAAATGCAACAAACCTCGTCAAATTTGGTGTAGTGGTTGCCGAGAAAAATGAATTCTCCTTTTACATGTATTTAGATAGGAGCACTCGAGCTAAAGCTTCCTCTTAAGGAGGAGACCGAGCTGCAATGTGAGTCCCCCCCGAACGAAATTTCTGGCTACGCCACTGCCTCCTGCGTATCACAGTATCTGAGGTAATCTTAAAAAAGCACTTATGCTAATCCCACTTACTGCATAATCATTATGCCACTTGACCAGAAAATTGCGTAGTAAACGAAACTAATTGCAGCCGCGATGCCATATAGTTGACCAGTCGATCCCGAGCGATCGATGTCGTCGCGTGGCAGCTGAGCGTGCCGGTGGACGAATTGCAGGGGCTCGTGCAGGCGGGCCGAAATCGGCGCCATCGTGTCGGCGAACGCGCGCGAGCAGCACGGGCGTGTGCCGCGGGTTCCGCCGCCAGCCGCTATCTCGCAGCGTTCCCGGCTCACGGCCGACCGGATGGCTTCCCCGAGCCGAGGCAGCTCGGACGGATAAGAGCCGCCGCCGCCAGCATTGCGGGTGCCCTGGATGGCACAGGACGGGGGCTCGGCATAGCGGACCGCGATAGCAGCGGCAGCAACAGCAGCCGACGAACCGTTCGAGCGCGGCGGCCGAGCAAAACGCGCCCGGCGTGCTCCAAGGGCGTGCGTGCGTGTGTGAGCTCCACTAGCAACGGAGGTGCCAGCGCGTGCGAAAGTGCAGCGCGGCGCATTCCCCGACGGCGGCTGCGGGCAGGAAACGAGCGCGCCCTTCCCTATCGCCTTTGCCAGGCGCCGCCTCTCTGCCGCGGGGGTGCGCGCTGTGTGTGTGTGCGTGCTTTGCCGCCGCCGGCTTCCCGCCGAGCGAGAAGCAGCAGAAGCGAGGCGCGTGATGGCAGGACGCGCTGCTACGCCTTCTCTCGCCGCTCTCTTTCGCCCTCGCCGCCATCTCCCGCTGGCGTTCTTAACGGGACCCGGTTTCCGTGCGCGGCCGAAAGGCGATCAGGCTGCGCCACCTCCCTCCCCACCCTTACTTCCATCTTTTCCGCAGCTCGACCCAGCGCTGTGGCCACGCTGCTCCTGTAGAGCCCCGTCTCCCTCCCCCCAACCTTTCCCTAGAGCGCGCACGGACACTGTGCGTCCTCGCGGTCCGCCTACAAGAGCCGTGCTCTGACCCGGGCCCCAACGCGCGGCCTTTGTTCCTCTAGCGCGGCTTGTCTCCTCCGTCTCCTCCGCCCCACTGTTTGCCCGAGCAGCGGCAGCCACACGCCCCTTGCATCCGTTCGCCGTATTCTTCCGGGAGCTGCGGGCTGACAAAGGATGGCCGCGGAGCTGCGTTGCCCCCCCCCCCTTTCTCTCTCTCTCTGCCGCCCCCCCTTGCTGCATCCTCCTCTCGAGAAAGAGGGCGCAAGGGCGGCGGCCCTGCTATGCCCTGCTCCTCACTGCAGCAGCCGGCGGCGCCCGCAGGCAAACACGGCCTGTCGCCGGCAGAGGCGCGTGTCCTCGGTCGCCGAGACGCCTTGGCTGCGGCCTCGTGCCGAGCCCCGCTCCTCGACCGTGCTCCCCTCTTTCGCCTCCCGTTGTCTATTCCCAGTTGGCTCCGGCACGCGACTCACGTACCCTCCGCTGGTTCCGGCCCCAGAGCCCGAGGCTGAGCAGCCGTGGTTTTAGACGAACCGACCGGAAGGGACGCGACGAGTGTCGCGGGCGTTTCGCCGACCACCAGTCCCCATTTCGTGCAGCCCCGGTTGCCCGCCCGCCTTCCTGTATAAACTATGACGGGGCAGTCGATGATGTGGGACGCTCCCTTCTACGTTACGTCACCGTCAAAGTGCGTTTCCGAGGCTGCCGGAAGCTGCCTGGAGCACCCCGGTATCGGAGATCCGCCGCTGTTTTCTAGGGAAAATAGTCCCTGGCCTCTGTGCGTGCTGCTCGGCTGTTTATAATTTCTAACCAAGTCAAATGTCGTGAGCGCGAAAGGCATCGTCACATTTTCTCTCCTTTCGCCATTCAGCTCGATCAAGAAAATAAAAATTAGTTTGCCTCTGTTCCTGCTGAATTGGCGTAAATCAAAGGCCAGCCTTTTTTACCTCCGCTAGACGCTTGCTCTTGTAAAAAGCGGTGGATAGTCCTTCATCACAAAGTGTGGGAAAAGAAGAAAACGGATGTGCCATTTGACTATGACTAGAGATGGACGAATATCAGTTTTTCCGAGTATCGAATATAGAATAGTCGCGCGCAGGCGCTTATATTTACAGCTCGAATACTTATTTTGGTATAAGTAAATGCCAGGCGAGTAGAAAAATCACGTTCTAGGCTTTTTATTATAATTATTATTATTATTATTATTATTATTATTATTATTATTATTATTATTATTATTATTATTATTATTATTATCTGGTATTCAGGAGATATTGCCGCCTATACTTGGCGCCGGCTGCTGCTTTTCACATAGCGATTCAGAAAGAAGAAGAAATCATAATCAATATAGTGAAATCATAACAACACAAATTCGGTGCTTTTACGTGGCAAATCGACATGTTTGCACAGCGCAAAAGGCGAGGACTGAAGGAAGAACACAACACAGCGCCTGTGTTGTGTCCTTCCTTAAGTCCTCGTCTTTTGCGCTGTACAAACATGTCGATATTCAATCACCAACTCGCCCAAGCTCCCCCTTATTACGTGATGAAACCACTATAGGATTATGAGGCTCGCCATAGTGAGGGACTCCGGATTGATTTTGGTAACGTGGAGTCCTTTAACGTGCACCGAATGCGCGGTATACACGGACGTCTTTGCATTTCATCCCGCATCGACACGCAGCCGTCGCAGCCGCGATTTGGTTCCGCGCCCTGGGACTTAGCAGCGCAACACAAAAGCCTTTACGCCACCACGGCGGGTACCAGGATTGTACTGACTAATGAAAAATAAAGACAGCTAACCATCAGGGTTAATTAGGATCAGTTTTAAGCAAACGATTAGCAATCACAACCTTAAGAAAGTCACGCAGATACTCCTGTGGGTATTGTCTAAGTACGCGTAAGCATTGTGCCACTTGCTCATCTTCACGCAGCCCGGCGTCATTATGAATGTTATGAAACTTGATCCGACCAGCATAAACGACACCGCTTCGGCGACACAAACTGCTGCGGACGGCGGCGCAAGGCGAATCGATGACGCAAGCAAACTACCGCAAATGGCGGCGCCAGGTACACTGAGGACGTTCCCATCATCAAGAGCCGTTATCGCTCTTTAGCGCCTCATCCATCCGCGTCGAACCTTTATGAACGGTGATCAACCGTACTCCGGCGGCTGCGTATGTCGCGGCTGCGCGGCACTTATCTTGAAAGCGATATGCGATGGAGACAGATAGTGCGGCGACTGCTGATAGCTTTGTGAGCGCTGTGTTCTCGCCGCTTAGTTCTTTGCTGAAGCGACAGGCAGCACGAAGGTGAATTGGCTCGCTGCTGCAGGCCCTATATTAAACGCGATCGTTGTACGGGACTGCCGGACGCACGGACGGTTTTTCTCGCTCGGTAAGCATATAAATGCTTACGCATTTAATAAAGAGGCAGTGATTGTCATATAATGAGACATGACAAACTATGATAATAACATATGGCCTGTAACAGAACAAATTTAACACGTAATTGGCTTTCCGAAAACGTTAAGGAAATGGCCGTTGGAAGAAATCATAAGTTGTGGAAAAAGAAAAAGAAAGGATGCTGAAGGACTTGTGTGCCGTAAACGTAATTAAAAGGGCCCTTTGCCAGGAAAAACTAAATCGTTGTAAAATTGCTACACGACTAGACTGCCAAATACATTGAATGACTTGAACACATTGAACTGCCGATACAGGATTCTGTTGCTCAATACGTGCTACGTAGAAGTGTTTTTCCGAGCCTGAAAGAAACCCGCGAACACACGCGAAATTGCCCCGCGACTGGCCGCTCGAGGCACTTTGCGTGTATTCGCGGGCTCCTTTCATGCTCGGCAAAACATCCTAATGTAACACGCAGTGAGCAACAGAAAGCTGTATCGGGAGATTTTCATGTTGCTCGACAATTTTCTCCTTGACACTTTTCATCTAATTGTAATGTTTGAGAAGTCGATTAATTAATCAGGACTAATTATACAATTAGACGGAATGCTAAATTTAATCTGAATATCTCCAAGCGACGGCAAACAACATTACCTTGGCTCTGTCCAGCTACGTGGCATTTGCACATTTTTGAATATCGGTGAATGATAGTTCGGACACCTTGTAAATGTAGTATATCAACGAGAACATGCTCGCGCGCGCAGATATAACCTCTGAGTTAGAAGCAGCCTGCTTCGTTCCCATGAAACAAGACCTTGCGAAACTATTATCAACTGCGTCTGTGTCAGTGGCGAACGCAATCAAGGTACTTCTCACGTTTCAATATTAAAAGCTTTCAGAATCTTCCGTTTTCTAATAGTGTCTTCATCCGGGAACCACTTGATCACGTCGCAGTGAAGCAACACCTTATTTCCGTTCTCTCTCTCTCTTCTCTCTCGTTTGTTCTTTTTTTTTTCAGCTGCCAATACATCACGGTATTCGTACGTGCGTCTCTCTTCCTGCGCGCGAGCATACCGAGGATTTAACATCGGAGAACGTTCGCCTGTGGCAAAATAGGGTAACCGCGCATGGGACAGGGCTAAATAGAAAAAGCCCGAACAGCGAGTGCTCCGTTCTTTCTTCTTCTCTTGCGTCCTGCCCCATGCGCTGTTACTCTAGATTTAACTCCAACATGTACCAACCGGCCCAAGTCAGCACTCTTTTGCAGTTCACCTCAACTTTCACACACCGTGTTATTGGGGCGTTCCAAAGCTTTCCCCTTACGCTACCGAATTTAGACCGAAATCTTAGCACCAAGGTAACCAGAACGCTTCCTCTGCGGCCCGAAGTCGGATGCATTGGATTTCGGTGAGCACCAAGACCGGTGGTCCGTCTCAACGGCTGTGCTATCACCGAGTCAGACATACATAACACCTGAGTGCCACGGCTTTAGCTGGCGTGTGCCACCAAACGTAGTGTTGGGAACTCAGCGCTGACGCCCGTTGTTGCAGCTGGGTCGCAAGCCCCAAGGGTAGCGTTGGCCTGGCGGCCTGGGGCACAACTGGAAGCATCCGAAGGTCCTGGCAAAGCATGAGTCGACTGGTAACAGAACAACTTGTTTATTCTAGCATAGCATAAGAGCGGGCGGTCAGGTCGACCGAAGTAGAGAGACGGGAGAGCACGTTACTCAACAGAAGAAATCGGAGCCTCTCTCTCGGCGTCCGGGGGCAGCTGCTTTTATACTCTCGCAGTTGAGGGCAAGAAGGAACGCCTCTATAGACGCGCACGTGACTGTGCCGCTCGGGAACGTTGGGATGAGTAGGTGGCGCATCCGCCGGGCCGGCGCCGGTCAGACCTCCTCGCCTCACAGTTGGGGGAGCTCCTCTCCCCGGCTGCCGCGCTTTGACAAGCGTGGGCACCAACATGCACACACACACACACGCACACCGAAGACACGTGGCATTGGAACATGCCTGGACTCGCTTGGCGGGGAGGCGTAGCAGCGGCGCCGAACGGGCCAAAATGTCTGCCGCTTTGAACGAAGCCCCAGCGTCCGATGCATCCGCGCCGGCTATACCGCGCGTCGTAGGCGAAACGTAACAGTAGGCGCGCGCTGGCCGAGCTTAGCGCAGAAGCTGCGTTCACTGCAAAGCATCAAGCTAACTGGCAAAGACCGCTTAAAGGAGTCGAAAGCGGGGACATGTTGCATGTTGTACTCGTACCGTTCGTCAATTACACTTAAGATTATGCAGTTTTAAGAAGGATTATACGAGTTTTAAAATCTGAAGGAAAGAGCCCACAGTTGCCAGGCAATGCTGCAATCTGAATAACTCGGAGCATGTTCGAATTAGCTATGCAGCCGCACTAGAGAGTGACACGTGCTCGGCTTCTTCGCCTGTAGCTGTTAGCTCTCTGTGCCTCGAGGGGAAAGGCAAAGAAATGTTCGCTGTAATAAATGAGATTGTTATAATAGTCAATTCTAGTTCTTGTTTAGAAAGTGACCATTGACAAACAGCTTTTCAAAAGTTTGGTCACCTTGACGCACTTCTCCCCGCTGACGTCTGAAGCAGTATTGCGGCTGCCTTTGATTTTGACAGCCATTGAATTGCTTTGAGTACGCCCTGATTCTCGCTTGGAACTGACTATTACATTTACATTAAGGAAGTACGGCCGTCTGCAATGGTCCGCCGTGCTCGCGCAACAAAAGCTATCGCTTTCAGCAATTGGCAATGACGGAAGTTGTTGAATCTAAGAAAAAATTGCTATAAGTTACCTTGCTTCGATATTTGGTCGAAAGTACTCTTTCACATTTAAGAAGGCGGTAGAAAGGTGTCGCCC
Source organism: Dermacentor variabilis (assembly GCF_050947875.1). NCBI lineage: Eukaryota > Metazoa > Arthropoda > Arachnida > Ixodida > Ixodidae > Dermacentor > Dermacentor variabilis. The sequence goes on along the minus strand of NC_134569.1, from coordinate 214,631,861 downwards.
TCAGTTACTTACGTCCTCCTTACTAACAGCTACACGAGCTTTTACACTCTGATTTGCTGCAGCGTCTTTCCTGGAGTACGTTTTCATAGCTACAGTCTTTGTCAAATGTTCCGGAGCCGCTGAGCACGCTGGCGTACAGCTCGTCAAGCCGTTTACAGTTTAGTTTTTAACTGCGCTACGAATGACGGAAGGAACGCGAGCGCTCGCGTTCACGATGAGAAATTGCCTATTTCGTATACATGCGTAAATACGCACCGCGTTACCAAAGTCTACCGAGAGCGGCAGCCCCTGGGAAAGCGGCTCATCACACTATGTACGCACGCGCTCCACTCAGATCCCTGCGCGCACGGGCTGAGCTCACGCTGAACAGCGCGGGACGCGGGTTCCGGGAAGCAGAGGGCATTTTTTACTCCGACCCTTTCGCCCGTAAACTTCGGTTGCACGTATAACCAAATACGGGGCATTAATTAAACGCCTATCACCGGCAATAGCAATAACAGCTACGACGCAGCGCGGCTAACAAACAAAGGCATGCGGGGTGACGTCAAGCGCGCATGACGGATGGTCTCGTTTATTAAAACGCCACAGAGGACACATAATGGGCGACTCTGCCTGTATTTTATTTTTTATTTTTGGTCGCCTTTAATTAGCTTTTCTTTTCTTCCTTTTCTGCATTTACGCCTCACTCGAAGAGTAACAAGAAGACATGCCGCCATATTGCCATGGTCCTTCCACTTTTATTATTATTATTATTATTATTATTATTATTATTATTATTATTATTATTATTATTATTATTATTATTATTATTATTATTATTATCGCATTAGAGTGCCGCTGAATTCTCCAAATCGAGGGCCCTCGAACTTGGAGGTCCTAAAGGGCAAGGAGGAGCGGGTTAGGAGAGCGGGGTGCATGCATAGCTGCTCAAAGCCAAAGGCTGTAAGTTAGGAAATTAAAATTAATGCATTTTAATTTATACTTCATTCATATCGTCATATATACCTTCCCGGTAGTTATGCTGCTGACGTGCACAAAGAATGCATATAATCGCTCGAGCAGAAACCGATGATTGATGAGCTACGCGCTTGACATATACAGGGCGGCAGAAATATTTGCTCTCTATGGCTAATCTTCGTCACTACCATCTTGTTTACACGGTGATTGCGGTGGACAAAAGACACGAACGAGACGTGACATCTGCGTAAACATGCTCGTCCTTCAGCGTACGATCACTGTACAGCTCCAAACCACTCATCAGGCCATCTCCACTGATTTCCACGTGATCCACAGCCTCTTTGCCTCGATACGTGTTCTCAATTCGGGGAAGTGACCACCGCGATGTCAACAGATGCCCTACAGTTACCGTGCGCTCAGAGCTTCTTCCACGAAGCATTTTTGACGTGGACATCACGGGCCAACCACTCGGCAAAAGCGACGTCAAAGCGCGGGAGCCGCCACAACTGCTTTCTTGTTGCGCTTGTTCGATCTGTGTAGCTCGAACTACGCTGTGGCGTCATGGGCACATGGGCCGTGTACTGAAATCTTTTTTCGTTATGCGATAGATAATTACAGCTGCTTCTTTTAAGGAATACTAACACGTCATTATAGGTTTAATAATGTCATAGCAGCGCGAATGACGTGGACAAAAGTGTAGACGTGACACGCACCCCCGCCTTACTTTCGCCCACGTCTTCCGCAGTAACTTACCATTCCGAATGTCGAACGAGCTAGCTCACGCTCCAGTACTGGCAAATATTTCTACTTGTCATTTATTCCGCTAATTAAATTAGGCGCCCGCAATCTTCTGTAGTCTAAATTTCGGAAGAAATGCTGGTGATCGTCCGAACACGACGAATAACTCGCTGTGATACTTGTTTCTACGAACCAGAGTCACATATTCACACAAATAACTTACGCCAGAATTGTTTGTGGGAGCAAATTTCAGCCAACCCTGATGGTGAACATATCACGAGCGATGGCGGCTGGTCAGCGGGAAAGCGTGCTTACGTGCAAAAATTTTTGTGAATCTGTAACAGTTCCGGGTTTTTGCATCCAAGGTCTGCATGCGTCATGAAGTCACGGTACACTGGCTTGCTCCGTTCCTGTGATCGCTGTGGGTGTCACACGAAATCCCATCAACCAGAGGAAACGCATGCAGCAACTCTTGTTTCCTTAGTCTTTATGAGCTAGATTGTCATGCCTATCCTTATTCCTAAACGACGACATCGTATTGTGATCTGTATTACAATGCCACTATAATGTCCATGATGCCAGGCCAGGCGATTCAATATAACTTTAACATCATATTGTATCTTATTAGTGCTTTTTTTTCATAAGCAATTCTCAAAGGCGGTTCCCCTGCCTTAATATTTGCTAAGCGGGTTTATTTTACGCGCGAAAGGTGTTTGCTGTACACAGAGTTTCTACAACATATAGAATGTGCGTCACTGTTCCTTTAGCCTCAACCAGAAGTAATTCGCTTCCTCAACTTTTGAGACAAACAAAGTGTACTTACGAGAAGTTGTACAGCATGGTAACACAGCATGATCTTTCAGTCAGCCTTGACTTTAATGTAGTCCTGAACCACCCATCGGGCTTCGTGAAAAAACACAGTCCGCGGGTAGCGTACGCTGCTGTGAACATCTCAGCCGAATTTTGCAGTCGTGTGTGCGGCGCGTAGAGCTCGCAAGTGGTTCGCGAAATCACCTTTTTTGCAAACGCTCTCTCTTTCAGCAGAAGCCTAATCCTCACTCTCTTCTGGACGCTCTAATTCGTAATATAGCCGATTCCCATACGCGTCTGCCTGTGGTAAATAGCTGACATCAGTCAAGAAGTGCGTTAGGATCAGTTCGCTTCTTCCAACTGCTGCTGTGTATAGTTATTGACGCAGTTTATTAAACAGGCCGAAGTAAGCAAAAATCTGATTTCGAGTTTCCATAGTTACATACTTCCAGAAGGAGCCGACTGTCGTCTGCTCACGCTCAGCCGCGGCCACCGGCGTAGGAATTAAACTTTGGCCACCCTGCTTATCGGTGTCGTAGCCGTCGGGTCTCTCTAATACGGACTAGTTTTGAACGCACAACTAGCCTCGAACCAAGCGAAACTTGAGGTCGGACCAAACGCACGAGAGCCAGCGCGCGCTGTTGCAAATGGGTCGCAAGCCCCAAGGGTAGCGTTGGCCTGGCGGCCTGGGGCACAGCTGGAAGCATCCGAAGGTCCTGGCAAAGGATCAGTCGACTGCTAACAGAACAACTTGTTTATTCTAGCATCGCAAAAGAGCGGCTGGTCAGGTCGACCGAAGTGGAGAGACGGGAGAGCACGTTACTCGACGGAAGAATTCGAAGCCTCTCTCTTGGCGTACAGGGGCAGCTGCTTTTATACTCTCGGAGTCGAGGGCAAGAAGGAACGGCTTGCGAGAGGCGCCCGTGACGGCGGCGCACGGACACGTTGAGACAAGAAGTGACGCATTCGCCGGGCCGGCGCCGTTCAGACCTCCTCGCTTCACAGTTCGGGAGCTCCTCTCCCCGGCTGCCGCGCTTTGACAAGCGTGGGCACCAACATGCACACACACTCACACACACACACGAAGACACGTGGCATTGAAACATGCCTGCACGCGCTTGGCGGGAGGCGTTGCGGCAGCGCTGAACTGGCCAAAATGTCCGCCGCTTTGAACGAAGCCCCGGCGTCCGTTGCATCCGCGCCGGCTGTACCGCACGTCAGCGGCGATACGTAACAGCGCTCACTCGTGGCGGCGCCAGGTTAGACGATTTGGCAGACTTCGCTTCGTATAGACCTATTGATAGCGCTTCGAGAATGCGCAAGTTGGACGCGGCTTCTATACGTCGGTCAAGCTGGTGCAGGACAAAGCCGGTCCGCACCACATGCAGTACGGCCACACTGGAGCACATGACCGCGAGCGCGCGCTCATATGTGCGACTCATTGAAGAAGGAGCGAAAGCACCGCGTATGTGGCGTTTTATTGCAATAACTGTTCTTCTGCTGAACGCATTCAAGTACTTTTCGCGGCAAACTTTTTTCCAAATGGTCAATTTTAACTTCAAATTCATTTCTCTACTTCGATAAAAAGTGGTTCAGGGCCCCTTTAGGTTCCATTGCAGACATCCCGCTTGACGTCATAGGGCGACTCACCTCACGCATGCATGAGCTTAAGCGGGAAGTTGTGTTCTGGTAACTCCCAGTCTGTGTATCCGGGAGACGGGAAGCCTCTGTATTGGTCTCGCCACTCACCTAAGCATGAGTTTCAGCTGTCAGCGGCGTGTCGTGTTTACCTCTTTGACTCTCCTGCCCCTTCTTTACAGATGAGAGAAAGGTTATTACACTGCTTTTTTTTTTCTTAAGCCAGACAAGAAAATTAACGCACCAATAATCCCGTTCACCAGAGCATGTGGTAAGTTATGTGTTTGCCATGATTTTTGCACCAGTGACGAACTATAGTATGGACACTACTTTTGCACTTACAACACGCTGTATTGAAACAAAACTAAAGAATTGCACACATCTCAAGCAGAAAGCAAAAATGAAAAGGAAATAGTAAAGGCTTAGAGTCATCATTAGAAGTTAGTCGTTCACGAAATAACTTATGTAGGTGACATCTCTACTTAAATGTAGCGGAAAAAAAATAGTTCTGACTGCAAAGAGAGCGGATCCAGCTGGGAAGTGACCGACGATCAAAATACGCGGCAAATATGCTCCATAAGGCTCCCGCTTTTTATGCTCCCATGCTTGAAGGCTCCTCCCTACATAGCTATCATCTGCAAGTGTAGCCGTCTCCCTATACGGCGTCCGGGCGAAGAGCCGGTGGACGACTCGTGGGCGTCGGCCTACCAGTGCTTTCCGCCTGTTGATCCTTCAGGCTGGTCTAGACGACGGCCCATCGATTAGGGACCGTCGATTAAGGCCGTCGTGGCAGCCGGAAACATCGCTGCCGCCGAGACCACTGTCACGAGTCGCAGCCGACAGTGCCGCCGCGCTCACTGCGAGAACGTCACTTCTGTTCCCGGGCACTGCTGCCTCTCTTTTTCCCCCCGCTCTATTCCTTACCGACCACGCCTCCTCAACTTTTCTTTTGATACGCCCTTATCGACCTCCCGCGCCCGTTTCCTCCAATTACGTGGCTCCTTTTCCGTCGCCAGTCGTGAGTGTAGCACGACGAGAGTCACCGCGGCGGCTTGCACCTGCCAGTGAATACTCCACCGATTCTCGTGATTTTCTCACGAAGATTCTTGTTCGCAAAATCGGCTCTGTCCAGTTGCACCAGCCCCATACAAAGAGAACGGTGGCCTGCTATACGAAGTTTATACCCAGCCAAGAAGTACTGCAAGATGTCAAACTACCCTTTTAAGGTGTGTGTGTGTGTGTGTGTGTGTGTGTGTGTGTGTGTGTGTGTGTGTGTGTGTGTGTGTGTGTGTGTGTGCGTGTGTGCGTGTGTGCGTGTGTGTGCGTGTGTGTGTGTGTGTGTGTGTGTGTGTGTGTGTGTGTGTGTGTGTGTGTGTGTGTGTGTGTGTGTGTGTGTGTGTGTGTGTGTTTGTGTGTGTGTGTGTGTGTGTGTGTGTGTGTGTGTGTGTGTGTGTTGAAGTTCTCCGGTGGTGCTTTCTCACGGGCCTACAGCAATAACCACAATGCAAACAAAACAGAGTACAATTCTCTGGCGGAGTGAATTCAAATTCAAGTGAATGTGAAAGTGAAACAGAAGCGCTTCCATTTTCCCACTAATGACGATGTGATCGCGTGCAACAGTAATGGAATAACGGGCCGTGGTCTGACAAATAGTTTATGGAGGCCGAAATTGTTCCCTTCAAGCGGGCGATGAAGCGCATCATGCTTGCACGAGTAACAATTTGTGGCGAACGTTTTAACTTTCCGCTGGCCCCCGCCGTATGTCTCCAGCGTCCTTAGAGAGATAGCGAGGCGGACACAGCCGCGATTCGGACACCGCGTGGAGCCCGCGGCCAGCACAGGACGCACTCGGGCGGCACGTGTAGGGGAGGCCGCGTAGAGGCGTCCCAGAAGGGCGCGTGCCTGCGACTCGCTCGCTGCCGCCAGCGGCGATACCGCGGACGGGTCGGGCCAGTGGAGAAGCGGTGGTGCCGGTCGGCAGCGATGAGGAGGAAGGTGGCGAGAGGGGGCAGCCGGGCAGGGCAGCCTGCAGCCGCTGGTCCGCGAGCGAGCGAGCGCGCGAGCTTCGGCGGGGGGGCCTCTAATTGTTTCCCGCCGAGTGCCGCGGGCGGCAGGACGGACGGGCGCGCGAGCCGCGTGCGTGCCTCGCTGCTAATGAACGACCGGCCGCGCCGCCTTTGGCCGCACCGTGCGCTCGCCCCCCGATACCCGCCCGCCGCCCCTCGTCCTTTCGCTCGCAATCTCGCTCGGCTGCCGCCGCCACGGGCTGCAATTTGGCCGGCCCCGCCGCCCGGTGAGCGAGCAGTGCCCAGCGCTATATCGCGGGGCCGGCCGAATGGCCCGGAGAGAGCGAGCGGGGTTGCTCGTCTCAGCTCTGAGCGGCCCCCCGCGAAAGTATAGGCGCTTGGCAAAGTATGCGGCGCAGCCGTGCGGTCATAAAGCAGTGAAACTGTCACCTGTGTTACAGTTTGCGCAGTCCCCGCGGTTTCGCGCGCGTTTCTCGTGGCCCTCGAGCCGACGTACGTATACTACGTAGCGCTGGCATTCGCGACTCGCCGCGCTGGTCGGCAAATTTATCTCGCTCGCTTCGCAGAAGGTGTGCACGGTTCCGCCGCGCTTGGCGCTACTAATATGAGTTGGTATTGCATTGCTGGTAGGATGTGGTTGCACCGCCCTTCGTTAAAAGTCGCCCGGGCAGCAGTTGGCACAACGAGAAGTGACGACCGGTCACCATACCGTTATTAGTATCACATCTAAAACGTTTGAACGCTCCGGGGAAGTCAAGGGAAGCACCGGCTTCAAACTGAACAGTTACGGTACGCTAGGAGTGGGCTGGGTGACATCTGACATAGTCTTCGTATCGCGCCGATGTATGGTCTGGGCGCCCTTATAGAATCTCTATTAACGCACGTTCATTGTACAAATGAGCCAATGCATACCGACTGGAAGTCTTCAAACACACATAGAACAGTAAGATCGGCATAATTGTACATGGCTCATAAAACACGGGCACAGAATTTCAAACTTGAAGAACAGATTTCAATGCTGAGGACAAGGGTATTTGTCGCTACAAAAGTAATGAAATCGGAGACCGCTCGCTTTTCTATTGCGCTGCACGATAAATGCTATGTGCGTGACTGGAACGAGCAAGTAATTTATCTTCCAAGGGATGAGATCGGATGCTGCCTAAAATGTTTATTGACCGATTACAAAACTCTATGCGACTCACCGGGGACTAGACTGGTTGTCACTCATTCATCTTGTACTATATACCGCAAATTCACTTTCATTTGCGATAAGATAACCAATAGGACACCCTTCCCTCTTTTATTGCCTATTTTGCGCCGTACCTAATAATAAACAGGCACTGAACCAAAACTCGTCAAGTTTCCCCTCAGATAATATAGCAGAACAGAGCGTGCACATCGCACTGCCATTGCACACATTATGCGCATGCCTCTGGGCACGATACAATGAACTCAACTGTAGCGCAACGTCGTCCGATGGGGCCACCTTCCGTCGAGCTTGAAGCCGCTGTAGCGGTGCGCGGTCGCAATTTAGCGGCGTCGGATGCTTTCCGGCCGAGCTGGCCATCAGCGGACGAGTAAATGGCGCTGACGCGGGGAGCCGCGTGGCTGTCGACGAAGCGCGCTTAGGCGGCCGAGTGAGGGGATCGTAGAGGCCGAGGACGTCTTCTCTGCAGAATAGACTCGGGCGCTCGCGCAATGGACAGCCGCATTTATCCCCAAGCTCGAGTGCTCGCGCGTTTCGTCACGGACGCGCGCGCGCGAGCTTTGGGTGTCGTCGACCGCCCGTGCAAGTTGGTATATATAACGGCCGTCTTGTGGCTTGCGCAGCGGGCGGCAACCTATAGAATGGTTAGAGCTGTGCAAGAGGGCTTGGCGTCTATAGCTGTTGAAGACGACGCGCGACGCACAGCGCCTTGTGTAGCACTCTGTGTAGAAGGATGACCAGCGAAGTTGTGTATGTGGGCCCCTTAATGGCGAAATGCACCTCCACCACGGCTCGGCCCGTCATTGCACTATCTTCGGGCTTGGCCCACGTATCCGGGGAGTGTTTAACGCCTACTTCACCTCCGCCGCGGGTCGGGCCGGCATTGCACTATCTTCGGGATCGGCCCACGTATGGGGAGTTTTTCGCTTACAACGACACAAAAATTTCCTTCGACGTTAGAAATATACAGCTTCGCTGTAAAAGCACGATCATGTTTTAAGTGCAGGCGTTGGCAACAGTTTAGGACATGCACTCAAACACGCGCGACTGTGCAACTGCGTGCCACTCTCTCGATCCGCTCAGCGATATTCGCAGAGGCTGTGGCCACAGACTGCATGTCTGAAAACAAAAACGATAACCAGTCACTCGAGCATCGCACATACGCAAAGGCTGAACCGGAAGTTTTTCGCACGTGCGCCGGGAAGTGTATTCAGTGATGGGTGGTGCTTGTCGTGACCGCGGCGTCCTTCGCGGCGGCATTCACGTTCACTGTTCTTTTCGGCACTTCACGTTTCAAGAGCTTCGCCGTATTCAGGCCTTTTGAGACCACCCGACAGCCGCGCGACCCTGCTGGAACTGTTGGCACGCGCGTCTGGCACTGCTCTAGTCTATGTCTCCATCCCAGTGTCATTGCTGTGAAGCAGCGTACTTCACGTGCATTTCGTGTTGCAGTCCTCAATGAAACTCTAAAAACTTTTTTTTTATGTCGCTCTATTTCTTTCATCTCGCACCATCTCACCTTGAGTGTAGCGTGCCAGGCCTGTCGCTAAGATAACCTTGCCAGCTATCATTAACCTTCTCTTCTCTGTACACAACTGAATATAAAAAAAAATAAGTTGATCCTTTATTCGCATGTCCTTCAAGCGTTGCAACGTTGGACGTACGCACAACAAAGGAGCACGCTCATCAAGCGCCAACAAGGAACTGATCATTCTGTTCAGAACGAGTAGTAAATACAAAAGGTCGGAAAAGCCAACCTAGGCACGCGACAGCAAACACAAAATATATGAAAAAAAATCAACCTCGCACTGAGAAACGCAAATAAATAGCACTGGACGAAAAACAATAACTTTTTTTTTCCTCATACGCGGTGCGGAACGTCTTCACAATCTCCCGTGCCTTCGGAGTACTCTGTCTCATTATCACACCTACGTGGTAAACGATGGGTTTGCAGCAACATGAAGCGCAATCGGCAAACAGATGTGGACAAGGCGTATATCATACAAGTTGTTATTGTGCTGTCTACCAATCGTTCGAAAGGGATACGACGCAAAAGACAGGTATATAGCACAAGCGATAAACAGTTTTCCGTTTTGTAACTAACAAAGACCCTTACAGCAATGTTCCCTAGCCTTTATTTCAATAGCTTCGCAAACTTTTCCAGCTTTTCCTGCTGCTATAGAAACAACGTAGACATGAAAAGATTTTACGATCTTCGTCAAGCAATATGTGAAAGGTCGTGTGCACATCGCAACTGTATATATATATATATATATATATATATATATATATATATATATATATATATATATATATATATATATATATATATATATATATATATATATATATATATATATTGCTGCTCTTATTCTCAGCAACACAAGGCGCACGTGATAAGGAATACCCTGACCACGCCTGCGCTACCTGCGACTTCTATCATGCATACATACCCTTTTAGTGTAGAAAAGTATGCATTGGACACACAGATTTTTGTTCGCATTAATGCTTGTGACAACACAATAACAACTTGAAAGCCACGCTTTTACGTGCACCACACCTGATTGCCCCTTGTAGGCTTTCGTTCCTTTGCAGCCTATCTTTGGACTTGGAAAAGGCATTTGACAATGTAGCACATGCAGCAATCCTGAGCCGCATAAACAAGCTCAACTTGGGTGCGCGAAGCTACAACTACGTCAGAGACTTCCTGTCGCGCCGCACAGTCACCCTCGCGGTCGGCAGCATGACATCCGGCGAACATACACTAGGAAGCACCGGCACTCCTCAAGGATCGGTCATATCCCCGCTCCTTTTCAACCTCGTGATGCTGGGTCTCCCGGCCTACCTCGACGAGATCGATGGACTCCATCACGCCTTGTACGCAGATGACATCACCCTGTGGGTCAACAAGGGCAGTGACGGTCAGATAGAATGCACCTTACAAGCAGCGGTCTCTGCAGTCGAAACATACCTCCAAGACACAGGTCTCCGACTATCTCCACTGAAATCGGAGCTGCTCGTCTACCGCTCGCGCCGCCGGCCCAAGCCTACAGCCGAATCGCGCCAATGTGACGACATAATCCTCTATACGCAAGATGGCTCCTGCATTCCACGAGTCCCGAAGATACGCATCCTAGGCATGCATATAACAGCCAACGGGTCAAACATAGAAGCTATTCGCAAAATCGAAGGCAAGGTTACAGCGGCTACCCGCCTGATCAAACGCATTACAACCAAGCACACGGGCATGAAGGAGGACAGTGTCATGCGCCTCATACACTCTTTCGCAATCAGTCACATCACTTATGTGGCTGCCTCCCACAACTGGAATGTCACTGAAAGGGAGAAAATCAACACCCTTATACGCAAGACTTACAAGATCGCCCTTGGCCTACCGGAGTCCACAAGCACTGCTCGTCTGCTATAGCTGGGGGTATACAACACGCTTGAGGAAATCGTGGATGCGCAAAGAACCTCTCAACTCGAACGCATGTCTCTGACAGCCCCGGGCCGGTACACCCTGCGGAAACTCGGCTTCAACTACCACGTCCAACACGGTCAGAAACAGGTCATTCCACCTGACCTCAGCGACACGCTGATTGTCGCCCCTATACCTCGAAACATGCACCCCGAATTTAATCGGGGCCGACGCCAGGCCCGTGCCAAGGCACTGCTGCGCCCCTTGGGTGGAAAGAGGACTACGCGCTTTGTAGACGCCGCAGAATACACACGAGGACACCGGTTCACGGCGGTAGTCGTAGACGTTAGCTCCAGGCTTACGCACGCGTGTAGTGTCGCAACGGAATACCCCGAAACAGCAGAAGAGGTAGCGATTGCGCTTGCGCTTACCGACCCCCTCTGCGAGGTAGTGTTTAGCGACTCACAATCCGCAGTTCGCAACTACGCGCGGGGGCGCATTTCCTCCGAAGCTCTCCAGATTCTAAGGAAAGCTGGTCGACAGCACTTCGATAACACCGCCATCATATGGTTTCCAGCGCACGTCGCCACCCCCACCGATGAGGGCCCCCCTAACTTGAACGAGGTAGCACACCACTCTGCGCGAGAACTGACCCGCCGCGCAGAATCGGGGACCACCTCTTCGAGTTCGGAACTGCTGGCTCAAAGCACGCGAGAACGCCTGGTCAGGTACAATGACATCACCAAGCACTACCAGCTAGGCAGGCGGTTGCTGCCCCCACCTCACCCCATGCTGAAACGTCGCCAGGCAGTCATCTGGCGACAATTGCAAACACAAACATTCCCCAGTCCGGTGCGATTGCAGCACATTTTCCCCGCGCAATACCCGAATGCTCTTTGCAAATTATGTCAGGACGCTAGAGCGACGCTGTCACACATGTTGTGGGAGTGTCGGGTTACATCAGCTACAATGGCAGTAGCTCCGGAGGCTCTTGCGTCGAAGTGGGCCGCCGCTCTGCGCAGCTCCAACCTCAAGACACAAGAGTGGGCTGTCCAGCATGCCCGAGAGGCGGCGACGAGGCAAGGCCTCGAAGTCCCCTCATGGGAGACCTGAGCCCGGGTCTTCAAATTAGCCGGATTCAGAATAAAGTTGTTTCCATCCATCCATCCGTTCGCCTTCGCTAAAAAAAACAGGCACGAGCTTACTTCGGACGCCCTTGCACGCGAGCACGCGTGCTGCAATGTAAACGACGGCACCTTGAATTACGCTGATGCGCCAAAAAAGGCTATGCACTTGGTTGAAATTTATAGAAAGGCTGCTGCTTTCCGAGCGTGAGATTATTTTATTGTAAACGCTGGTTTGAGTCTATGCGCGACGCAGGTTGGCTTTATGTATTTATTCTTTGTTCCTCTCAGTAACATTCCAACTTGTTGATGCTTTTCCTGTGCCCGTCTTTCATGTGATTACGTTATATTTTGCATCGCAAGCCAGGCGTATTGTAAGCAGCGAGTCCAACCATAAGCATACTGACGTATTCACAAGCTTCTCTTACTTAGACATATTTTCTCACCGACCGGCATTTCGACTCCGGTCACTCATGACTGTCATCTGAGTGATACGATGTGATCACCGAGATGGTGGTCGATGGCAGACCGCACTTGCACATGAGAATCCTTATGAAACTGGAGCCTCTTTCTTCGGGCGAACTCGGGACTTCTATATACGGCGAAATACTACTCGAACAAGTCAGTGATGGCGACGGCAAGCAGCCACGACAAGTGTACTTGCTCGTCGTCCCTCGACAATCTCCGCAATTTTTCTCGCTGCTGGCATAGGCGCCCTGCCCCGTGGCGTGTCTTGCAACGATCACGCCCGTTTCCGTTTCCCACGCTGGGCCTCGCTCCCACCACTTGCGACCTGCGCAGCGCGCCTCTTCCGTGACGTCACGCAACGTAAGCACTCGGTGATAGCGATGTATTTTGGGTTATCCTTCACACCTTCGCAGCATCAACGCCCTTCCCCCCGCCATAGCAGTACGGTATCTGCTGCAGCTAGTTCTCCAGCAATGCAACAGGGACGTGAGCAGAACGGCTACCACGTCTTGCCCTCGGCAGAGTGATGTCATTGGCTCGCATCGTAAGTAGCTTCCATAAATGGCTAACGTCGGGTAGCAGTGTCGGGGCGTCGAGTAAAAGTGTAACACAATTAACCGAAACCTCTTAATCCATTGATCGGATGTAAGGATTTACGCACGTGAGCGGAAACAATCGTGTCGAATCAATAAATTTCAAAAAGTCAAATGGCGTCTGCTTTCGTTCTGCGCCACGCATCATGCCTCGCTCAAGAAAAGTATAGGTGCCTCTGGTTACATCCATTTTTTTGTGGATAAAGAAAAAAAAAGATGCCACACACACTTTTGTTAAAGCACACAAAGCGGAATAAGAGAACTAAACATATTTCGACAGATTTCTACAGAATTTCGACAGATTTTGGGCGCCCCAAGTGTAGCGCGCATGTGTGGGCGCCGTCGCAAGTCGTTGCCTTTGTTGTTCAGCGAGGGAAAGGGGCACTTGCCTGATTTTGGTCAAGTGAGCTCAGCCGATTATCGGGATCAAGAAAATTAGTCGCGATTAAGGCTTCAATCGCTTAATATGAAGGTAATCTGTCAACAGCCCAGCCCTAGCGTCCATACCACTCGGCACGACTACAGCCTTTTGTTCTGATTACAGAACAGGACGCCTACAGCCTCCTGTTGCTGACTGTTCTTTAACATTTGACGCCAACCACAGCACCGCATGCCGCCGTCGCTATTCGCTGTCGTCGCATGAGATCCGTTGTGGAAACTGCCGTAATAGCATCGCTGTAAACAAAACAGAACAAAATATGAATAGTGAGATAGAAGATATATACGTATTATGTACTCACAGGCACTACAAATATTCAAAGGAAAAAATATCACGAGTCGAAAAATTACGCGCAGTACTGTTTCAAAAAGAAAATTACTGGCCTCCGTCTCTCGAGACAGCGAAGTGGTCGCCAAATCGTCACTCTGGCAAATATGGAGCGCCCCGCAAGTACATCGTTCAGTGTTCAACTCTGCGTGCGCTTTGTCGCTGTAAAGTGGCGTCCGGTATCGAGACCAGAAAGAATAACGTGAGAGAAAAGCAACGTTGGAGAAAAGCAATGCATACCCCAAGGTATCGTAAAGCGTGCTTTGCCGCAGGCGCTGTAATGCAGTGGGAAAGCAGTCTCGCCAGGGGGCAATAACGCCTGAAAATGAATTAGGGCATGGGAGCGATCAGTGAGGAAGTAGTTTCACAGAAGAAAAATGACAAGGGAGCCGCACGAGACTTGTGGAAAATATCAGCATCTCATGCAATGAATCTCTCATGTGCACTGCAAAGTTGATGCACGTTGGTTTCAGCCTAACGTGCCTAACCAGCACTCGCAGAAATAATACTATTGCTTAGTTTATAACAAAAACCAAGCTACAGTAGGTGCGCTGTGCATCAAGCTGGTTTCGCAAAGGAGCGGTTTCGTGGATTTGAAGCACGAACCTGCCAAACACCACCCTGTCGTCGCGTGGCAGAAATTCCTCTGAACTCCACTCAGCTGCGGCCTTAAGTCATCAAAATGTCACGTGATGCGACAGGTAAAAGCCTATTGAGACAGGAATGACGGGGAGGCTTGAACAATGCTTAATTATGATTCGGTAAGCTCTTCTGTAATGGTTAATACCCAAGTAGGATTAAAGCTGCCAGCAGTGAGCGAGAAAACTCCGCCCTGTCAACGACGCTGGAAGTGTAACGTACGCCTCAATCTCTGTGTCACTACATTATCAAGGCATGACTATAAGTGCAGATCTTTAAGACAATGACCATAACTTGTTGGGTATTGACTAACTTCGCTTCACTTCAGGTATGGTGCGGTCCAAGGCAATCAGCTGAACTGGACGGAGTATAGTAATCGGCGCACACGATCTAATGTCGCTTTCAACCAATTCGCGAAGCGCGCGGGATGCAGTGGTAAACGATGCATGATGTCAAGACACCTTTCTTCTGTGCGTCTTCCGCAACATTATGTCCGACTCCAAGCACATGCAATCGCGGGAACTGCTGCATAGCTGATTTTTCAACACAGTCTGATCTTTCGACAAACCAGTTCCGCCCAAGCTCGCATAATGAAGGAAGGTTACCAAAAGGCAAAATTGACATCCAACCCGCTGTAGCACGAAAGCTACGCAGGGTAGCAAACTGGACGTTTGTCTTTCAGTTGATCTCTCCACCTTACGCATGTTATTTATCGATCTCTCTCTTTCTCTATTTAAAGCACAGCTAACGACCAAGATTCTAGTACGTTTTGGAAATTAACTGACTGGTGAACGATTGACCGAAACTTCAAAGTGCTGCAACGTCATATTTTTCGCCAAGATCGCCATTTTCCTCCTTCCGCAGTACACTGAACTGTTCTCACAAGTTACCTGTCTGCATTGCCAGGTTTTGTTTTATCGTCAAATTTGATCACCCGCACATCAAGAATGGGTATGTTTCTCGTTGTATTAGATTAGTGACTTTTATTACCATAGAAAATGCGAAGAATGGCGTAAAATAAAAAAGTAACGTACAAGCGAGTAGCGGGCTTCAGCACGAAAAAATACAGAATTTTACCAGATTTGGTGACTACTGAGGTGCTCAAAATAAGAATGTACTATTTTATGGCTAGGAAGCAAAAACGGGTAAACATTATTTTTCCTTTCTTTCTTTTCTTGGTCTTTTGTTTTATTAGCAAAATAGCGGCAGCACCTTTTGCCATGCTGAACGAACAAGTGCTCTTAGAACTGTCTGGAAAAAAATAAAGCTAAATAACATTTCGTTGATGTCCTTATGCGTATCATGATACGATGGTTTAGAAAGTCGGCGTATCTCGTCAAATTAACTTTGGTCGACCAACACTATATGGCAACATTCATAGCTACAAAAAAAGAGAGAAAGAAAAAAAGCCGTTGAATGCAGGCATCAGTGATTTCATAATCAACTCTGCTAGCCTTCTTCTTCTAATATTCCACTCGTATACTGCATTTGCTCGTTTGCCGCCGATAATAAATCAACCAGAAACTCAGTAACATCAAATTATCAATACTATGGCAGTGAATTTGAATGACCGCTCGTGTGAAACGATATCAACATACCTAAAAGACAGACGAAGTGACATTGGCTACTTGAAACACCACGGACTTCTGACGTCCGGCGCAGCGCTGCTAGAGCGCTATTGTCACACGAATAATTACTATGGATAAGTTACCTGCTAGACAGATTTAAAGAATTGCAAAAAATGCCAAACTACGCTGAAGGTTGCAGAGAGATACAGAGAGAGGAGGGGGCTCTTTATTAGAAAAGCAGAGTTTTCTGACGGGGCGCATACAATCTCTTGCATGCTACTCTGTATAGTGTTGCGTTTCGCCTGCGACACGTGGTTTTGCCGGCGCGACTGCGGCGGGGCGGCGGACATTTTGGCCCGATCGTCGTCGCCGCAACACTCATCGCCAGGTGTTTCCAGGCGCGACTGCGGCGATGCGACCGCCTAGGGATCATCCTCGCATTCCAGTCATTGTGCCCGAAACAGGCGATGCCAAAGCAGGGATCTCATTCCAGTCATTGTGCCCGAAACAGGCGATGCCAAAGCAGGGATCTCGTTCCAGTCATTATGCCCGAAACAGGCGATGCCAAAGCAGGGACCATCCTCTCATTACAGTCATTGTGTCCGACCGGCAGCGCCACGACAGGGTGCTACGAGATCGTGCTCGACATGGTGCTACGGCAGCGCTACGACAGTGTGCGTCACCATTAGCCCATTGTTCATTCACGTGCTCGTCTTTTGAGGGGTTCCTTCTTGCCCTCAACTGCGAGAGTATAAAAACAGCTGCCCCCGGACGCCAAAAGGGGAGGGCTCCGATTTCTGCTGTTGAGTGAAGTGCTCTCCCGTCTCTCTACTTCGGTCAAACCTGACCGCCAACTCTTTGCGATGTTAAAATAAACAAGTTGTTTCGTTGTTACCAGTCGACTCATGCTTTGCCGGGACCTTCGGATGCTTCCAGTTGTACCCCAGGCCGCCAGGCCAACGCTACCCTTGGGGCTTACGACCCAGGTACAACCACGGGCGTCAGCGCCGAGTTCCCAACAGATCGTACAAGCGGTGCGATCCAAACATCTGGTTGGCAGCGGTGAGATCGCCTACGACTTCAAACAACTGTCTGCCAGCGGTGAGATCGCGACAACGGAGGCCAGCAGCGAAGAGATGCAGTTGACGGTATGCTGAGCAGCTCAACGACGATCCGGGAGCAGTGCAACGAGCCCTGTGTGACGACTGGTTGCCTGCAGCGGAACGACTGCGCTGGACTCCTGCCTGCGAGGTTTGGTGAGTGCGGGACTTTCTTCTTCTGAGCTTTGCCAGGCTTTTGTTAGAGTCAGAAACAGAGCTGGTAATTGTGGTTGTCGTTGCTGCCGGGTTAGTTTGCGGCAAGACAATAGTAAGCAGTAGAGAAAGCAGCATTCAGAGCAGCCATGGATTTGAAGTCGTTGCGCAAACCGAAATTGTTGGAGCTTGCAAGAGAGTTGGGTCTGGATGTCTCGGACAAACTCAGAAAACCTGAACTGCTAAAGGCTATTCTTGAGTTAGAGGCTGAGGATGACGAGCTGTCGGAATGCCTTGAGACTATTGAGGAGAGGTCAAAAAGACAGGAGCGCGAACTTAAAGAGCAAAAAGAGAAACAGGAGCGCGAACTTAAAGAACAGAAAGAGCGAGAGCAACAAGAGCGTGACCGTCAACACGCTTTGGAAATGAAGCGTCTTGAGGTAGAGATGGAACGCGCTCGTAATGGAAGTCAGGCACACGGTGCAGGAGAACGCGTATTGTTCAAAATGACTGACCTGATGCGGCCGTTTAAGCTTGGAGAGGACATTGGTTTGTTCCTGGTTAACTTTGAGCGAACGTGCGAGAAGCAGGGGTTCTCTCGGGAAACGTGGCCACAGCGCTTGCTCACTTTGTTACCCGGCGAGGCGGCCGACGTAGTCGCTCGCTTGGATAGAGAGGAAGCAGAGGATTTCGACAAAGTGAAATCGAGTCTTCTAAAAAAGTACCGGCTGTCTGCGGAGGCGTTCCGTCGGAAGTTTCGGGAAAATGAGAAAGGCAGAAGTGAGTCATATACAGAGTTTGCGTATAGGCTTATGTCGAACATGCAGGAGTGGCTCAAAGAAGAGAAAGCGTTTGGTGACCACGATAAAGTTCTGCAGTGCTTCGGGCTAGAACAGTTTTATAGTCGGTTACCGGAGAACGTGCGATACTGGGTCTTGGATAGGCCAGACGTGAGTACGGTGGCTAGAGCCGCTGAGCTAGCCGAGGAGTTTGTGACGCGTCGAGCTCGCGGAGCTAAGGACGGTCAAAAGGGTGAATTTGGCTCCAAGTTTGAGAGGCCAAGGTTCACGCCCATGAGATTTAAGGGGGACACGCGTAGTGAGGATGCGAGTGAAAGCAATCCGACCAAACGTAAAGAGACGGCAGCCGAAGCCGAACGCAGAAAGCGGTTCGAGATGAGGCGAGCGGGCGTTTGTTATACGTGCCAGAAGCCGGGTCACTTTTCGGCGCAGTGTCCGGAAACAACACCAAAAGTTGTGTTTTTTTCAATAGGCAGCACTGACGAGAACATGAAGCTTCTTGAGCCTTACATGCGAGACCTCCTCGTAAACGGGAAAGAGTGCCGAGTGCTTCGCGATTCCGCAGCTACGATGGATGTAGTTCACCCGTCTTACGTAGAACCCCATATGTTCACGGGCGAGTGCGCATGGATCAAGCAAGCCGTGGAAGCTCATAGCGTGTGTCTGCCAGTAGCAAAAGTGCTTACTGAAGGACCTTTCGGAGCGCTTGAGACGGAGGCGGCAGTGTCATCTATGCTGCCCCCCCAGTACCCGTACCTATTTTCAAACAGGTCCGATCACCTCCTGCGCGAGAAGGGGCTTTTGTTTGGTGAAGCTAGTGTTCAGGCCTTAACCAGATCGAAGGTTCGGGAGCTCGCTGCAAAGGCGGTAGTTGCGGGGCCGACGTTATCAAACAACGAAAAAGGGTCAGAGGCGCAGCAAGCTGATATTCAGAGCACGCCCGAACTGAATAAAATTGAGTCTGTAGCGTTGAAGGCGCCAGATACTGGAGAGGAAAATCCCGATTCGGGAAAGTTAGAAGAGCTATCTACTGATTTGCTCATCGCGCCTACGTCAGACGGACTTGATAGGTTGCTAAAAGTCAGCCGGTCGGCTTTGATAGCCGAGCAAAAAAAGGATGGCAGCCTGGAAAACGTGCGCTGCAATGTCAAAGAAGGTATCGCCAGGAAAACTGCGCGTTTTGTGGAAAGAGGTGGAGTCCTGTACCGGAAGTATCTAGACCGCAGAGGAGTGGAGTTCGATCAGCTGGTCGTGCCTCAATGCTATCGTCAGGATCTGTTGCGCTTGTCACACGGGGGTTCGTGGTCCGGACACCTAGGAGTTAAGAAAACTAAGGACCGTCTCTTGCAAGAGTACTATTGGCCAGGGTGTTTTCGGGACGCAGACCATTTCGTGAGGACATGTGACACTTGTCAGCGGGTGGGCAAACCAGGGGACAAATCAAGGGCGCCGTTGAAATTGGTACCTATCATTACGGAGCCTTTTAGACGGCTCGTTATTGATACTGTGGGACCTCTGCCGGTAACAGCCACGGGGTACAGACACATTTTGACTGTGATCTGCCCAGCGACAAAGTTCCCTGAAGCAGTGCCGCTTAAAGAACTCAGCTCAGTTGAGATAGTTAATGCACTACTGTCCATATTTGCGCGAGTTGGTTTCCCTGCGGAAATCCAATCAGATCAGGGCACAGTGTTTACTAGCGCTTTGACGACAACTTTTCTCGAAAGGTGTGGGGTAAAGCTGTTACACAGCTCAGTGTACCACCCACAGTCGAATTCCGTTGAGAAGCTCCACTCCGTCATGAAGCGCGTGTTGAGAGCGTTGTGTTTTGAACATCGAACTGACTGGGAGCTGTGTCTGCCTGGGGTGATGTTTGCTTTAAGGACCGCGCCGCATGCGGCTACGGGGTTTTCGCCAGCTGAACTGGTGTACGGTCGCTCGCTTCGATCTCCGCTTCGCATGCTTCGAGAATCGTGGGAAGGTAGGGGCGACGACCCAGTCGTGGTGGAGTACGTACTTAAGCTCCTCGAACGCTTAAGAAGGGCACAGGAGTTGTCAGGTGAAGCAATGACAAAGGCCCAGCAGAGGGCCAAGGTTTATTATGATCGGACAGCCAGGGCCCGTCGTTTTGAGGTTGGCGATGAGGTCATGATATTGCGCACATCGCTAAACAACAAACTAGACGTGCAGTGGGAGGGCCCAGCACGAATTGTTCAGAAACTGTCGGACGTTAACTACGTGGTAAGTCTGCCAGGAAAGCGGAAAGCACAGCAAGTTTACCACTGTAATCTGCTCAAACCTTATAGACAAAGGGAAGCAGTGGTGTGCATGATGGTAAACGTTCCTGAAGAGCTTCCGGTCGAGCTTCCGGGACTAGGCTCAGTGACGAACAGGGAAGACACCGGTCAAGTCATTAGTGACCTTATCAGTAAAGCACCGCTGTCGCCCGAGCAGAAAACCGAACTACACCAGCTATTACAAGAGTTTCAAGGTCTGTTCTCTGAGAGGCCTGGTAGGACTTCTGTACTTACTCATGATATAGAACTTACCTCCACAGAGCCAGTACGATCCAAGGCGTATCGGGTGTCACCCCGCCAGAGCGATATTATGGAGGCTGAGGTAAAGAAAATGCTACAGCTCGGTGTTATTGAGGCAGGTGAGAGTGATTATACCTCCCCTTTGATTTTAGTTGAGGTACCGGGCAAGGAACCTCGTCCTTGCGTCGACTACCGCAGGCTTAATTCCATCACTAAGGATCAAATTTATCCGATCCCTAACATCGAGGAGCGCCTTGAGAAAGTTAGTAGCGCTCAGTTTATTTCCACCCTAGATCTTGTCAGGGGTTATTGGCAGGTTCCACTTACAGAAGAGGCTAGTAGGTATGCGGCGTTCATTTCACCAATGGGAACATTCCGTCCTAAAGTGTTGAGTTTTGGTTTGAAGAACGCGCCATACTGTTTTTCAAGTCTCATGGATAAAGTGTTGCGGGGACAGCAAGAATTCGCTTTACCGTATCTAGACGACGTAGCGATATTCTCCGCATCCTGGTCTGAGCATATGACACACTTGCGGGCAGTGCTAACCCGCCTGCGCGAAGCGGGCTTGACAGTCAAGGCTCCTAAGTGCCAGATAGCACAGGCCGAGGTTGTCTACCTCGGTCACGTGATTGGTCAGGGTCGTCGCCGCCCCTCTGAAATAAAAGTGGCCGCTGTGCGAGACTTTCCGCAACCGCGCACCAAGACCGATATTCGGTCGTTCTTGGGTGTCGCCGGCTACTATCAGAGGTACATCCCTAGGTACTCTGATATCGCGGCTCCCCTGACGGATGCTCTAAGAAAGACAGAGCCTCAAACAGTCGTCTGGGACGAGACCAAGGAAAGAGCTTTTAGCGCCCTAAAGAGTGCCCTAACAAGCCAGCCTGTGCTACGATCGCCAGACTATACAAAAGGGTTCATTGTTCAGTGCGATGCTAGTGAGCGAGGCATGGGCGTTGTACTGTGCCAACGGGAAAATGGAGAAGTAGAACACCCCGTCCTGTATGCTAGTCGTAAGCTGACCAGTCGTGAGCAGGCGTATAGCGCCACCGAGAAAGAGTGTGCATGTCTCGTGTGGGCCGTTCAGAAATTGTCATGCTATCTAGCCGGCTCGAGGTTTATCATTGAGACGGATCACTGCCCTCTCCAATGGCTGCAGACCATCTCTCCCAAAAATGGCCGCCTCCTGCGCTGGAGCCTCGCTTTACAACAATATTCCTTTGAGGTGCGTTACAAAAAGGGGAGTCTCAACGGTAACGCCGATGGCTTAAGTCGAAGCCCCTAACGTAGGAATCAGCCTCAAAATTGTTTGTTACTGATGTTTTTCTTCCTGAGGCAGGATTTTTTTTTAACATATTGCTTTTGTTTAGTGTTTCAAAGTGATGATATGCTTTCTAGTGCAATTTTTCAATTTGTGGACGCGTTCTGAGTGATGCTAGACTACTGTAAGGAACTAGGCAGTGGTATAAAAAGGGGAAAGAGCCTGGCAGGGCTTAGTGAGGGTTGTGCCGTGCTTGCTGACTGAGCGGTTGAGTTTCAGCGTAGTTCTAACGCTTGCCGGGAACGAGAACAAAAATGTGAACTCTCCCGAAGTCACTTTGCAGTGTCCCGTGCGAACCTGAACGAGAGAACGAGGCCTTCTCTGTGCGCTGCGCTCAAGAAACGTCGAGGGACGCCCGACTTCGGTTATGAGCATCATCGAGCGACATCCCTCCGGACAGCGGATGCAGTCCCCTGTCCATCGGGATCTCCTTCCCCCGGCGGGGCGGTCTGTTGCGTTTCGCCTGCGACACGTGGTTTTGCCGGCGCGACTGCGGCGGGGCGGCGGACATTTTGGCCCGATCGTCGTCGCCGCAACACTCATCGCCAGGTGTTTCCAGGCGCGACTGCGGCGATGCGACCGCCTAGGGATCATCCTCGCATTCCAGTCATTGTGCCCGAAACAGGCGATGCCAAAGCAGGGATCTCATTCCAGTCATTGTGCCCGAAACAGGCGATGCCAAAGCAGGGATCTCGTTCCAGTCATTATGCCCGAAACAGGCGATGCCAAAGCAGGGACCATCCTCTCATTACAGTCATTGTGTCCGACCGGCAGCGCCACGACAGGGTGCTACGAGATCGTGCTCGACATGGTGCTACGGCAGCGCTACGACAGTGTGCGTCACCATTAGCCCATTGTTCATTCACGTGCTCGTCTTTTGAGGGGTTCCTTCTTGCCCTCAACTGCGAGAGTATAAAAACAGCTGCCCCCGGACGCCAAAAGGGGAGGGCTCCGATTTCTGCTGTTGAGTGAAGTGCTCTCCCGTCTCTCTACTTCGGTCAAACCTGACCGCCAACTCTTTGCGATGTTAAAATAAACAAGTTGTTTCGTTGTTACCAGTCGACTCATGCTTTGCCGGGACCTTCGGATGCTTCCAGTTGTACCCCAGGCCGCCAGGCCAACGCTACCCTTGGGGCTTACGACCCAGGTACAACCACGGGCGTCAGCGCCGAGTTCCCAACAGATCGTACCAGCGGTCCGATCCCAAACAATAGGGATGGGGAATGGTATTAAAAGATTCCAGAAGACAGTGAAAAAAGAGAGACAGAGAATAAAAATAAATATGAAATGCGCTATTAGACCTGATACTAATATTTACAGGTGGCGTGGCGGAGGCTTTTCTGTATGAAATGGTGAATCTTTAAAGCTTTCAGACTAGACCAACTTCTGACAGGCATTTGAAAAATAAATCCAGAACCCGGCGTTATATTGAAGGGCCGGGCATTGGACCTAAGAGGCTTGGTAACACTAACCGATCACTGCAAATAATTTCCATTTGTCGCTCAAAAAAAATTGTCTCTCGTCGCGGTATGCGGGGCACTCAACCAGTACGCGCTCCACTGCCATAGTTATCCCAGTAGGGATTAGTGGTACGCCCTATGCGGTACAGATAATTGTTCGTGTATGTCACGTTCTGTCGAAGACGATGGTACAGTGTTTCTAGTGTCGGTGAAGTGGTCGTGCAATTTTCGATCTCTCTTCTGGGTCACTATAACGGCGGACTCTATCTTGGTGAAGCGGCAGGTTCTAGATGCAGTCTTTTTCTTGACAGGCTTTTTTTTTTTTTCGTGTTCGAAGCGTCGCTTTTGGTAAAAGATATTCTTCCGAAATTTCGGTATTGAAGTTCATTTCGGGCAGCCCCTTCATCCGCTTTTGCGTTTCCCAAAATACCGGCATAGCCAGGTATCCACTGGAACGTGATGCAATGCTCAGCAATCTCAGCTTTGTGGTGAGGATAGGCAATGTCAAATGCTGCAGGTTGGTTAACATCGCCTGTGCCTAATCCACATGCATTGGAGGGCTGCTCTCGAAACCGCGAATACCACCCGTGTCCTTGGAGGCCGCTGCCGAAGTACATTCACAGGGGACTCCTTAATGCCATATAGCTCAGCTGACGTAGATGATGTCGCTCGACCAAGGAAAAACGAGAATCGTTGCCCTGTTGAGGGCACAATAAGTCCGCACGATGAAGCGGCGTTGGTTTGTAGAGCCACCTGTGAAAAGGTGCGTTGGGGCTGCGCATTCCTTGTTCATATATCCCAAAGCTGTCTGATCAGTCACTGCTTGAGGCATTTTCTTTTTCGCACTGATTCTAGGGATATATGGCATGATTTCGAGTGGTGGCAGTGTCCACGGTGATATGTCTCGTGGCGTATAATTTGTGACGCCTGAGCAGGAATTGAAATAGATATTTTTCCGAGTGCCTGCTAAGCTAGATGTAGCACGGGTTCTAGAAGTAATCTTTAAAAAGTGGGTCTTCGTATGAATGGCGCGTCTGAGAAGCAGAGTTCCACGTGGATGATAGCTCGCTTCGTATACTTGAACACGCGTAGAATATACAATGCTATTGCTACTAAAATACCGTGTGATGATAATTTCGTCGCTATCACTGCCTTGTGAGGCTGCATTGTGCATAAATTAATAATAATTTAGTCGATTTTGCTCAAAAGATATCTTTAGACGCAATACTTTTCTCGTAAAAGCGTTTTCTCGACTAGAAAATTGTTTTTGCCTAAAAGACATTTTACATTCTCCTCTCACAATGTTTAAGTGCAGCGAACTGAATGAGCGCACTGTAAGTTTTGCAGACCAAAATTTCTACAGAGCTCATGAATCCTCTTCCTGCTTCAAGGAAAACACCGTCAGACTTGTGATGCCGAACTGTCTATGGCGCTTCCTGGATTGTATCGTGGCTCTCTCCTATCTAGTTACGATGAACTGTCGTAGCTAGAAAGATGCGTACTGCACCCTATACGGTGCAGCGCTAGCGCATTAATGCGCTAGCGCCTTATAGTCCTGATTATTATAGTCCCGATAAGGCATGAGCGCTTGTGGAACGATAAAAACGCCCGGTCGCTGCCTGGAGAAATCAAACTGATCCGCAATCGTCTGTTACACAAATCCTGCACGGCTTCAAAGACGATACGTACTATAAGGCTATTAGTTTTAAGCGAGCGCGGACGTTTATGCTGTAAACTTCAAAATTTTCTGCATTTTTCAAGAGCCGCGTCTTCTTTCTGTTCTTTCGTGCATTCCGCTGAGTGACTTAATTAATTATGGGGTTTTACGTGCCAAAACCACTTTCTGATTATGAGGCACGCCGTAGTGGAGGACTCCGGAAATTTCGACCACCTGGGGTTCTTTAACGTGCACCTAAATCCAAGTACACGGGTGTTTTCGCATTTCGCCCCCATCGAAATGCAGCCGCCGTGGCCGGGATTCGATCCCGCAACCTCGTGCTCAGCAGCCCAACACCATAGCCACTGAGCAACCACGGCGGGTCCGAGTGACGTAAAGCAAAATGAATGTTTGCTACATTTCTAACCGCGCTAAGCTGCAAGCGTTACGCGAGATTGGAACTTTCCTCGTACGTTAGTACAAGGGATTTTTTGAAATAGGCGACCCAACGTTAGGGTTCGTCAGTGGCCAGGCGTACGTACGGAGGAGTTCCGCTTTTTTTGGGTACGCAAAGTCGCTGGGAGCGATATTTCGAAAACTCGCATTTTTTTCGTGTTTTTTACTCCACTTTTTTCTTTTCATCAGGCGACCAGTATCCCAGACGTCCAGATCGCATTTCTTTCCCCTTGATATATCCGACGTTGCCCGTAGGCCGCTTTCAATTTCTTGCTTCTTTTCTTTTTTTCGTTGAACACCCCATCTCTCTCTTTCTCTCTCACACACAGAGCAAATTTGCGCACGGCTTGTTTATTTATCTTTAGCCGCCTGCAGGCCTTTCCCAATCGATTCCACTCGTTTCCGTATGCGAGAGGTGCAGGACCGCTTTCTTTTTAACCTTTCCAAGCAAAGAAAGAGAAAAAGAAAAAAAGAAACTACAAAGGTTGCGGGAACAAATCAAAAAGGGCGAGAAGGAAAGAAACGTCATAAACGTTCGAAAGCGGAGCGCTGTGAAAGTCAGCAGCGGCAAACTGCGCGCACGCCTCGGAAGGCGGCGAGAAAATGAGAACTAGCGGGCAGAAAAGCGAAAGCAAACGCAGCGCGCGAGTGGGAGCATGAAAAGGGGAAGGGGGAGGGAAGGAGGTCGCCGCTCCCACGCTCGACGCGGCGCTACCGCTGCGCGTTATAAACCAGCCGGGGCTCGCGCTCCTGTCTTCGGGGAGCCGCCTCGGTGCGCTCCCGTTTCCTCGCTCATTCACTTCGCACTTTCCTTTTTTTGTTTCCTTCTTGCCCGCTCACTTTCCTGGAGCCGTTCCTCTCTTTGTCTCCTTCGGCGCTCTTTGTTTATCTCTTTTCTTGGCCTCCGAGCGGCTGCCGTCTTTTGTTTTTCGCGGCACTGCCCCAGTGTCGGTACATCTTTCCTTCGTTCCTCTATACGCTCTGTGCCGCTAGTTCCGTGCAACGTCGCGGAAGCTGCAGCGTATTTTGGCCGGCCGGCTATCGTTCGCTTTTCCAGAGGTGTCTGCGCTCGTGACCAACGCTCTGCGATTGGCTGGACGCGGTGTTCTGACTAATCGGAATAGCCAGCAACGCAACGTCTATAAGGTTCCGGCCAATCGCGAATCATTGCGACGTTCCGCGAGCGGCTTAGCGAAGTGCATGCTCCCGACACCGCGAGGTGCGCGGCGGCTAGCCCGTAGCCACCGCTGCGCTGCGCGCTTTTAGCGAGAGACACGCGGCCTATAGGTGGATCCTCCTTTTGCCCGCCCGTTCTTCTCTTTATCTGCTCCGCTGCGCCTGTCCCGCAGCTTGTCACCGCGGGGCTGCGCTTCGCCCTCGTCCTCGGAACCCCGCCCTTTTTCCCACCGCACAGCTCGCCTTCCCCTCCACCTTTTCTCGTTCGAGCGCTGCTGCCAAACGGCGTTGGCGGCGGCTGGTCGATTGCGTCGCCGGAGACGTCGCGCGACGTGCGAGGCTTGCTCGCCTCTCGTGAGCGCGGTCATTTCTTCTTGTTTGGCGCCCGACGCGCGCACTTCGAGAAAGACGACAGCGGCACCGAGGGAGGGGAAGGGAGAGCGACCGCTCGTGGAAGGGAAATGGGGAGACTGGCGCCGGTTTTGCGGAGGGCAGCGGCGCGGGGATGGCAAAAAAATAAGGGATGCGTGGGAAGTGACAGAGAGGAGCGCGCGCGCCTGAGGGAGAGCGAGTGCTGAGAACAGGAAAAGTGGGACGCTAGCCTTGAGGCGAGGCAGCGGATCAAAGAGGCGAGGAGAAAGGCAAGGGGGAAGGAATGCGCGAGCTTGGCGGAGTACTGTGACATGCGTAGGCAGCGGGAAAAAAAGGGAGAGAAGGTCGCTAGGCGTTGCGTCTTCAGACGCGACTCACGGCGGCGTCTCTTGGTACAGCGCGCGTGCTCTGAGCGCAAACAAGAGCCGGGAAACCGCAAGCAGCGCGGAAGAAGGCGCGAATGGAAGTCAGGAAAGAGCGAAGGAGTAATTCATGGCGGCAAAAGGCGGCCCGCAGAAAGAAACCTTGGCCACATTTCGCTGTACCTTTATTTTTGCTCCCTGATTTTGATCCCGCTTTTTTTCTCTCTCTCTTCGCGCTTTTTACACGTTCCAAGTGCTGACAGAGCGCGTTGTTTACGCTTACTCCGCCACCGGCCTTTGCATTGCGCGCTCACTCTGCCGGCATGCGCTCGACCACGATACATGCATTGCCAGTGAAACGAGCGTGCGAGCTTTTAACTATAGTCGTCGAGTTTGGTTATTTAGACGTATTATGTAGAGTTTCTAACTTTCTTTGTCTGTCTTTTTTTTTAGAACTTTCGCTTTCTCAGCACCTTAGCAGTGTGCCTATCCGAGCAGATTCACGGCAGAGATCGCAGCGCCGGAGATAAACGTTTGACTTCTGCGAGCGCAGGCAGTTGCAGCCGATTATTCCGTGGTATTAGATACCAACTATACATTTGTTCGATCCTTCGCGAGGTTCAGAGTAAGAGAGAGAGAAAGCTTAATGATTACGAGGAGGTTAGCTCAGGATGCAGGTAATATATGTTGGGGAAAACGGTGAAAGAGAAAATAAAAACAAACACGTACAATTGCTAAAACACGCGCAGCGTGCTATTAGGAAACTCAAGGTAGCTCACATAGTCTGAGTGTGACTTGTACCCGGCAGCAATAGTATAGAAGCGCCCCACGAATGCAAAATGCAGAGGCACGACACCGGAACGGTCCAAGGACGTCCCATATCTCATATAAGGTTCCGAAGCAACGCTACAAGGGACGCCGCAGTGAAAGGCTACGTAGTGTATTCGACTACCTGTAGTTACTTAAAGTGCCCGGAATGCTCTGTACAAATGCTTATTTTTTTCATGTCGCCCCCATTTAAATGCAGCAGTCGCCGCCATCAATCCAACTTGCGACCACGTCTGTTCTGCAGCAGAACGCCACAGCCCTGGAAATATTTGCGAAAGCAGAGCCTTTCTGTTGAGTTCTGTAACTTAGCAGTGTTGCGTTTCGCCTGCGACACGTGGTTTTGCCGGCGCGACGGCGGCGGGGCGGCGGACATTTTGGCCCGATCGTCGTCACCGCAACACTCATCGCCAGGTGTTTCCAGGCGCGTCTGCGGCGATGCGACCGCCTAGGGATTTCGTTCCAGTCATTGTGCCCGAAACAGGCGATGCCAAAGCAGGGATCTCATTCCAGTTATTGGGCCCGAAACAGGCGATGCCAAAGCAGGGATCTCGTTCCAGTCATTGTGCCCGAAACAGGCGATGCCAAAGCAGGGACCATCTTCTCGTTACAGTCATTGTGTCCGACCGGCAGCGCCACGACAGTGTGCTGCGCAGCGCCACGACCAGGTGCTACGAGATCGTGCGCAGCGCCACGACATGGTGCTACGGCATCGCTACGACAGTGTGCGTCACCATTAGCCCATTGTACATTCACGTGCTCGTCTTTTGAGGGGTTCCTTCTTGCCCTCAACTGCGAGAGTATAAAAACAGCTGCCCCCGGACGCCAGAGGAGGGCTCCGATTTCTTCCGTTGAGTGAAGTGCTCTCCCGTCTCTCTACTTCGGTCAAACCTGACCGCCAACTCTTTGCGATGTTAAAATAAACAAGTTGTTTCGTTGTTACCTGTCGACTCATGCTTTGCCGGGACCTTCGGATGCTTGCAGTTGTACCCCAGGCCGCCAGGCCAACGCTACCCTTGGGGCTTGCGACCCAGGTACAACCACGGGCGTCAGCGCCGAGTTCCCAACAGATCGTACCAGCAGTCAGATCCAAATATCTGGTTGCCAGCGGTGAGATCGCCTACGACATCAAACAACTGTCTGCCAGCGGCGAGATCGCGACAACGGAGGCCAGCAGCAAAGAGATGCAGTTGACAGTATGCTGAGCAGCTCAACGACGATCCGGGAGCAGTGCAACGAGCCCTGTGTGACGACTGGTTGCCTGCAGCGGAACGACTGCGCGGAATTCCTGCCTGCGAGGTTTGGTGAGTGCGGGACTTTCTTCTACTGAGCTTTGCCAGGCTTTTTGTTAGTGTCAGAAACAGAGCTGGTAATTGTGGTTGTCGTTGCTGCCGGGTTAGTTTGCGGCAAGACAATAGTAAGCAGTAGAAAAAGCAGCATTCAGAGCAGCCATGGATTTGAAGTCGTTGCGCAAACCGAAATTGTTGGAGCTTGCAAGAGAGTTGGGTCTGGATGTCTCAGACAAACTAAGAAAACCGGAACTGATAACGGCTATTCTTGAGTTAGAGGCTGAGGATGACGAGCTGTCGGAATGCCTTGAGACTATTGAGGAGAGGTCAAAAAGACAGGAGCGCGAACTTAAAGAGCAGAAAGAAAAAGAAGAGCGCGACCACGCTTTGGAAATGAAGCGTCTCGAGGTAGAGATGGAACGCGCTCGTAATGGAAGTCAGGCACACGGTGCAGGAGAACGCGTATTGTTCAAAATGACTGACCTGATGCGGCCGTTTAAGCTTGGAGAGGACATTGGTTTGTTCCTGGTTAACTTTGAGCGAACGTGCGAGAAGCAGGGGTTCTCTCGGGAAACGTGGCCACAGCGCTTGCTCACTTTGTTACCCGGCGAGGCGGCCGACGTAATCGCTCGCTTGGATAGAGAGGAAGCAGAGGATTTCGACAAAGTAAAATCGAGTCTGCTAAAAAAGTACCGGCTGTCTGCGGAAGCGTTCCGTCGGAAGTTTCGGGAAAATGAGAAAGGCAAAAGTGAGTCATATACAGAGTTTGCGTATAGGCTTATGTCGAACATGCAGGAGTGGCTCAAAGAAGAGAAAGCGTTTGGTGACCACGATAAAGTTCTGCAGTGTTTCGGGCTAGAACAGTTTTATAGTCGGTTACCGGAGAACGTGCGATACTGGGTCTTGGATAGGCCAGACGTGAGTACGGTGGCTAGAGCCGCTGAGCTAGCCGAGGAGTTTGTGACGCGTCGAGCTCGCGGAGCTAAGGACGGTCAAAAGGGTGAATTTGGCTCGAAGTTTGAGAGGCCGAAGTTCACGCCCATGAGATTAAAGGGGGACACGCGTAGTGCGGATGCGAGCGAAAGCAGTCCGACCAAACGTAAAGAGACGGCGGCAGCCAAACGCAGAAAGCGGTTCGAGATGAGGCGAGCGCGCTTGTGTTATACGTGCCAGAAGCCGGGTCACTTTTCGGCGCAGTGTCCGGAAACAACACCAAAAGTTGTGTTTTTTTCAGTAGGCAGCACGGACGAGAACATGAAGCTTCTCGAGCCTTACATGCGAGACCTCCTCGTAAACGGGAAAGAGTGCCGAGTGCTTCGCGATTCCGCAGCTACGATGGATGTAGTTCACCCATCTTACGTAGAACCCCATATGTTCACGGGCGAGTGCGCGTGGATCAAGCAAGCCGTGGAAGCTCATAGCGTGTGTCTGCCGGTAGCAAAAGTGCTTATTGAAGGACCTTTCGGAGCGCTTGAGACGGAGGCGGCAGTGTCATCTATGCTGCCACCCCAGTACCCGTACCTATTTTCAAACAGGTCCGATCACCTCCTGCGCGAGAAGGGGCTTTTGTTTGGTGAAGCTAGTGTTCAGGCCTTAACCAGATCGAAGGTTCGGGAGCTCGCTGCAAAGGCGGTAGTTGCGGGGCCGACGTTATCAAAAAACGAAAAAGGGTCAGAGGCGCAGCAAGCTGATATTCCGAGCACGCCCGAACTGAATAAACTTGAGTCTGTAACGTTAAAGGCGCCAGATACTGGAGAGGAAAATCCCGACGCGGGAAAGTTAGAAGAGCTATCTACTGATTTGCTCATCGCGCCTACGTCAGACGGACTTGATAGGTTGCTAAAAGTCAGCCGGACGGCTTTGATAGCCGAGCAAAAAAAGGATGGCAGCCTGGAAAACGTGCGCTGCAATGTCAAAGAAGGTATCGCCAGGAAAACTGCGCGTTTTGTGGAAAGAGGTGGAGTCCTGTACCGGAAGTATCTAGACCGCCGAGGAGTGGAGTTCGATCAGCTGGTCGTGCCTCAATGCTATCGTCAGGATCTGTTGCGCTTGTCACATGGGGGTTCGTGGTCCGGACACCTAGGAGTTAAGAAAACTAAGGACCGTCTCTTGCAAGAGTACTATTGGCCAGGGTGTTTTCGGGACGCAGACCATTTCGTGAGGACATGTGACACTTGTCAGCGGGTGGGCAAACCAGGGGACAAATCGAGGGCGCCGTTGAAATTGGTACCTATCATTACGGAGCCTTTTAGACGGCTCGTTATTGATACTGTGGGACCTCTGCCGGTAACAGCCACGGGGTACAGACACATTTTGACTGTGATCTGCCCAGCGACAAAGTTCCCTGAAGCAGTGCCGCTTAAAGAACTCAGCTCAGTTGAGATAGTTAATGCGCTACTGTCCATATTTGCGCGAGTTGGTTTTCCTGCAGAAATTCAATCAGATCAGGGCACAGTGTTTACTAGCGCTTTGACGACAACTTTTCTCGAAAGGTGTGGGGTAAAGCTGCTACACAGCTCAGTGTACCACCCACAGTCGAATTCCGTTGAGAAGCTCCACTCCGTCATGAAGCGCGTGTTGAGAGCCTTGTGTTTTGAACATCAAACTGACTGGGAGCTGTGTCTGCCTGGGGTGATGTTTGCTTTAAGGACCGCGCCGCATGCGGCTACGGGGTTTTCGCCAGCTGAACTGGTGTACGGTCGCTCGCTTCGATCTCCGCTTCGCATGCTTCGAGAATCATGGGAAGGTAGGGGCGACGACCCAGTCGTGGTGGAGTACGTGCTTAAGCTCCTCGAACGCTTAAGAAGGGCACAGGAGTTGTCAGGTGAAGCAATGACAAAGGCCCAGCAGAGGGCCAAGGTTTATTATGATCGGACAGCCAGGGCCCGTCGTTTTGAGGTTGGCGATGAGGTCATGATATTGCGCACATCGCTAAACAACAAACTAGACGTGCAGTGGGAGGGCCCAGCGCGAATTGTTCAGAAACTGTCGGACGTTAACTACGTGGTAAGTCTGCCAGGAAAGCGGAAAGCACAGCAAGTTTACCACTGTAATCTGCTCAAACCTTATAGACAAAGGGAAGCAGTGGTGTGCATGATGGTAAACGTTCCTGAAGAGCTTCCGGTCGAGCTTCCAGGACTAGGCTCAGTGACGAACAGGGAAGACACCGGTCAAGTCATTAGTGACCTTATCAGTAAAGCACCGCTGTCGCCTGAGCAGAAAACCGAACTACACCAGCTATTACAAGAGTTTCAAGGTCTGTTCTCTGAGAGGCCTGGTAGGACTTCTGTACTTACTCATGATATAGAACTTACCTCCACAGAGCCAGTACGATCCAAGGCGTATCGGGTGTCACCCCGCCAGAGCGATATTATGGAGGCTGAGGTAAAGAAAATGCTACAGCTCGGTGTTATTGAGGCAGGTGAGAGTGATTATACCTCCCCTTTGATTTTAGTTGAGGTACCGGGCAAGGAACCTCGTCCTTGCGTCGACTACCGCAGGCTTAATTCCATCACTAAGGATCAAATTTATCCGATCCCTAACATCGAGGAGCGCCTTGAGAAAGTTAGTAGCGCTCAGTTTATTTCCACCCTAGATCTTGTCAGGGGTTATTGGCAGGTTCCACTTACAGAAGAGGCTAGTAGGTATGCGGCGTTCATTTCACCAATGGGAACATTCCGTCCTAAAGTGTTGAGTTTTGGTTTGAAGAACGCGCCATACTGTTTTTCAAGTCTCATGGATAAAGTGTTGCGGGGACAGCAAGAATTCGCTTTACCGTATCTAGACGACGTAGCGATATTCTCCGCATCCTGGTCTGAGCATATGACACACTTGCGGGCAGTGCTAACCCGCCTGCGCGAAGCAGGCTTGACAGTAAAGGCTCCTAAGTGCCAGTTAGCACAGGCCGAGGTTGTCTACCTCGGTCACGTGATTGGTCAGGGTCGTCGCCGCCCCTCTGAAATAAAAGTGGCCGCTGTGCGAGACTTTCCGCAACCGCGCACAAAGACCGATATTCGGTCGTTCTTAGGTGTCGCCGGCTACTATCAGAGGTACATCCCTAGGTACTCTGATATCGCGGCTCCCCTGACGGATGCTCTAAGAAAGACAGAGCCTCAAACAGTCGTCTGGGACGAGACAAAGGAAAGAGCTTTTAGCGCCCTAAAGAGTGCCCTAACAAGCCAGCCTGTGCTACGATCGCCAGACTATACAAAAGGGTTCATTGTTCAGTGCGATGCTAGTGAGCGAGGCATGGGCGTTGTACTGTGCCAACGGGAAAATGGAGAAGTAGAACACCCCGTCCTGTATGCTAGTCGTAAGCTGACCAGTCGTGAGCAGGCGTATAGCGCCACCGAGAAAGAGTGTGCATGTCTCGTGTGGGCCGTTCAGAAATTGTCATGCTATCTAGCCGGCTCGAGGTTTATCATTGAGACAGATCACTGCCCTCTCCAATGGCTGCAGACCATCTCTCCCAAAAATGGCCGCCTCCTGCGCTGGAGCCTCGCTTTACAACAATATTCCTTTGAGGTGCGTTACAAAAAGGGGAGTCTCAACGGTAACGCCGATGGCTTAAGTCGAAGCCCCTAACGTAGGAATCAGCCTCAAAATTGTTTGTTACTGATGTTTTTCTTCCTGAGGCAGGATTTTTTTTAACATATTGCTTTTGTTTAGTGTTTCAAAGTGATGATATGCTTTCTAGTGCAATTTTTCAATTTGTGGACGCGTTCTGAGTGATGCTAGACTACTGTAAGGAACTAGGCAGTGGTATAAAAAGGGGAAAGAGCCTGGCAGGGCTTAGTGAGGGTTGTGCCGTGCTTGCTGACTGAGCGGTTGAGTTTTCAGCGTAGTTCTAACGCTTGCCGGGAACGAGAACAAAAATGTGAACTCTCCCGAAGTCACTTTGCAGTGTCCCGTGCGAACCTGAACGAGAGAACGAGGCCTTCTCTGTGCGCTGCGCTCAAGAAACGTCAAGGGACGCCCGACTTCGGTTATGAGCATCATCGAGCGACATCCCTCCGGACAGCGGATGCAGTCCCCTGTCCATCGGGATCTCCTTTCCCCGGCGGGGCGGTCTGTTGCGTTTCGCCTGCGACACGTGGTTTTGCCGGCGCGACGGCGGCGGGGCGGCGGACATTTTGGCCCGATCGTCGTCACCGCAACACTCATCGCCAGGTGTTTCCAGGCGCGTCTGCGGCGATGCGACCGCCTAGGGATTTCGTTCCAGTCATTGTGCCCGAAACAGGCGATGCCAAAGCAGGGATCTCATTCCAGTTATTGGGCCCGAAACAGGCGATGCCAAAGCAGGGATCTCGTTCCAGTCATTGTGCCCGAAACAGGCGATGCCAAAGCAGGGACCATCTTCTCGTTACAGTCATTGTGTCCGACCGGCAGCGCCACGACAGTGTGCTGCGCAGCGCCACGACCAGGTGCTACGAGATCGTGCGCAGCGCCACGACATGGTGCTACGGCATCGCTACGACAGTGTGCGTCACCATTAGCCCATTGTACATTCACGTGCTCGTCTTTTGAGGGGTTCCTTCTTGCCCTCAACTGCGAGAGTATAAAAACAGCTGCCCCCGGACGCCAGAGGAGGGCTCCGATTTCTTCCGTTGAGTGAAGTGCTCTCCCGTCTCTCTACTTCGGTCAAACCTGACCGCCAACTCTTTGCGATGTTAAAATAAACAAGTTGTTTCGTTGTTACCTGTCGACTCATGCTTTGCCGGGACCTTCGGATGCTTGCAGTTGTACCCCAGGCCGCCAGGCCAACGCTACCCTTGGGGCTTGCGACCCAGGTACAACCACGGGCGTCAGCGCCGAGTTCCCAACAGATCGTACCAGCAGTCAGATCCAAATAGCAGCAGGGTGAACTAACGGGCATGTTGGTTGACGTTCATCTTAGGAGCTTCTTAAAGCGCAAGGAAGAAACGGGACGCAAGAAACATGCATAATTAAAATTTGTGCATATATACACAAATGTTTCATGCATGCATAAATATTTTCAATTGCGAGTAAGCCTCTTGTCCGGCCCTTTCGTCGCGCATTAAGAAGTTTATAAGATAATTTTTTAAGTTTACAGCCGTTATCACGAGGTTGATTTCTTTTCTTTGTTCTTTGTAACTGCTAAAAATTATATTCTCAAATTGCATACCGTGTGTTATACTGTCCCTGAGATTGTATGGACTAACAGCTCATTGTTGCACGCGCTTACCTGGTGCCATCCGGAGATCACGTACGTCGCGTGTACGTGTGCCGGTTTATGACTGTTACGCTGTTGTCATTATCGCGACTTTCAGATCACAGATCCGTGCAATTCGCTCAATGCGGTATAAGATAACGAGCGCAAATCAACGTTATATAGTTCAACATGCGCATAAAATCACTTGTCCTGGAACACTTGCTCGGTTATCGCTCCCCGAACTTGCCTGCATTACATAAGGCTTTATCATTGTCTCTAGCTTGCTATTCGGTATCAGGAGAAAAATAAGCTCTTAACGCTATAGCTGTCGTCACTCATGGCACGCTGGTGGCGTTGTGTGGCTTACTATCAGCTCTAGAATGTTCTTGCAGTGCCTGACGATTGATTATTCGACATGCCGCGAGACCGTAACACCTCTCAATTTACTTTCTGCAACGTCAGCAGTTAATGTGAGTTTCCCATCGTATCTAACGCGTGCGCGCTGAGATAGTCTTCATTACTGGCTCGCAGGTGCGTAAGCGACGAATCCGGCCACATTGATGCCTTCAGGTAGCATATGTGCGTTTATTGACCAGTTGCCTTCACCCAAAATGATCACGTTCTCGTGACGCCTGCGGCAAAAAGGACGTTCCACGTCCGCCGCCAAGGTCTGTGAGTGGTGGCGCTGGCTAACACTCCCAGGGTTCTACTAGGACACATAAATACCCAAGAAAGTGGCTGGGGAAACAGCGCCGCGGTAGCTCAATTGGTAGAGCATCGCACGCGAAATGCGAAGGTTGTGGGTTCGGTTCCCACCTGCGGCAAGTTGTTTTTTCATCCACTTTAATTTCCATTAATTTATCGTTTCTTTATTTCATTTATTAAGCGCAAGTAATTTCCCGTGCGCAGTCCTTGGTGTCAGTGTTTGTTGTCTTCTTATGATATCCTATATTTTTATGTATTTTATCGTAATATTTGGTCTCGCAATTAAGTAAGTCCTTTCATAGCCTTTTACGAAGTGGTGGTTGCAGATTCGTGAGTTTTCGCTTGGTTACCACGGTCTTCCGTCAGGGCTACGCAACACAATTACAGAAGAACAATATTGTCGCACTTTCTCATGCGAGCCGCTGTGTTGTGGAGAATGCTAATCTGATTACCAAACAGATTGAACGGCCCCGTATCCAGCGCTCTCGCCTTTCCCCTTCATACGATCGCGATGGAAATCGGTAAAACTGAACGTTGTTATTCCGTCCTTCACGTTCATGGCAATTTACAACACAGAACTAGCGCCGATTGCGGCGTTTCTTCGTAGCGCGCGGAGCTATCGCGGTTTCCGTCGCTTCCGCCATCAGTCTGACGAGTGAGCCAGCAAGCGCTTTATGGCAGTTCAGCGGCGCGTCCGACTAGCCTAGAAATTCATAGCTATCTGTCTGGGTGTTAAATGCGCAAAACACTCGCAATATGGACCAAAATCTAGTTAAATCGTTGTTTCGCAGTTGCTAGCTGCATAGGCAACTTAGCAAGGGAAGTCGGGCTTCGCACTACTCGATTACTGCCTCTTCGCAACGGCAGGTGGCGCTACGCGTCCTGCAAAACTCGAGAGTCTGACGTCCACGGACAACAGCATGTGAACATGTGAAAATATAATGCGTTTTCTGCAAAAAGTTGTGCGGCCGATTTATAGATATTTCCTTGCAACTGTATTTTCCTTTCGTTATCTTTTTATTTGCATAACCTGAAACACGTGCCCCTTCCATTGCGTTGTACATTCAAAAGTAGGGTGCCGGCGTGTCACCCTGAAATCTTCACAATCAACGTATCCCAAGGACTCGGCGATGGCTCGCACTATAACTCGACTTGGGTGCGCTGCGGTCGTTCGTTTTTCTCTTTACGCGTTTCAAAACAAATGTGACGGGGAGACAACAATTTCGCCGAGCGCCGCGAGCCAGCGCTAATCTCGCCGCACCCGGTTTCTCTTTTGTAGCCTCTCAGCGTACGCGCCAACCGATCCGCGGACCCACGACGACGTGCGTGCGCAGAGCCGCCCTAGGCAACAGCGCCGCTCGGCGCGTCGCGCGTGCAGCGTGCGAAAAAGAATCGCCCCGCAGCATTTATCATCCGGAGAGGAAGTTGTGCGCGCGCGACGCGGCTGCGGTCCCCCGGCGCCTCCGCCAAGGCTGCGAGCGCAGCAGCCACCCGCCTAGCGGACGAGCACGCGTGCGTGCGTGGACGACAGAAGCGGCGGGATGCGGGCCGAGCGCCGGCTCGTCAGCGCGACCTCCGGGCCGGCGAGGCCAACCGACGAGGCGCGCGCGCGCGCACACACACAACAGCGAGCTGCCCTCGCCACCCTTCTTCCCCCCGCATTGTTCAAAGCGAGCCGTCATCTGCAGGCGCATCACGTTGACCGCCGCCGCCGTCTCGCAGCACGCGCGTCGCCCGACAGTTGCGTGCAGCGAGAGACGTTTTACGAGCGTCGACATTTGACGTCGCTCGTTGTAATCGCCACGTTGGAAGCGCGACGGAGAAGCGGAACGCAATGCCTCTTAACGCAGGACTCGAGTCCCTCTCATAGCAGCCTGCTGCTTTAAAATTAAATAGTCCTGGCACGCGTTGAGCACGTGTGCCTTCACGCAGAAACGCTCGTTCTCGATGTTTCGAGCAGTTTGTCTTCGTAATTTGGAGGCGAGCCGGGGGCATCCTGTGAACGCAGCCCCGTGACGTTTCTGTCTGCACTGGCAGTTAATGAGCGGCGTGTGTCGCTGCTTGCTTTGTTTCTTTTTTTGTGCGGATTGTTTCGATATGATTCGATAAGATTCTTATCGATCGTCCTATACTAAATGCACGGTCTCGGAGATGGGCGGGGCGCGTCTTTGTCCAGGTGAATTACAAAAATGGAAAAAGAATAGAAAATGGGAACAATCGTTACAAAACGCGGCCCTCGGCGAACAAAACTGCAGCTCCGCCGCGATTCTCTGGCAGGGCAAACGACCTAGGACAACTGAAACAAGGTGCCCTTTAGCATTTATCATTCGATCAGAGTCTTGTCTGATGCCCAGATAAAGAACGTGTTTCTGTTTCTAAAATACTAGCGCGGTTCATAGCAACGATATAGGATGAATTAACAGAGGCACCGATGTGGTACCGTACCTGTTTGACAAAGACGCTATCGTTTTTGCAAGAATTCGACATGAGCTCGTGGCTCCTCTCTGATATTGCACTCCTCTACCAAAAAAAAATTTTTTTTTCGTCCCAAGGCTGCGAGATACGCCTTATAGCAATGTTAAAAGGCAAACACGCAATGATCCACTCACACGAACGCAAACGTGAGGATGCATCTATTTTTTCTTTTCCTTAAAGGTTCTGCCATGAGAAATCTGCCGGCAAGCCAGAACCGCGTCGGCTTCATGAAGCGCATTCTTTTTGCTGTTTTTGTTTTATTTTTTCGCTCTAATTTCCGAGGGTCGCCGCCGCAGCCAAGGCGTACAGACACGCCTTCCAGCATGCTGCACCCCACTAGTAAGCCCAGGGCGCAGCCCGACGGAAAAGGCGGCAGCGCCTACGCATTAGCGCAGCCGAAGCAAGCAGTACGTAGCAGCCGGCCACGGTAGCAGTAAACGTCGACTGCCGCGCGCTATCAGCTACCGGGAGCGTCCGCCCGCGTCGGCCGGCCTCTCTGTATGCCGTCCGACGCACTTTCCAGGCCTCCGCGTGAGAGAGAAAAGAAAACTCGCAGCAGACCGATGGCGGGGAAGAAAGGTGGAAGATAAATGGTCCGAGAAAGAGGGGGGAGTCGCGAACACGGGCTGCGCCGCGGCGGCGATATACGAGCGCGCGGAGCCTTCTCGGCAACGCTGCTCGATTTCCAGACGGCGGCTCGTGCATGCAACGACGGACGGAGGGCGCCAGCGTTTATGGAATCCAGGTGCGCGCGCGTATCTCGGGGATCGGCGACCGTTGGCAGGCAGTTTTAGGGGGGCTCGACGAAAGTGGAGCACGAATTGTTCTTGCTCGTATGCTTTCTCTCTTGTCACGGCGGCCGTGCCCCAGGTTTGCTATAGGAATTAACGACGTGACGCAGACTTTCTCAGAAATTTCGGAGCACTGTGCCACCAACTGCGACCGAACGTGTCGCTGGACCTCGTACTGCAAATGCCAGTCTCCGACAACATATATAATAATGAAGAGGGACAGTGACTCTCTGACTCCTGTACTTCGGAGCGCCAAGCTTCCGAAAGCAGCCTATATATAAACACAGGCTCTTCGGTAGAACGGCTTCGCGACAAAGACGTTACGCGTGATCCCGTGTTCACACAGTTTGCTAGCTTGTCTTGGATTATTAAAACAGAACAATGCGCGCGTCCTTATACATGAGTTGACGATTGCCAATTCATGTATAAATACGTGCGGCAGAAAGGTTAAGTGTGGTCGCGCCCTACTCTCTATTCAGCACTTGCGCGAAGGGAACAGCGGAGACGAATATATAAAAAAAATCGATGTGCAAAGACTTACAGCGCAAACAAAAAAGGGGGGACGGGGGAGCAATCGTGCAATCCAGCCGCCTTCAAGGAACGCGGTTGCGCTTTAGTGGCCTTGTGTGTGATCCTTCAGCAAGGTTTCCCGGATCCCCTGAGAACGTTCTACCGTCAAAGCGGCCGAAAACAAGCACGCGGAGAATTTCGACGACCGTCGAAGCAGCGGCCGAAAACAACCACGCGGAGAATTTCGTCGACAGTCGAAGCAAAGGCACGTAGTAGTCAGAAGAAGTGCGAGCAGCGCTGCAATCCACAATAAGCGTGATTGAATGCGAACCGCTATGGCGACGCAGTCGAGTTGCGTCGCAACGGGAAAGTCCGAGTGCCGGGACGAGTGAGCACAGGCGGGAGGGAGCCGGTCATACCCGGCGAATTCCACAGCCGTGGCGTAATGAGAAAAGCGAGTGCGTAAATTTTGCTGCGTGGCGTCCGTTATCGACAGTGGTATAGAAACAACTTTTGCTTTTGCTAATGAACCGAGCACGCTGCTGTTCATACGTGCTACCTTTGCCCATGCTTTCCCAGCGGTGCTGCTGCAGTTCCGACGTCGGATCCGCTCTGAAAAAGGTGGTCGTGAGCTTCTGACGCGAAAGCGTTAAATGGCCCATTGAGAGGAAAAGCCGGCTTCTGTAGTTTGTGGCACCGAAACGACACATAGAGTCGCATTGCCATTGGCTGCGACGCCACGTCACGAGCACGCCTCGACGGAGCAGGCCTGAGCGAAGGCCTGCTCCGAAGGTCTGAGCGCTCGGCGAGTGACGTCACGGAGAAGAGGCCGGCGGCGTGCTCGGGAATACGGGTTGAGAGAAGGGATCGCGTCCTTATGGGCAACGTTAACCAGAGCGCAGTTATCGTTTTTTTTTTTCATAGTTGAGCAGATGGCCCGCAGAGAACAGAGGGTGTTCCAAGATTATTTGATTTATGCAAAACTATTTACGCGCTGCATTATTAAAAAGCTCATCCATAAATATGATATGGTTCAACCTTAGGACTGAGAACGAATTCCGGGTAAGTGATGACAGGTGTTAGGGTTGGCGTCTGGCACCACGTGCAGAAAGGAATTTCAACCGACCATCTCTCACCCTGCCTCGTCGAAATGAGGCGTGACTTCGCCTGCTATGGTTGGCGTCCCGCACCTCGTGCAGAAAGAACTTTCTCTCACCCGACCTCCTTCCACCAGGCTTCGTCGAAATGAAGCGTAACTTCCTAATTCGCCATGACCATTTCGAGTGTCAGCCGGTCTGGCGAAAGCCCTGCAGTGTACAGGCCTCTTTTGTGTGTGTTTGTGTGTGTGTGTGTGCGTGTGTGTGTGTGCGCGCGCGACTTTAGAGGGACGCGTTCCTCGAACGGCAGAAAGGAGAGCTTCCACGAACCAGCAACGCGCAAGGGAGACGGGCAAGCGTCTGTAATTCCAGGAGGCGGGACGGCCTCCTCCTTGGAGCTGGCTTTCGGTGCCGGTCACGTGACGTCAACAGAAGCAAGAGCCCTCCTCCTTGAAGCAGGCTTTCTGTGCCGGTTACGTGACGTCGACGGAAGCAAGATCCCTCCCACGATTGTAGACAGCCTATTTAAGGGGCTCCGAAATGTACTTTTGAACACTTCATTCTCTTCTCTTCATTTTCATCAACCTTTGAATAAACCGTGCAAGTTTCGCACTAGAAATCATCTCGCCCTTGCTTGGTCGCCATGGTCTACCGGATCCCTGCAGCCGGCCGACAACGCCACGCTACGCAATTGT
The DNA here is from genome assembly GCF_050947875.1 of Dermacentor variabilis. Taxonomy (NCBI): domain Eukaryota; kingdom Metazoa; phylum Arthropoda; class Arachnida; order Ixodida; family Ixodidae; genus Dermacentor; species Dermacentor variabilis. The sequence continues at coordinate 214,589,958 of NC_134569.1, read as the reverse complement.
AACGTCGGTCGAGCTTCGATAGGCAGGCGTCGCTACTTCTCGGCAGCAGTACGATACGCTACCCTGGAGTACGCAACATAGGGAGCATGGCTTATATTGAAAAGCCGCAGTGCTGCCCTCTTTTTCAGAGTGGCTTCTTTGCCTTGATTTATCGTCGGCGTCAAAGAGTTTGGCGTTCATGCGACCACAAAAGTTCTTCAACAATATGTTGGCATAACTGCGAGTCGTCCTAGTTGGAACAGATTCATCTTAAAACTTTTTGCGCGCAAACAAACAGGGACGAAGAATAGGAGCAACACAAGCGCTCGTCCTTGTGTTGCTCCTATTCTTCGTCCCTGTTTGTTTGCGCACAAAAAGTTTTACGATGAATATGTTAGCACTGCACCATAACACAGATCTCATGACAACTTCACTGGTGTGCCCGTCTTCACATTCGGGACACATGTATTTACTCCAGTCTATATTAGGCTCTAAACGAATAATTTCACTTTCGAGGCATTATTACATGCAGTACCACAGTCCACATATTTACAACACCTCAAATGAGTTGAGCAATGGAGATACAAAACATTCGTGCAACTATTTAAAAGAAACAGATGCCTTATTCCGCAGAATTCCAGCTTTTCTCTCCTTTGCCTTAGCATTGGCACCCAATATTCTGTCACTGATCTTGCGGAAACATGAACGCATGATTTTTGGCCCCGATTTGTAATTGCTCCAGCAATATGGCACGCAGCACTTATTAGGCATATCCTGGCGTGAACGTAATCCACGTTCCGCCGCAATGAAGGCTTGCCGGACACCCAACTCGAATCGCAGCACAAGCGCCAAGACTACATGCGCGGTTCACGTCAAGAAAAAAGTGCGCTCAGAAGCATGTCACAGCATGCCAGGACTTTTCTGACCCCGAAGCTATACAAGGAGCGGAGGGTTCCCGGAATTAATCGAATTGCTATCGCCGTCGTCGCCGGCTCGGTCTTTCAACACAGGTGCGCCGCTCGTAGCTTCGTAGCGCGCTGCACTGAACTTCTATGTGGGCCTCTTTTGCCTGACATTGCTCAAGGGGAGAGGGTACAGCCAGAAGGCCTGAAGTTCTATAGAGGGTGTTGGCTTAGCTGCTGCGCGTGCCTGCCGGCCTTGGTGGCCACTGCTGCTTCCTCGGTCCCTCGTCGCGCAGGACGTCGATGGCATGCGGCGTTGGCACCGCGGGGTGCTCCTGCTTGCTGGCTCGGGCAGCACGTATACCACTATGGTATATTACTTGCAGCTCAAAACTCGAAAGACCGCTCAGCGGCGTTCAATCAGACATTAATTCTTTTCGCATGCACAACTCATCTTTTCTGTTCATACGTAATGCATTTGTGAGAACAGAACCGTGTATAGAGCAGCGCAAACGCCAGAAATTATAGGTCTGTTTTTGGCATTGTAAAATTACGCACCCTACGACTCAACAGGGTAATTTCCAAGCTATGGTTCTGCAAATTGTGATCTTCGAAGTTAGACAGGACCCTCGGTGCGCTCTTACAATGACAGAATAAGATTACTGCGAATTATGCATAATATTGGGAATAATTGTCCGTGATAAGGAACGTTCGAAAAGGGCGAAAGTGCGGCGCATTTTTCTCGCCATGTCTTCGTGCTACAAACCGAGGAAAGCGAGGACTTTCACTCTCGCGTATTCTGCCGGTCGCTTTACCACGTGGTAAAGACTGCGCGGCTTTCTACCACCAAAACTCCAACGAATGAGCGCTCATGCTATGTGCGACGTAGCGCTGTGCTCGTCATGCATAGCTCTGTGTGATGTTGTAAAATAAAGAAGAAAAGGAAAGGGTAACGCAGAGTGCTGCTTCGAATCGTTGCGCTGCCCGCCGACGTTGCTGGATCATCACTCGCCTATACATCCTATAACAAATGCGCGGCGCGCGTTTTATGTTTAGACTAACGGCATCGCACGCGCAACGACCACCTCGCAATCGTGGGACGAGCGTTCTCTACGAGCGCTTTAGTACGTCGCCCGTACGTCGCGCAAGAAAAAAAAAAGGAACGAGATAAACAAAAGAACATGGTACATTTTTAAGGGCGCCATTGTGGCTCTAACTGCTCCCGCGCGCAATCGTTCCCAGGGGAAAACCGTGCCAGACTGCCACCACACGGGGTCCACTGATTCGCCGAAAAAGAAAAAGAGAGTTGTGAAGAGAAAGAAGTCGGAGGCAGAGAGAAGAAAACTGACGACGCGGGCCAGAATCTGCGCAGAAGCGCGTGGGTTCTTCGGCGAAGCGCTCACGCGGCGGAGCGGAGAAGCGATGCGCACTGTTTGACGAGGATTTCGACAAACGACGACGGCGTGCGCCAAAGCCGAGAGAAAAAAGAAAGAAAAGACACGATGATAGCAGGAGGAGGGAATAAAGGAGACAGGGGCGCAGCGGGATGGAGGAGAAGCGAAGCGGATGGACCGGAGAGCGCGCCGCTGTCGAATTGAGCCGCAGTAATAAACGCTGGCGCAGTTTGGAAACCCCGCGCAACAAGACGGAAAATGGGCGAGGATTCTGAGGAGAGGGAGGGGGGCAGATGACGCTTCGCTCGCTACGCTCCATCGTCAGACGCGCCGTCGTCGTAAAGAGTGCGCGTCGGGGAATGACGCGAGGTAGGCGAGACGAGAAAAGCGAAGGAAAGGTTTGGGAAGGTATAAGAGCGAGGGCTGATGGGAGCGAATGAGAGAGAAGGGGGCGTGGATGGCGTTTTTCGATTCGATGTAAGTGAGAGAGAGTGGAGAGAACCCGTTGCGGGGCGGTCAAGCGGGCCCCGCCGACGAAGCATCCAATTTTGCGAGCGCGACCGCGGAACCGCGGAAGTCGTGCACCCTGATCACGGAGGACCCCGAAAACGCGCGCAGCCGCTTGAACTTCTTACTCCGCCTTGTTGCCTCTATTCGTCTATTTATTTTCATCTTTTCTTTGCGTTTCGTTTTCCTGCGTCACTTAAGACAGAACTGGAAGCTCGCTTAGTTGTCTCAAGTGAATGGCAGCGGATATTCAGATGCTGGATTGTACCGTATAGCTTATATAGCTGTATTGTATCTTATACAGATACAGCTTATATAGCTGTATCTGTATAGCTTATTGTATAGCTTATATTTTTCTTATAATGTTCTTCTTTGCTTGCTTTTTTACAGCGAAGCTGCATATGGCTAAGGTTCCATGTATTTCTTTACGTTTGTGCGTCAACCATAATAAAAAAAGGTGAGCATGGACCGATCCCAGAGTTAGTGAAATACCGGGCCGACCCGAAGCAGAGGTGAAGCAGGCTTCAAGCACTCAGCCCCTAATAATAACAATACTGAATTGAAATAAATAAATCAAGATGCGTAACTTCAACTCGATGGATATGGTGGAATCATTCGTGAACAGCACATGGACTAGAAGCCGTTGCCATATACGCAAAGGACAAAATGTATGTGCCCCCATGCACCCTTGACTCGAAAGAGGACAATGCCACCGGCTGAGGGGATGTCCGTACGGTACAAACGAAAAACGGGATTGTGATGTCCACTGATCTCCAGGCACACCCAAGTGTGAAATCTAGAGGTTCATGGTGTTAGGTATGGCGTCTGGCACCACGTGCCGAAAGGAATTTCAACCGACCATCTCACCCTGCCTCCTCGAAATGAGGCGTGACTTCGCCTGCTATTGTTGGCGTCCCACACCACGTGCAGAAAGAACTTTCTCTCACCGGACCTTCTTCCACCAGGCCTCGTCGAAATGAAGCGTGACTTCCTAATTCGCCATGACCATTTCGAGTGTCCGCCGGTCTGGCGGAAGCCCCGCATTGTACAGGCCTCTTTTGTGTGTGTGCGCGCGCGCGTGTGTGTGTGTGTGTGTGTGTGTGTGTGTGTGTGTGTGTGTGTGTGTGTGTGTGTGTGTGTGTGCGCGCGAGTTTAGAGAGGCCCTTTCCTCGAATTGGACCTATAGGAGAACTTCCACGAACCCGCAACGCGCAGAAGAGACGGACAGGCGTCTACAATTCCAGGAGGCGTGACGCCTTGCAGCAGGCTCGGTATAACCAGAGGAGGAGGGGCCCTCTTTCTGTACCGGTCACGTGACGTCGACGGAAGCAAGATCCCGGCCACGATTGCAGAGGCTTGTAGGGGCTCCGAAATGTACTTTCGATCACTTCATGCTCTTCTCATTGTCTTTCACCAACTTTTGAATAAACCATGCAAATTTCGCACTAGAAAATCGTCTCGCCCTTGCTTGGTCGCCATGGTCTACCGTATGCCTGCAGCCCGCCGACAACGCCACGTTACCCAATAAGTAACGTCGATCGAGCTTCCATATGCAAGCCCGCTACAACTCGGCAGCAGTACGATACGCTACCCTGGAGTACGCAACAAACTGATTGGCAGCGATTGGGATACGGAACCCTGGAGACCCCAACTTCGACGACAACTACAAGATCGTGGCCTCTTCATCCTGGTAACAACGTTCGGAAGGAAGGCGTCTGGATTCATGACTGCGTATGGTGAGTGCACGGCTTTTCTTCACTAAGATATCACTTGGCTTTATGTATGTTTTTGGAAAGTACAGTGCAGTGATTTTTCTTTAACCGTTGACGGAAGTTTTGAGTATGTCAAGGTTGCTATAGAGTGAAGAGTTAGCAGCACTAAGGGCAGCCATGAATTTGAAGGCACTAAAGAAGCCGGAATTGTTGAGCTTCGCCAAAGTGTTGGGCCTCCAAATTGCCGAATAAAAGAGAGAGCCTGAGACCATAGAGGCGATCGGAGCGATCGGGCAGACGACGATGAACTGGAGGGATGCCTAGAGAGCATTGCTGAGAAAGGGGAAGAGCGTAAGCGCCTAGAGAAAGAGGAAAAAGAAGAGCGCCACCGTGTTGCACGCGACGCACTCGAAATGAAGCGCCTGGACATTAAAGCGCGCGAGCGCGCCGCACGTGAGGCCAAAGAAGAGCGCGACCGCGAAAGGAAGCGCCTAGAGATTGTGCTCCTGAAAGCTCAAAATACTGGAACACCTAGCACAGAGGCACGCGAAAGCGAGCGCAGACTGACAGACTTGATGGCACCCTACGCAGTATAGGAGGGGACATAGGTCTTTTTCTAGTACAGTTTGAGCGCACGTGTGAAAAGGCAAAATTCGCAAGAAACACGTGGCTGCAACGCTTGCTTACGTTACTGCCACGTGAGGTAGCTGATATCATCGCCCGCAGGGGAAAGGAGGAGCAGAGTACTTCGATGAAGTCACAGCAAATCTGCTTAAAAAGTACAGATTATCTGCGGAAGCATTCAGGCGGAAATTCAGGGAAGTCGAGAAAAACAAAAGTGAGTCATACTCAGATTTTGCATACACCTTGGAGGTAAACCTGAAAGAATGGCTCCGAGAAGAGGGTGCACTCGGAGACGCCGAAAAGACAATGCAGTGCGTTGCTTTAGAACAGTTCTACCGCCGGCTGCCAGTAAACATCAAGCATTGGGTTCAGGATAGGCCAGACGTAGATATTATCATGAATGCGGCCAATCTCGCTGAGGAATACGCAACCTGCCGTGCGTTCGAAGGCAACAAAGCTCCTAAGAAGGAGGTGACTAAATACAGACCCGACAAGCCAGAGCGGTGGTCAAAGTCGAATCAGTATAAATCAAAGGGAAGGGAGGAGTCACCCGAACAGAGGGCAGAAAGGCAAAAGAAAAAGGCTTTCGAGGCCAAGACACCAATAGTTTGCTACAACTGCCAGCAAACGGGGCATATCTCCGTGGGATGCGAAAATCCCAAACTAGTGTTGATGTCACTAACTAGTAACGAGGAAAATCTGAAATTGCTAGAACCGTACATTCGAGACCTCGTGTAAACGGCAAACCGTGTAGAGTGCTTCGCAACTCGGCAGCGACAATGGACGTGGTGCATCCGTCGTACGTAGAGGAAGGCCAGTTCACAGGGGAGAGAGAGAGTGAAACATTTTTATTGATAATATTTGAATGGCGAGAGCAGTGTGGGAGGACATTCTGGCGGTAGAACGGTGCTCCCTAAGGACACGTAACAACTTCCAGCATATAATTAAAATTCGCCACATGGCCTGGTGAAGGGCCCTTTAAAGCGAAGCTGAAGAGTTTTCCAGAAAAAATGAGTGAAGAGCTGTACGTAATGGTTTTCAACCCTCCGAATCCGAATATCGCATTGAAATTGAGCGAAGGAAAGTGCAAACAGATTTTATTTCGACGCAAAGTGCAGCAGTAGACTCGAGCAGCTTGCGCACCTTGTTTCCGCCTGTGATTGGTCGGGCACCTCGTGACGTCAACATTGGTGATCGTCCGGACCGGCCGCTGCCGCCACACATGAAGCACGGTGCAAGGTGGTTTGGTGAGACGGTAATGGTAAATTTCGAGAGCTTGTGTTTCTCTGAGGAGTTCGGCGTCGCTCCCTACATGTATATGTAGCCGGCCTCTCCAAGAAGCAAAAGATGCTGGTAGCAAGCAGTACTTTCAACGCGAACGAAAGCGATGTGTTAGCATCTCCTCGTGTTAGAAATGTTCTTTGGTGAGTATGTTTTTTTGCAAAGCTGTATTCAGCGATCCAGTGAGTTCGTTTCCGGGCAAGAAACTGTACTGTTATGTTCCGGCATGCCTCCTCATGCAACGTAAGTAAGGAGGGATGCAATCGTCGGCATTTGTGCGCTGCCCCAAAGCTGTCGGCAATCTACACAGACAGTTTACATGGGGGAAAAGTTTTCCGGCTCTTGTAGCACGTGTAGTAGCCTTCATCAGCGCGCCATCTGCACGCTAATCGTAACTGGAGCAGTAAAGGCGGCGAATTCCATCGGCTACATGAGACATCCGGTTTCTGTCTGTGCGCGAGGGGGAGCGCAGCGTCCTGGCATACGCCGGCTTTCAAACACATGAAAACTTTACACTTGCACTGCATTATGGTAGCTGCATGTTGGCTGTTTGACAACACACCTGCGAATAGAAAATTAACGGCGGTTTGCGACCAAAGCTACGTTAAGGGTGGGAGATGAACATGTACCTTCCGTTTAGCGTGCTAACACGAAGGAGCTAGCAATAAATTAAAATCCAGGTTTGGACGAGTTCGTGTATTCATAAGGTCTTCCAAGACCAGTAACCAACCGTCCGCCCGCACCCATCCCGCCTTTGTGCATTAGGTGCACCGACCTTTTCACGCTGCGTTTAGAAAGCCTGCTAGCAGGAAGTCGTACTCTCACTCATTCACACCTTATTGATAAACTCTGGTAGTAATCGTCGTCACTGAAGTGGTTAGAGCACAGCACTGTTGTTCTTGAGTGCTTGAAATTCTTTCGATTCACATCAGCCTCCCATTTAGCTGCAAGCTTCTTGTCTTGCGAGGAGTAATGGAGCATCGTCGCGGCCGCTGGTGTTCGTGCAACCGTAGGCTGCACAGAACGCCGGCATAATCGGCCCATCAATTCAATTTATGCTGCGCACGTCAACTACCACTCTACATACACACAAACAAAGGGATGCAGGCTCGAGCGAGGCTGATTATGATGGCACGCACGCAGAAACGAACGCGGTCAGGCACGGTCGCGGAGACTGAAGGAGCGGAACACCAGTTCTGACGTCACTACGCCGTGGTTTCCGGTCTCCGCTCGCATCGTCAGCAGCAGCGCGCGGCGCTCGACGGGGCGCAGAGCGACAGCGCAATTTTAACCGGTGATTACGTCGTTCCTAAGTGAAAAATCCCGCCCAAAATTTTACGTGCATGGTTCATAAAGTTCCCGCATCCGTATATGAGCGTCTTATTGAATTCGACAGACTCTTCAGCTTCCCTTTAAGGTGGTTGAAATTTTAAGAAAAATTCATGAAATCAGAACATTATAAAAACTGAGGACAACTGTGCAGTAAAGAAAAACAGAAAGAAAGACAGCAATTTTGTAAATCTAACCGATTGAAACATCTAAAGCAGAGAACATTGATATGTTACACACAAATGTATTGAAGCTCAGATTACCAAGGCAATGTCCCCAAAAAACTACAGAAAGCTAGTTTACAGAAACCTTAATGGACCAAGCCTCCTCCTGTTAATTCTTTGTCTGAAGACTTAGGTAATACAACACTTGGCACAGCGGTTTTTTTTTTCATTTTCTCTTTTTTTTTCATTTTAATGTCAGGCTCTATTTTACTTGTTTTACCCAAAAATAGATAGTGGGTGTTCATTGCCTAATTGCTTGTAGAACGCTTTTTAGTTATGAGATGACTCTTGAACAATTCCTTTTACATCTTGGTAAAGGCATTTTTCATTTGTGTAAATACTTGTTGCCGAGACATTTAGGTTCATTTTAAAGAGGCATCAAAATTCCTATTCCTTACTTATGCTTTTTCTTTCTCAATCTGTGGCTCAATGAGATGTTACCACTGTGGCTTGAGTGCACAGTACAGGGTGTTTCAGCAAACACTCAAACATTTTTAAACAGGAACACCAATGCATTTCTTTGCCATTAATATCTAGAAACTGGTATCACCCTGAGAATGTGTTCCAAATGGGTGTGCGTTGCGAATTCCGTGGCTAGAATTTGTAGATTTCAATGTGGGCCATATGGTAATTCGTCTACTTAATTAGTGAATTTTTGTTAATTAGTCAATTATGCATCATATTTTTTCAAGTAATGTCCGCCTCTTCGAGTTGACCGGCTCCTAAACTATACACTCATAGGCAAAGGTACACCCTTTGGAATGTATATCTGCCACACAACAATCGTCGTCTGCCTTGCTCGCCTTTCCTTTCTCGAAAGCGCCGCATCTGCTACTTTCCTGTCAGGAATGCTATGTCATGCTGATAACGAGCATGCTGTTCGTTACTGGGAAGTACCGGGCTTGCAGCTTTAAAGAAAGGTAATGCGGACAAGACAGATTACTATTATTGCGTGGCAAAAGGGTGTAATTTGCTCAAGAGTGTAGAATTGTGCAATCTGCCACAGGCAACCTTTGAAAATTTTAGGAACTGTTTGCTGAAACACCTGGTATATTGATGACAATGACCTAGTCAGGTGCAGATAAGCACCTTTAATCCCTGGTTTTCCTTGCTTTCTCTTTCCTTTGTAACATTTTCGTTTGTTCCAAATGAGTGTTAAATGAATGCTTGTGACAAAAAGGGAGAGTGAAACTGAAATAAGCAAACTAATTTGTAAATAGGAATTTCGCAAAAGCCTCACAAGTATTTTAACAATTACATGTAAGCTAAAGACATATGTGCATATTTGTCTACTTCAGGTGCTCTAATAGAGGCACTTTACGAAACAGTAATATCTGTATTTGGTAGAAAGTTACAGATTAGTAAACCTTTGTGCTCCCCCATTTTTTCCATTTACCAGTTTTCAGATTTACTAATGAATTCGAGGCCTTAATTCAAAAGTGCTCCCTAAAGATGGTAGAATTCCAGTTTCTCTCTTATGTGCAATAATTTTCATACAAGTCGTTTCAGTAGTAGTCTAATGAGAGCATTTCTGTGTTTCACATGTGTTCGTGTGGAGATGAGAGTTGGCCCCAAGGTAAAGCTTTCTTGAACCATTAGTGGCATTGGCCACGTCAATGTTTTTTTATGCATCAGTTCAGCGCATTTAGAATGCATGAATGTGTGCACAACACATGCACTCACTCATGCGCACACAGGTAATTAGTTTTCAGGGTAAAACCTGATAATTTCCAAGTTTAGCATCCCAACTAAAATTGAGAAAAATCGGCTTGAGCCCAATTGGTCCCTTTGAATGACAATTGTAAGCAAAGGACTGCAACAAGTGAAAACAAGAAAATTCAGAAGGTCTTTTTTTTTTGGCATATTGCAACAAAAAGTTTGCCTATGCATTTTCCTGGGTTCAGTGATAACCAAATACCTTTCCTTCAAGAACTTACGATTGTGCTCATGGAAAGAGCGGGATTCATCTTCACAATGTCTCCCACTGATGGGTTTTCGCCAATCCATTTTCTTCTACTAGCAAATGTTCTTGCCATGCAGTCAGAAATGTAAGCGACATCAGGCCGGGCCTTTGACACTTCTTTAGCCATGGCTACATGAGCATCAATGGTCTCATTGTCCTCTCCATCTTCCATGGCAGCAGCCTGAAAAGAAACCATGTTAATCATTTAACACTATAGTAGGCTGGCAACCTGTAGATTTACACTAAAATTATTATACATACTGAAAATGGTCTTGTGATCCTTTTGGAGGCAAGACTGTCATTGTTGACCACTACTGATCTTTTAGGTGGTGGGTCATCATCTGTGTCTTCTTGCAGTCTGAGCTTTCTTGGCTCATATTTAGCTTTAAACCTTAAAGCTTCTCGCCACGAGTTCTAGGTAAAAAGCATCACAAACTATTACTAGGTGAAGCAAACCTATATACTATGGCAAACAAAAGTAAAATTTGTCACATGCCCGACAGCAATAAACAGCAACTACAATGTTGCACAGGTCACATAAATCTATGCAACGCTAGCAGCGCTGGTCCATATTCACTAGTACAGCTGTCTTAGAGCCAAATACCCAGTTCAGCAAAACTATATCATGAATAGCCTGTGGCAGATTCTATTCTAAGACGAAAGCCTTGAGTGGCTCGTTGCAATGGCTCATACCAAAAGACAAGCGGCGTCACGTCCAGTGATGCAAAAACATATCATCAGGAATGGCTCATACCCCCACAAGCAAGCAAAGATGCAATGGCTGAATATGAATGAAGAAATGAAAGGAGGAATGAACAAAGGGCAAAGAAAAAACAAAAAGCCTTAAGTGGCTCATTGCAACGGCTCATACCTGAAAAAAGCGTAGTCTAAGTCTAGTGATGCAAAAAATATCATCAGGAATGGCTGAATATGAATCAAGAAACTAAAAGAATGAAAGAACCGTTACGTAGTACATTAGGTGCTGGCACGTGTCGTCGAGGAGGTCGATCTACAGCGCCATACATTTACATCACACTTCAGCTCGTTATGTCATGCAAGAAGTCTGACGCCTCTGATTGTACAAATTAATGCATTACTATGTGTGCAGAAAGCTTTCGCCTTCATGTGTTACAGGAGTGTAACATGCTGAACTTTTTATTACAATGCAATACTATCACTGATCCCCAAGTTTCCTTCATATATCCATCCAGATAGCTTCAAATGCAGCCGCCATTATTTCTTAAATTGTGTCTGATGGTAGGTTTTGAAACTATGTCCCCTGGCACCGAAGCCTGATGATAGCAACCTTATCAGTTCTTCATACATGCAAACTTCAGCTTTTACAAAACTGATGCATTCGCTATGTCATACATCAATACAGTTCTCTGAGCGTCGTTCGCTTCATTGTCTGCTTTGGTTGGCATTCGATCCATGGTAACCACCACTGCCTTTTTGAAGCACCTTCACCTAGTTGTGATCAGTGCTTATTGTGGGAGGAAGATGCCGCTCTGCCAGCGAACGCAATAACTATCTTACTCAAGAAGAACACAGCTGAGTGGCAGGAGTTTTCGGCACACTACCCAATGCTTCTGCTAAGTGCTCACCGATCCCAATGTTATGTTCTTATGTATATACATGAACTGGCTATAACTAGGCGGCAATATTAATGCATCTATTTTTTCAGCATTAACAGTCAAAAGTACCACGCATTGCAGTTAACTAAGGATAAAAGCTGAACAGAACCTAGATGTCAACCGGTAGCCAATGCTGCAAATGAGGTTAATGAGGGTAAATTAGGTCATCATCAGTTTGCATTACATTACCTTCTCTTGGTGTACAAAGCCCATGTGTACACAGGCAACTGTAAGCCAAGGTTTTAGAGAGATGCCACAGGATACAAGTAAAGCCATGTGTGGCCACTTTACAGACCAAGACAATGCTTTCAATGTTCTAGCATAACTAGCAAAGGTTGGTAATTATTCAACTTCACAAGCCTTATTCTGCAATTGGAAAACACTTCATAGGTAATTTCGAATGAGAACGTTGTAGAATGTGCTAGGAAGCTTCAATATCACCACTTTCTGATGGGGCAATATTATATCTTGCATTATGAAGAACGCCCTTTCAAATTAGGGGGGGGGGGGGAGAAGGCTCCGTGACTGCAGTGCTCTCACTTGTGCCATGCACGAATGCAGTGCTTTAAATCTACACTGCAATGCGGTGAGGGTTCGAGAGACTTCTCTTGCTGCTCTCATTTGCAACTGTTTGAATCCCACCGATGGCAACGGTTGTTGTGGTCGCACCGATGGTACGACCTGTTGGGAACTCCGCGCTGACGCCCGTTGTTGCACCTGGGTCGCAAGCCCCAAGGGTAGCGTTGGCCTGGCGGCCTGGGGTACAACTGGAAGCATCCGAAGGTCCCGGCAAAGCATGAGTCGACTGGTAACAACAAAACAACTTGTTTATTTTAACATCGCAAAGAGTTGGCGGTCAGGTTGACCGAAGTAGAGAGACGGGAGAGCACTTTACTCAACAGAAGAAATCGGACCCCTCCTTTGGCGTCCGGGGGCAGCGGCTTTTATACTCTCGCAGTTGAGGGCAAGAAGGAACCCCTCCATAGACGAGCACGTGATTGTACAATGAGATAAGGTGACGCATACTGTCGTAGCGCCGCCGGTCGGGCACAAAGACTGGGAGGAGAAGGTAACTCCTACTCTCGTAGCGCCTTCGGTCGGGCCCAATGGCTGGGAGGAGAAGGAGACTTCTACTCTCGTAGCGCCTCCGGTCGGGCACAATGGCACATACACTCACACACGCACATGAAGACACGTGGCATCGGAACATGCCTGGACGCGCTTGGCGGGGAGCGTAGCGGCGACGTCGAACGGGCCAAAATGTCTGCCGCTTTGTTGCAGTCGCGCCGGCTAAACCGCGCGTCGTAGGCGAAACGTAACAGACCGCCCCGCCGGGGGAAGGAGATCCCGATGGACAGGGGACTGCATCCGCTGTCCGGAGGGATGTCGCTCGATGATGCTCATAACCGAAGTCGGGCGTCCCTCGACGTTTCTTGAGCGCAGCGCACAGAGAAGGCCTCGTTCTCTCGTTCAGGTTCGCACGGGACACTGCAAAGTGACTTCGGGAGAGTTCACATTTTTGTTCTCGTTCCCGGCAAGCGTTAGAACTACGCTGAAACTCAACCGCTCAGTCAGCAAGCACGGCACAACCCTCACTAAGCCCTGCCAGGCTCTTTCCCCTTTTTATACCACTGCCTAGTTCCTTACAGTAGTCTAGCATCACTCAGAACGCGTCCACAAATTGGAAAATTGCACTAGAAAGCATATCATCACTTTGAAACACTAAACAAAAGCAATATGTTAAAAAATCCTGCCTCAGGAAGAAAAACATCAGTAACAAACAATTTTGAGGCTGATTCCTACGTTAGGGGCTTCGACTTAAGCCATCGGCGTTACCGTTGAGACTACCCTTTTTGTAACGCACCTCAAAGGAATATTGTTGCAAAGCGAGGCTCCAGCGCAGGAGGCGGCCATTTTTGGGAGAGATGGTCTGCAGCCATTGGAGAGGGCAGTGATCCGTCTCAATGATAAACCTCGAGCCGGCTAGATAGCATGACAATTTCTGAACGGCCCACACGAGACATGCACACTCTTTCTCGGTGGCGCTATACGCCTGCTCACGACTGGTCAGCTTACGACTAGCATACAGGACGGGGTGTTCTACTTCTCCATTTTCCCGTTGGCACAGTACAACGCCCATGCCTCGCTCACTAGCATCGCACTGAACAACGAACCCTTTTGTATAGTCTGGCGATCGTAGCACAGGCTGGCTTGTTAGGGCACTCTTTAGGGCGCTAAAAGCTCTTTCCTTTGTCTCGTCCCAGACGACTGTTTGAGGCTCTGTTTTTCTTAGAGCATCCGTCAGGGGAGCCGCGATATCAGAGTACCTGGGGATGTACCTCTGATAGTAGCCGGCGACACCTAAGAACGACCGAATATCGGTCTTCGTGCGCGGTTGCGGGAAGTCTCGCACAGCGGCCACCTTTATTTCAGAGGGGCGGCGACGACCCTGACCAATTACGTGACCGAGGTAGACAACCTCGGCCTGTGCTAACTGGCACTTAGGAGCCTTTACTGTCAAGCCCGCTTCGCGCAGGCGGGTTAGCACTGCCCGCAAGTGTGCCATATGCTCAGACCAGGATGCGGAGAATATCGCTACGTCGTCTAGATACGGTAAAGCGAATTCTTGCTGTCCCCGCAACACTTTATCCATGAGGCTTGAAAAACAGTATGGCGCGTTCTTCAAACCAAAACCCAACACTTTAGGACGGAATGTTCCCATTGGTGAAATGAACGCCGCATACCTACTAGCCTCTTCTGTAAGTGGAACCTGCCAATAACCCCTGACAAGATCTAGGGTGGAAATAAACTGAGCGCTACTAACTTTCTCAAGGCGCTCCTCGATGTTAGGGATCGGATAAATTTGATCCTTAGTGATGGAATTAAGCCTGCGGTAGTCGACGCAAGGACGAGGTTCCTTGCCAGGTACCTCAATTAAAATCAAAGGGGAGGTATAATCACTCTCACCTGCCTCAATAACACCGAGCTGTAGCATTTTCTTTACCTCAGCCTCCATAATATCGCTCTGGCGGGGTGACACCCGGTATGCCTTGGATCGTACTGGCTCTGCGGAGGTAAGTTCTATATCATGAGTAAGTACAGAAGTCCTACCAGGCCTCTCAGAGAACAGACCTTGAAACTCTTGTAATAGCTGGTGTAGTTCGGTTTTCTGCTCACGCGACAGCGATGCTCCCCTGATTAAGTCACTAATGACTTGACCGGTGTCTTCCCTGTTCGTCACTGAGCCTAGTCCCGGAAGCTCGACCGGAAGCTCTTCAGGAACGTTTACCATGATGCACACCACTGCTTCCCTTTGTCTATAAGGTTTGAGCAGATTACAGTGGTAAACTTGCTGTGCTTTCCGCTTTCCTGGCAGACTTACCACATAGTTAACGTCCGACAGTTTCTGAACAATTCGTGCTGGGCCCTCCCACTGCACGTCTAGTTTGTTGTTTAGCGATGTGCGCAATATCATGACCTCATCGCCCACCTCAAAACGACGGGCCCTGGCTGTCCGATCATAATGAACCTTGGCCCTCTGCTGGGCCTTTGCCATTGCTTCACCTGACAACTCCTGTGCCCTTCTTAAGCGTTCGAGGAGCTTAAGCACGTACTCCACCACGACTGGGTCGTCGCCCCTGCCTTCCCACGATTCTCGAAGCATGCGAAGCGGAGACCGAAGCGAGCGACCGTACACCAGCTCAGCTGGCGAAAACCCCGTAGCCGCATGCGGCGCGGTCCTTAATGCAAACATCACCCCAGGCCGACACAGCTCCCAGTCAGTTTGATGTTCAAAACACAATGCTCTCAACACGCGCTTCATGACGGAGTGGAGCTTCTCAACGGAATTCGACTGTGGGTGGTACACTGAGCTGTGTAACAGCTTTACCCCACACCTTTCGAGAAAAGTTGTCGTCAAAGCGCTAGTAAACACTGTGCCCTGATCTGATTGGATTTCCGCAGGAAAACCAACTCGCGCAAATATGGACAGTAGTGCATTGACTATCTCAACTGAGCTGAGTTCTTTAAGCGGCACTGCTTCAGGGAACTTTGTCGCTGGGCAGATCACAGTCAAAATGTGTCTGTACCCCGTGGCTGTTACCGGCAGAGGCCCCACTGTATCAATAACGAGCCGTCTAAAAGGCTCCGTAATGATAGGTACCAATCTCAACGGCGCCCTCGATTTGTCCCCTGGTTTGCCTACCCGCTGACAGGTGTCACATGTCCTCACGAAATGGTCTGCGTCCCGAAAACACCCTGGCCAATAGTACTCTTGCAAGAGACGGTCCTTAGTTTTCTTAACTCCTAGGTGTCCGGACCACGAACCCCCGTGTGACAAGCGCAACAGATCCTGGCGATAGCATTGAGGAACGATCAGCTGATCGAACTCCACTCCTCTGCGGTCTAGATACTTCCGGTACAGGACTCCACCTCTTTCCACAAAACGCGCATTTTTCCTGGCGATACCTTCCTTGACATTGCAGCGTATGTTTTCTAGGCTACCATCCTTCTTTTGCTCGGCTATCAAAGCCGACCGGCTGACTTTTAGCAACCTATCAAGTCCGTCTGACGTAGGCGCGATGAGCAAATCAGTAGATAGCTCTTCTAACTTTCCCGTGTCGGACGTTTCCTCTCCAGTATCTGGCGCCTTCAACGCTACAGGCTCAATTTTATTCAGTTCGTCAGCTTGCTGCACCTCTGACCCTTTTTCATGGTTCGATAACGTCGGCCCCGCAACTACCGCCTTTGCAGCGAGCTCCCGAACCTTCGATCTGGTTAAGGCCTGAACGCTAGCCTCACCAAACAAAAGCCCCTTCTCGCGCAGGAGGAGATCGGACCTGTTCGAAAATAGGTACGGGTACTGAGGTGGCAGCATAGATGACACTGCGGCCTCCGTCTCAAGCGCTCCGAAAGGTCCTTCGATAAGCACTTTTGCTACCGGCAGACACACGCTATGAGCTTCCACGGCTTGCTTGATCCATGCGCACTCGCCCGTGAACATATGGGGTTCTACGTAAGACGGGTGAACTACATCCATCGTAACTGCGGAATCGCGAAGCACTCGGCACTCTTTCCCGTTCACGAGGAGGTCTCGCATGTAAGGCTCGAGAAGCTTCATGTTCTCGTCAGTGCTGCATAATGAAAAAAACACAACTTTTGGTGTTGTTTCCGGACACTGCGCCGAAAAGTGACCCGGCTTCTGGCACGTTGTTACGACTTTGCACCGCTGCCACCACTGTTACGACTTTGCACCGCTGCCACCACTGTTACGACTTTGAGGTGGTCCCGTAGCGCTCGTCACCCGTTTCGTGACAGAGCGTTGGTAGCGAAGACTCCGAGTCAGGCGTCGGTGAGAATAACAAAAGGGACTTTATACACTATATACAGGTCATTATACAGGACATGAAGGGATCGGCACTGGGGCCGAGAGCTCACAGCAAACGCGACTGTTCTCGCACGGCGACGTCCGGCGAAAACGCGTGACACATCTCACTCCAGTCGAGAGCGGCACTCTGCTCCCGGTGGGTCGGCGGATCCGGTTTTCCAGGCGGCGCGCCGCGGCTTATAAGCCCCCAGAAACCATTGTCACTCAAACGGCCCAATACAAAGTGAGCACTCGACGGTCGTCGGAAGGGGTCCAATCAGCGACCACGCTGGTCACCCCGTTCAAAACTGGCGGGCGCGGTGACCTCCAGGGAAGGGGAGGTACGGCGCCGGGCTGTCTGGCACTTGGCGACACGTTTGAACATGTTGCCCGCCGATGCTTCTCCGGAGGACACCACTGCCTGACGGCTCAGCATCTTGACTTGTCAAGGGAGAATTAGGGCGCTGTGCCTTTCGGCGCAGCCCCGGGTTTGTCCAAAGGGCGCTCGCAGGAAAATTCTCCATCTTGCAGATTCGGAATCCGGGCTTGTGGTAATGGCACAACAGCATCCCCGCCCTCAGATAAGGCGCCGGGAAGACGAGCTGCCTCCACGTGGCTCGGATGCCAGGCGCGCACGTTCGTCAGGCTCGTCCAAGTTTACGTCCAGTGTCGGGACGCCAGGTCACTTCACGTGCCCAGGTCCCACTCGCCAGGACAGGAGCTCGGCTCACCGCGTTGTCGCCAAGGCACCTCAACCAGCTCCGCACGGGTCGTTCCTAAGCCCTTGCTTCTCGCCACTGGTCCCGATTGGTCGTTCTGCAGCTTGCAAAACCGACCGGCAAAAGGCAACACCCAACACGAACAAGTGCCCTCTGTCTCCCGTCAAACACCAGACAAGGCTATAATCCAAATCAACCTAACTGAATTGCTATCCCCCTTTTTGCTCCCGCTGCAACAAGAGGCAGGTGTACGATCTAGTATGCAAGGCTCAAACAACCCTTTTTCAAATGAACAACACATCAAAAGATCAGGAACAATTAATAATCAGCAATAACAATGACAAATAGAATGGCCCCCTTGAAATCCCTTGGACCGAAAACATACTACTGAGGAAGCAAATGAGGTCATTCATTTTTCCCGGCGATATTTTCGCGGAATCCGAAGCTGCTTATATTTGCGACCCTGCTTATCCGTGTAGCGGCGGTACAATAAGCCAGATTCCTTGCCAAATGAAACCCACTTTTTTTCCACTCCCCGTTTGACGCTCTTCCTCAGATCGGCTAGTGAACAGTCTTCCTGTTGCTCGCGAATCAGAGTTTCTCTTTCAACTGCCGCCTGCTCCTGCCAGCTGGCGGAAACCGGAGCGAGTGTGGAGCCCGCGTCGCCTAATTGCGGCGTCGCGTCTACATCGCGTCTAGCACTGCACGCGTCACTCCCACTCACTTCCAGGACCCGCTCGCCTAGGCCAGCCTCCGAGCTCTGCCTCTCCCGTGACTGCTCGCCACTCAAGTTACCTTGATCAGTCCGTGTGCCGCACCGCCTTTCGCTCACCGACGCAAAGTCAAGTTCCCTCGATAGCGGGAGCGCTTTGGATCGCGTGAGCGCCATGTACGCCACGTCGGCAAAGAATGATTTGCCCTGATCCTTCAGCAGCTGCTCCGAGTTATTTGAGAAGAGGTAGGAAAAGTGCTCCGGGAGGGCGGCTGACACAGCGGCTTCGGTGTTAAGTTTCCCAAACGCTCCTTCAATGCTAACCGTTGCGATCGGTAAACTGACACTCTCCTCCTCGGCCACTTGCCGTATCCTAGCGCACTCTCCCGTAAGATCACTCGAGGAGACGAAAGACGGGTGAACAACGTCCATAGTTGCTGCAGAGTCCCTAAGTGCTCGGCACTTCTTACCGTTTACTTTAGTTTCCTGCACATAGGGCTCCAATAGTCGTATGTTCTTGTGCGTTTCCTGTATCGTTGCAAAAGCAATTTTCTCTTGGCAGTCCGCAGCGATGTGCCCTTGCTGTTTGCAATTGTAACAGGTTAACGGTTTCCGTTCTTCAAAATAACGCGTCGCATCGTTTCGCTGTCTTGTTGCAAAAGCAATTTTCTCTGGGCAGTTTGCAGCGATGTGCCCTTGCTTTTTGCAATTGTAACAATTCCGTTTTTCGGGCTTTCCGGAAAACCCATCTCTCCTATCAGCTTTTTCTACGCGCACTGCCTTGCTGTGCAAGCTGCGGCGGGTGTAATACTCTTCCGCTAACTCTGCTGCCTTGTTTAGCTTAACCTCCTTTAGCCTATCTTGCAGCCAGAGCCGGACATCCTCATCAATGCAACGGTAGAACTGCTCCAACGCGATGCATTCGACAATTTTGTCGCGGTCGTCGTAAACCTCTTCGCCCTTCAGCCATTCCACCAAGTCGGCTTTTAGACGAAACGCGAAGTCAACATTCGACTCCTTGCCCTTTTTTGCATACCGGAACCTCTGCCGGAAAGCTTCGGGCGACAATTTGTACTTCCGCAGTAGCGCTTCCTTCACATCACTGTAGCTCTCAAACGCCTCTTTCGATAAGCAAGTTATTACGTCTGATGCCTCCCCAGGAAGCAAGGCTAACAGATTCTGTGCCCAGAGGGATCGCTCAATGCTATTCCGTTCGCACACGTGCTCAAATTTCACGAGGTATTTGGCCATATCCTCTCCGACGACAAAGGGTGGAAGTTGATCGCGTATTCTCGGAACATTAGAAGTGAGACCAGGCGCGGGCGAGTTATTTCGGATCTCCAACTCTTTCATTTTAAGCTCGTGCTCGCGACGTTCTCTCTCTCTCCTTTCCTCCTTTTCCTCCTCGCGACGTTCCTTTTCTCTCCTCTCCTCCCTTTCCTCCTCGCGACGTTCCTTTTCTTTCCTTTCCTGCTCGCAACGTTCCTTCTCCTCCCTTTCCCGACGTTCATTGATACCCGCCAAGGCTTCTGCGGCTTCCTCAGCCGTTACGTCCCCAGTCCTCATGACCTCAAGGATCGCATTCTTTCTTTTGGTTGAGCCCAACTCAATGCCCAACTCCTCACAAATTTCGAGAAGTTCCTTCACCTTGTACTTCTCCATCGTTCACACTGTCCTCCTGCTGTTTACCCTTTTTGAATATACCTGCCGTACGCTACTATAATGCTACTAGTAAGACATATGCAAATATTTCACACACTGCCCTGTTTACCCCCTCAGCATCCCCTGGTTTTCAAAACACTCTTACTAGGCTTGAAACACACAAGGTTATCACAATGCAACACCAAATCCTTCCCTAAGCTACTATAACCTGTGTCAGAGAAAGTCTGGTGTTTGAGGTAAACTTCAGGCACTCACCGCGCCGAGGTAGCTGATGCCGGTCAATCCCGTAGCTGCCATCCACTGTTACGACTTTGAGGTGGTCCCGTAGCGCTCGTCACCCGTTTCGTGACAGAGCGTTGGTAGCGAAGACTCCGAGTCAGGCGTCGGTGAGAATAACAAAAGGGACTTTATACACTATATACAGGTCATTATACAGGACATGAAGGGATCGGCACTGGGGCCGAGAGCTCACAGCAAACGCGACTGTTCTCGCACGGCGACGTCCGGCGAAAACGCGTGACACATCTCACTCCAGTCGAGAGCGGCACTCTGCTCCCGGTGGGTCGGCGGATCCGGTTTTCCAGGCGGCGCGCCGCGGCTTATAAGCCCCCAGAAACCATTGTCACTCAAACGGCCCAATACAAAGTGAGCACTCGACGGTCGTCGGAAGGGGTCCAATCAGCGACCACGCTGGTCACCCCGTTCAAAACTGGCGGGCGCGGTGACCTCCAGGGAAGGGGAGGTACGGCGCCGGGCTGTCTGGCACTTGGCGACACGTTTGAACATGTTGCCCGCCGATGCTTCTCCGGAGGACACCACTGCCTGACGGCTCAGCATCTTGACTTGTCAAGGGAGAATTAGGGCGCTGTGCCTTTCGGCGCAGCCCCGGGTTTGTCCAAAGGGCGCTCGCAGGAAAATTCTCCATCTTGCAGATTCGGAATCCGGGCTTGTGGTAATGGCACAACAACGTATAACACACGCGCGCTTGCCTCATCTCGAACCGCTTTCTGCGTTCGGCTTCGGCTGCCGCCGTCTCTTTACGTTTGGTCGGACTGCTTTCACTCGCATCCTCACTACGCGTGTTCCCCTTTGCTCTCATGGGTGTGAACTTCGGCCTCTCAAACTTCGAGCCAAATTCACCCTTTTGACCGTCCTTAGCTCCGCGAGCCCGACGCGTCACAAACTCCTCGGCTAGCTCAGCGGCTTTAGCCACCGTACAAACGTCTGGCCTATCCAAGACCCAGTATCGCACGTTCTCCGGTAACCGACTATAAAACTGTTCTAGCCCGAAACACTGCAGAACTTTCTCGTGGTCACCAAACGCTTTCTCTTCTTTGAGCCACTCCTGCATGTTTGACATAAGCCTGTACGCAAACTCTGTGTACGACTCACCTTTGCCTTTCTCATTTTCCCGAAACTTCCGACGGAACGCCTCCGCTGACAGCCGGTACTTTTTTAGAAGACTCGATTTCACTGTGTCGAAATCCTCTGCCTCCTCTCTATCCAAGCGAGCGACTACGTCGGCCGCCTCGCCGGGTAACAAAGTGAGCAAGCGCTGTGGCCACGTTTCCCGAGAGAACCCCTGCTTCTCGCACGTTCGCTCAAAGTTAACCAGGAACAAACCAATGTCCTCTCCAAGCTTAAACGGCCGCATCAGGTCAGTCATTTTGAACAATACGCGTTCTCCTGCACCGTGTGCCTGACTTCCATTACGAGCGCGTTCCATCTCTACCTCAAGACGCTTCATTTCCAAAGCGTGTTGACGCTCTTCTTTTTCTTTCTGCTCTCTAAGTTCGCGCTCCTGTCTCTCTTTTTGCTCTTTAAGTTCGCGCTCATGTCTTGTTGACCTCTCCTCAATAGTCTCAAGGCATTCCGACAGCTCGTCATCCTCAGCCTCTAACTCAAGAATAGCCTTTAGCAGTTCTGGTTTTCTGAGTTTGTCCGAGACATCCAGACCCAACTCTCTTGCAAGCTCCAACAATTTCGGTTTGCGCAACGACTTCAAATCCATGGCTGCTCTGAATGCTGCTTTCTCTACTGCCTATTATTGTCTTGCCGCAAACTAACCCGGCAGCAACCACAACCACAATTACCAGCTCTGTTTCTGACACTAACAAAAGCCTGGCAAAGCTCAGAAGAAGAAAGTCCCGCACTCACCAAACCTCGCAGCCAAGAGTCCAGCGCAGTCGTTCCGCTGCAGGCAACCAGTCATCACACAGGGCTCGTTGCACTGCTCCCGGATCGTCGATGAGCTGCTCAGCATACAGTCAACTGCATCTCTTCGCTGCTGGCCTCCGTTGTCGCGATCTCACCGCTGGCAGACAGTTGTTTGAATCCCACCGATGGCAACGGTTGTTGTGGTCGCACCGATGGTACGACCTGTTGGGAACTCGGCGCTGACGCCCGTTGTTGCACCTGGGTCGCAAGCCCCAAGGGTAGCGTTGGCCTGGCGGCCTGGGGTACAACTGGAAGCATCCGAAGGTCCCGGCAAAGCATGAGTCGACTGGTAACAACAAAACAACTTGTTTATTTTAACATCGCAAAGAGTTGGCGGTCAGTTTGACCGAAGTAGAGAGACGGGAGTGCACTTTACTCAACAGAAGAAATCGGAGCCCCCCCTCTTTTGGCGTCCGGGGGCAGCTGTTTTTATACTCTCGCAGTTGAGGGCAAGAAGGAACCCCTCAATAGACGAGCACGTGATTGTACAATGAGATAAGGTGACGCATACTGTCGTAGCGCCGCCGGTCGGGCACAAAGACTGGGAGGAGAAGGTAACTCCTACTCTCGTAGCGCCTTCGGTCGGGCACAATGGCTGGGAGGAGAAGGAGACTTCTACTCTCGTAGCGCCTCCGGTCGGGCACAATGGCACATACACTCACACACGCACATGAAGACACGTGGCATCGGAACATGCCTGGACGCGCTTGGCGGGGAGCGTAGCGGCGACGTCGAACGGGCCAAAATGTCTGCCGCTTTGTTGCAGTCGCGCCGGCTAAACCGCGCGTCGTAGGCGAAACGTAACACAACCAAAAGATAGCAAACCACATATTAAAGAGAGGTATATGCATGCATCATGCAATTACATGTAAATTTGTCTCATACTTTTACATCATAAAGGATACAAATATTACCTGGAGAGTACTGATTTGAACCAGTGGAGCAGCACATTTCTGGCAACCAGCAACTTCAGCCAACTCTTAGTGCTCTCGACGAAACTAAGTGATTTCGCTTAAAGGAGTATAGGTCTTTAGGGTGTGTGTGTGTGTGTGTGTACACACACACACGCACACGCACACACACACACTAAAACATAGATTGTCCTATTTTTTTCAAATCTGTGTACATTCCACACCTGCTGGCAAAAAACGAGCTCAAAACAACATGTAGATGAGAAAGAAAAAACACTGTATTAGTACAAAATGTTCAGTATGCCCATAAGAGCACTGAAAATGACCCTTTTTGTGTCTTTGCCATTGCAAAGCCGCTTAATAGCCAAGCCATCTTGATCTTGTTAGAATGAGCACCTTTTCGGCTTGCTATCCTGCCAGAACGAGCCTTGCATGAAATGCACATCTTGCACTCCTATTTTTTTTCTGTTTTCCTTACACACTTTTTGCAAGTCAAAAACTTTGGAAGTGATACTGTCTCTCTGCTACTCAATCCTTTTTTGCCTATATGCTAGAGATACATACAGTGCAGAACAACTGTGACAGTGTTTTAGGACATGGAAGCATATTGAAATGTAGAAATCAGTTCACATTGGCAATGTTGCAAATTTAGAATTTCGCAACTTTGCGTGAACTATAGATGCAAACATTACAATATGAACTTTCACTCCTTGGACATTTAATAACATACTGGGTTAATTTTAGTTCTCTTGCCAAAGTACATTTTTTGAAGCTTAAGACCCAATTTAAACATGGAAAAGTTATTTCTTTACTTAGCAAAAAAAAGAACAAATTGCATATGGGCAATCAGCAACAAGATTGAATATTTGACGTAGTAGTTCTGCGGAAACCCGCAAGGTGGAGAGAAGCAATTAATAATGGGAAAATCGGACATCATCCCGTTTCGTAGCAATTGCTACAATAGAAACCCATACGGGTTCCTCGAATGGTTCCTCGTATGGGTTTCCTTTGTAGCAATTGCTACGAAACGAGTGGATGCCTGATTTTCCCTTTATTAAGATTGAATATTTGTTGAAAATTTCAACTTTCTATAGTCAATGACAAATATTTTTTCTCAAACCCATATCCCTCCTTTAACTCACAACCACAAGCTATAGATGTACAATAAGAAGTGGTTATTCTGTAAAAATCGCACATCCCTAACAACTGCACTGCAAAATGGAAAGAGTGAGGCATCTATCTATAAGTGCATAATTTTAGTTGATTTCATAGTGTTGCCTGCTAGGCGTGAAATGGAGCAGAGCACGCTGTCGCTAAGATACAGTGATACAGCCTTGATGCAGTACGCTTCAAAATTAATGCAGCAATTGGTTTTACTTGCACAGCCAAAACGAACAAGTACGGGAGTTGATTACAGCAGTAAACAGATGGAACATGATATTGTGGCTACTGTCACTCTACAAGCATCAACACTAGGTTTCTTTAAAAAAGCTATTCATTAATGCATATCACCTTTAAGAGCACTGCAAACACAGCTTGCCAACAGCTAGTTTGGTGAATCTTCATATTCTGTAGGCTGTACAACACAGAAAATAGTTGTGTGATAGTTACAAATGTGGAGTCTTTAATCCCGCGCTATAACTGTGCAGTTAATGTATTCCTCTAAAACTTGCATAGAGCATTATCTTGTCTAATTATGAAATTGAAGGAATAGAAGAATAAGTGCAACATGCTCCACTGAGCAATTAACATCAAGTTGCAGCCTCATATAACGCATCAGCATATGTTTGAAATCTTGGCTAAATCTAACTGGGGCGCCCTACAGCCAGTGTTTAAATAGCTTGAACCAAAGTCTCAAAATAGAGGGGTACACTTAAGACGAATGACACAAATAGCTCAAAGTTGTCGGATTTTCATAAGATTTGATGAGTTACGTAATAAGTAACATCTATATGTGTAAAATACTTTGTTTTAGAGCATGAGCCGTATTTGAAAAGCTTTAGAGCATGCTCAGAACCACCAAATGAAGTTCTTTGAATGGCAGTATCTCTTATGTGGTTATCTTTTCTGGGCTCTACGATATACAAAACCAAAGTTGTCATAGCTCTCTAGCGTGCTTTGAAAGGAGAAAGCCTGCATGCTTATGGCCAAAGAAAAAGAAATCAATCGACCACAGCATCCAGAGTACGTCAGCACCTTTGATATGGAGATTGAAATCTGCCAGTCCTAAGAGATAGGGAGGGATAATTTTTCAATATTTCCTGGGGTTTTTCACAGCTTGCAAAAGGAAAGAACCACATAAAAATTTTACAGAAACAGCTTCATTTGGGGTTTCTGAGCATGCTCTACAACTCTTCACGTGCAACTTAAGTCCTAAAACAATTATTTCAGGTTCTGCATACTTGAGCAGGTGTTATGACGGACATATGACATGTTGTAAAGCACGTTCAATTTCCTTCGCAATGCTTTTCTTCCTGGATCTCGGCTTGTTAGGATAACTTTCTGCTATTCTGGAAAAATTACATAAAGTTTTTCACTTTGACAAATGCAGAACTGGTGGCAACTGCTGCAAAGCGCCCTTCTTTTCAGAACTGCAGGTGACCGCTTGTTTACCAAGTTCAGCATTCATGTTTTCTACAGCATGCATATATTGCAGTTTACTTCCTGCACACACCTTCAGTGCAAGATGAGCATATTACAGCATCACTACCATTCATGTTACTGCAGTCAAAGAGCACATTGCTGCCTTTATTTTCATGCAACTACTCCGCATCCCATCAGCTGCCTCAGTCCAGAGCAGTAGCAGACAATCCCCATTCTCAGATGGATGGGGGCCAGTGGTTTAAAGAAAAGTCTATATTTATTACATCTGTGAAGAGAAATTGCTATGCATATGTATGTTTTTAAAGCTAACCTTAATGCAGCAGCATGTTTCAAGAATTCCCGAGGATGCAACAAGGGTAGCTAATCAGATAGCTTGCCCGACTGACATCGAGTGCACTAAAGCCCCTAAATCCATGCGCCAGCACCGCTTGGGCTATGTAGCGCCAACCTTTGATGTGTGCCGCTGTTCTCTGATTCGTCGCTCATACCAGTTCCGCTTCCGCAATTTCAGTTTCTAGTCATTCTGCTTTCGGGATTTCCGGTTCCTGAATTTTTGCTTGTTGCACGCTCGCACCTCAATACAGCAGTGACGTCGCTTCTGCCTAAAACCAGAAGCTGGACAAGTTCCGCTTGCTGCCTGAAGCTGAGGGGGAGAAGCGCGGAGGAGGAGGGTAGGTTGGCGGTGCTTAACCTGGTCGGCGAAAACTTATATGGAGGGGCTTTAACGCGCACTTGCTATGTAGCAGGTGAAATGGCGGCTGAAAACTCGGGGGAGCAGCAACCCTGCAGTCAGTAGCGATGCACATATTCATAGCCCTATAATAAACTACACACTTTACGTGGAGCTCTTAAAGAAAGTATATGGGGGCAGAGGACCCTCTCAAGCTATCCTTAAATGGCTTTTCCATTCACCTCCCATCACATTTATTGTGATAAACCAATAAAGAATCAATTAATCAAATGTGTCAATGATCAGAGAGCCTACCCTAATGACTCAGTTTATGCACATTTGTCAAAATAGTTTAAGGTTTTCTTTAAGATGACCACCTCTCACTGTCTCATTCACTTACATGCACTACTTATTTTTAAGGTTTGGTTCACGTTACATGAAAAATCCAGTATGTAATATACATATGCATGTCGCAGAGTGGCAAACATCATCATCATCAGCCTGGTTACGCCCACTGCAGGGCAAAGACCTTTCCCATGCTTCAACCACGCCGGTCATGTACTAATTAATCTCATCCGCCCACCTAACTTTCTGACCCCTGCTACGCTTCACTTCCCTTGGAATCCAGTCCGTAACCCTTAATGACCATTGGTTATCTTCCCTCCTCATAACCTGTCCTGACCAAGCCCCGTTTCTTTTTCTTGATTTCAACTAACATGTCATAAACTCGCGTTTGTTCCCTCACCCAACCTGCTCTTTTCTTATCCTTTAATGTTACACCCATCATTCTTCTTTCCATAGCTCGTTGCATCGTCCTCAATTTAAGTAGAACCCTTTTCGTAAGCTATAGAATTCCTGTATGTTGCCAGCTATATCCTTATTAATCAGGAACCCGACTCCTAGCTCTCGTCTCTCTGCTAATCCCTGGTAGCACAGGACGTGCCCGTTTTTTAGCACTGTATCTGCTTCATTTGTCCTCTTAACCTCACTGAGCCCTATTATATCCCATTTAATGCCCGCTAATTCCTCCAATAGCACTGCTATACTCGCCTCAGTAGATAACGTTCTAGCGTTAGACATTGTCAGATTCAGATTCTAATGGCGGCCTGTTCAGACCCAGGTATTCTTAGCACCCTCTGCTGCGACACAGGTCTGACAGCCGCCGGGGACTGAGGGCCGGGGTTTCATTGTTGTATTCATATAGGAGGTTGTGGCCAAGTACTGCACTAAGGTGGCCAATCCTGCTCTGGTGGGGGAGTGCGTTATCGGTTCTGGTCACCGGGATCAGGCCGCACTCCAGGCCTGTTTATGCAATTTTATCAAGACGCAGTTTTTCTTTAATCCGGTAGAAAATGACACGGCACCGGGATTTGAACCACCGTCCTCTTGCACGCAAGGCAGATACTCTACCTCTATGTCACCGCTGCATCGTCAAACATATCATAGCAAGCAAGCCAGGGTTTATATATAAATGCCTGCGGAAAGGCTTATGCACACAAATTCAAAGTAAACTAAAACTACCCTTAACATATTTCAACCTGGCACTCTTTTTCCACCCTTTGGAATCCTTGGTCTTCCTAGTAAGGTAATGAAGCCTGCAAAGGCTACAGCTACACCAGCCTGGACTACCATTCTGCCATTTCACTTTAAAGATGACGAGTCACCTTATCGGAAGGTTGATAACCAACTGAAGCCACACCTTGGTACAGTTTGCAAACAAAACAATGAAAAACTTACATAGCCAGTCCCTGTACTGTCAGCCAATTTTGGAAACTTGGCTATGAGGGCTTGGGCTGCCTCTGCATACAGTTTCCCAGGGTACCTAGCAGATTTAGAGAGGCAATGAACTTATGTGGCATGATGAAAAATTGATCTTCAAGCAGTAATTCTAAGGAAATAAAGGTAGGCAGTAATTTGCTAACAGTACTGAAGCGCTACACTTTGAAACATTTTTGGCTAATCCAAACAGCAACCTGGGTAATTAGGGCGAGGTGAAAAAGCAGTGCCTGTTGATTTATCAGGCTAACAGCTGCTTACAAATCTGAACTACCATTGCAATGAAGCAATAGGTACAAAATAAACTAAATATGGCAGTTTTATTTGGACCATATTGGAGAAATGTTAAAGTACAGAGGGAACGTAAAAACTAGGGGCGGTGCTCACACATCGCTTGCCACCTGTGACACTTCTTTGCAGTTGTTATAGCACTACTACTGTTTAACGCCGACAGCCGCAGCTTATTACACGCAATCAGAGCGCCCAGGAAGCAGTTAAACGAGTGAATACAATCAGCAGCCGGGCGGAGGAAGGTGGTGGGGAGGGGCACTGGCCTCCCCGCCTATATAGTTTTCTCATATCAGGCTCTGCCACCCCCTTTATTATTTTTTCATGCAACCCGGTTATAACAATTATTGGTTGTAACAATGGAATTTTCGTGGCACTTGAATATTGTTATAAGTGGGTTCGACCGTATGCGATTCTATTGTAAAAATTACTATTTGCACACCCCTAATAAAAGCAACAAAGAGGAAACTAGAAGTCAACAGAAGTCAGATTACATAACTAAGCTTAAAGGTGGCAATGCCATAAGATTTCTACCAGACATTTAATGCTGTAAAGCTGGTTTATGCTGAAGGAATACAATTCTTTACATACCTAACTGATACTTCAGATAATGAAATCACTGTAGTTACATATTAAATCAGAGCAGCTTTGGAAATAACGTCCAGGGGGAAAACTGCCAGTCAATACAATACAA
The DNA here is from genome assembly GCF_050947875.1 of Dermacentor variabilis. Lineage (NCBI taxonomy): Eukaryota > Metazoa > Arthropoda > Arachnida > Ixodida > Ixodidae > Dermacentor > Dermacentor variabilis. Next base: position 214,560,791 of record NC_134569.1, on the reverse strand, counting down.
TAATCATTATGTTTTGCTTCTATCACCTGGAATCTTTCATAACAAGCAGATTTAGTCAACATAGCTTTAATGACAGGCTCCTTTCAACGTAGCTCAGCAAGACAGCCACAAGCCAAGATGTGTCGAACTTAGTTTCTAAAAGTTTGTGTTAATAACTTGCATTGTTTGTAGACACAAATCATGGTATAACCACTGTAGCACCCGCCGCCTGTTTTTGAAGTACTGCCCAGCCCTGTGTCTCTCAATGCTCATTGCTATATCTTGTGGCACAGTTGGCAGCATGTATACATGACCGGGGCGTGCCTGTTGTGGTGGGCCTTTTTCGAGGACATCTGCTATCCTGCAGTACAGTTGATGGGAGAAAAAAGGAAAGACATTGTGCAGTGCTTTTGGATAACTTTCTAAATTTTAGATGTGACAACCGAATGAAATAAAAAGCTTATTTGACACAATCTAAAATGAAGACTTAAATACCAAACATCTGCATTGATGCAACACTCCCCTTACTTGGTTCGTCTCCTTGATTTTAATTCTAGCCTTATTGTGGATAGCAGAGTCCGCTCTTATTTCAACAAAGGTGTCAAAGTCCCTGTCAAAGATCTGCGAAAGTGCCATCAGGTTAAAATGACTGCTTTAGGGTCGATGAGGAAGTTTGGCCTCAGTGCTGCGCTAAGTTTCTGAGCACATTTCAACTAAAGCAAACAGACTAGTGGTATTTCTTGGTCATACCTTAGGCACAGTTGGTAGTGTGTCTGGCTTTTGGAAAACCGATGTTTAAATTATTGCTCAGTCAGCAGTTTTACAAGGAACACTGCTACCTCCAATGTGCCTCATGACAACAAAGGAGATGTTCACACCTCGGCATGGTCGGTATTAGATCCCAGGGTTCAAGAGTAAAAAAAGCTGTGCTTCTGTGGCATATTGTCAACAGGCGCCGAAGAGCAACTTACGCTGCCAGAATATACGCTACATGAAACGAAAACTATTCAGCCCTTTAGCGAACCTTCCAATTAGGACTTAGGCCTAATAAAAAAAGAGGGGGGTCAGGAATGAATACACAAACAATTAAATTATAATGCCTTTTACTGATCCCCCCCTATACAAAATTTATACAATGCACAAATCCAGGACAGCACACTGTCTTTTGTTTTTCCGTATTTTCACCCTGCTTTTCCGTCATGAGGCACAAATCAGCATTGCGCAGCCCTCTGCACAGTGTACCATCTGCACAAGGTACCGCGTTCACTATCAATTATTTTAATGTTGGCTATTCACTTGTCCACCGCTTTCTAAATGCAAAACGCCCGATATTCACTTACACATCGGCCTGTAAAGCCGTCACAATGCACGTACATGATTTTCAGTGCACGTGTGCAGTGAAAGCACGATTGCAGAAGTCTGGGTCATAGTGCCGAATGCAAAAGTTATCGTACGAATTCCTAGGTTCCTGCACTAAAACTCAAGGCTGGAGTAAGAGAAGACAAACGCCAAGCTACGTTGAAATTAACTTCTCTATACGCTAACCGTGCATGCGTCGCTACTGCAACACACGCATGATTAACACACGCATGACCAACACAAAGGAGAAAAAAAAAGCTGGTTTAGAGTGCAACAATTATGAGGCTAATTCAAAAACACCCACCGTTAATCCATGGGCAGAGACGTCGACATCCTTGGGCATTCCATTCTTTGAAAGTTGGCTTAGGAGGTCCTCCCGGCTGCATGGCTCGTCGAAACTCACGACGACATTACTGTCGCCGTACATAACCAGGCACTTCGATGCCATGGCTCACAAAAGGATGCGCCGACCGCAATCACGGAACCCTCGACTAGGCCAATACCAAATTTTGCACAATACGGGATAGATAAAAAAATCAGCGATTGGAGCTTGACGGGCTCGTGCAATGGCGCGGCTCTTCGAATGCTGTCGCTGACAATGCGGCTTCACCTCCGACTGGATGGATGGGCGATGTCAGGCTACAGTCTATATATATGCCATAGAGTTTCCTTTTTTTTTGTATGAAACTCTATGATATATGCTATGAAGTGGCTATAGAACTCTATAGTCAGGCATCACATGCGTTCATTGAACTAGCATGGTTGATAGCGGCGCGCAGCGTTCACTTTCATATCATCTACGCGAGAAGTACGGTCACCCAAATGTATCACTCCGCGCGTTTCGTCTATGCTTCGCTACGCGCAAACGGTATAGTCCGTATAGTGGTACGAACTAGAAGACAGTACGTGCTAGTATACTGTACCAGTGACGTTTGAGCGCGCGAACTGGTTGAATGAAATTTGTGTCGTTTTGGTGCGTGTGCGATCTGTCGTACGTGTCATTGGCAAGTCCGCGATACTCCTGAAATGTAAACATTTCGTTTCCGGAACGGTTGGGAAATTCACTAGCGTACTTCTGAGACTTTGGTGACTTGTGACACTAACAATGAATGTGAAGTATTGTCCAAGGTGCCCGTTCAACTCATGCCAATTTACACGATCGAGTCGTCACGCACATAGGCCTAGTGCACAGTGCGGAGTCCAACTTCAGTGAATACTGTGGCATCGAAGGCTGTGCGAGCACGTATACAAATTTCTCTTCATACAGATCGCATCTGTATCGTCGGTATCGTAAGTTACTTGAAGAAAACAGTAGCACTTTCCAACAGCGACACACTGAACAGCCTGCTGGTGGAGGAAATTCAGGTGTGCAGGACGGCGAACAGTTTCCACAAGCAATGGACTGTACTGACGCCAGCGCGAACGTTTCCAGTGAACGGCCTTCCACAGATGATTTGTCGTCGCAGCCTATAACGGCTCCACTTGATCACTTCGACTGCTTTCTCAAGCAGGCAAAGTCAACTATATGGAATTTTTTTTCTGTGTCACAGAGAAACATTGTCTGCCACATACAGCAGCTGTCAATGTGTTTGCTGAATTGCATGTGATGTTCGAACTAGTGCTAAAGGCTTACAGTAATGAGATTGCAGATGCCATGAAAGCATCGGCAACAACTCCTGATGTATAACGTCTGCTCGACTGCTCATTTGTGCCTGAGCTTTTCCGTGGTCTTGACAGCAAACATCAGCGAGATGAATATGCTGTGAAAACGTTTCCTTTCGTAGCACCCGAGGAATAGTATTTGGGCCAGGCTGCAAGGTACCACTACATTCCATTGCCCTAGCTTCTCACTGAAGTTTGTGAAATCCCTGACATTGCCGCTCATCTAACGACGCCTGACATTGTGAATCATGCACCCAGTATGTACAGAGACTACACTGATGGTCTTGTGTACAGGAAACACCTTCGAGCTCTAATCTCTGAGGGTAGCACACACACCATCATCACTTTGTTCTATACTGATGAGATTGAAGTGGTAAATCCATTGGGCGCCAAACGAGGCAAGCACAAGCTCCTTGCTGTGTACTGTGCCTTGTTAAACCTTCACGCCAAGCACAGGTCACAGCTTGACAACATCTATTTAGTCATGCTCGTGCGCTATGCCGATGTGAAGACTCATGGTTTAGACAAAGTATTGCGACCAATGCTAGACGACTTAGAGCACATGTACAAGGACGGCCTCACAATTAGAATCAAGGGAGAGAAGATATGTGCCACTGTTGTTGTGCTTGCCTTTTGCGGTGATAATCTTTCCCTAAACCGCTTAGGTGGATTTTCTTGTTGTTTCAGCAAAGGACGAGTTTGCAGGTACTGCATGGTATCAGTAAAGCATTTGGCCGTAAAAACTAGTGAAACAATGTGCAAGGCCCGTACGTTAAAGAGGCACCAGTTGCATCCTCAAGCAGTTACAGTGAACGCAGTTAACAAGTCCTTGTATGGCGTGAATGAGGTATCGCCACTTCTGCAGTTGCAGTATTTTGACGTGACCTGGCAGTTGCCTCCAGATCTAATGCACGACATCTTGGAAGGGGGAGGAGAATGTGTTCTGCGGCATGTTCTAAAATCTCTAATATCTCGTCACTTGATTTCAAAAAAAGACCTCATTTCACCATTTGACTGTGGTCCGAGTGATGCAAAGAAGAAACCCCCACCGTTAAACATGGCATTTTTAGACAGCCACTCTGTTTTGGCAGGCACTGCATCAAACAAATGGTGTTTCTTTAGGTTTTTGCCATTGATACTAGGATCGAAAATTCCAGAAGGAAATGAAGATTGGGAGATCTTTTTGAAGTTCCGTGAAATTTTAGACATCACATTTGCATCTGAAATCTCATCTGCACGCCTTTCTTATTTGGATGTAATTGTGCAGACATTCTTAATTGAATTTGCAGGCAGATATGGCCCTTTTGCACTCATCCCCGAGCTGCACTACATGGTGCATTATGCAAGGTTTGTACGGGAAGTTGGCCCTGTGAGACATTTTTGGTCAATGAGATTTGAAGCAAAGCACCAAACCTTCAAGAAACTGGCAAGAACAGTCAAGAATTTCAGAAATTTGAAGTATACACTAGCAAATCGACACCAGCTGAAACAGTATTACCAACTGCATACATTTCAATTTTACCAGGGGCTTCAAACAGCTAGAAGTAAGCCTGTCGATTGGAACACACTTCCAGGCTGTGCCAAGGAAGTCTTGCCACTGAGAGTCTACGAAGTAAACAGTGCAACGCTTCATCGACGCTCATACAGGTGTGGGAGTGTTCTTGTTGCGACTTCAGAGGAAGACCATGAGTTTCATATGATTGAGTCGTTAATTGTAGCAAGTGGAAAGCTCTACCGCCTCACAAGAACTTTACTAGTGGAACGCTTTGACCGTCACAAGTTTTGCTATTGCGTCAAGAGATCAAGTGATCAGATGATATGCCAGCCAGATGACAAGTTCGAACATTACCTGCTGGACTTGTATCAAGGTTCTAGACTAGTTCCTCGATGGGAAACTTGGTGAAATGCATATGCAACAATGCATATTTGTATTACGTATGCGTGTTGTGCAGAGGAAGTGTTCCTGTTTTGCACTGTTTTAATATTTTAAGTGATTTGTATTTTGAATGCTTACAACTTAAGACGGTGCCGCCAATATGTCTAATAAATTTGCTTGTCCTGCCTTATTTGCTTCTCCCACAAAAAAAAAATGTTTGTGTGACTATATCACATTATTCATAGCTATGGCATGCTCTTCCACAACATAACCCAAAATATAAATGTTCAAAGTCTTAATACCAAAAAGAAGGCAATGTAATTTTGCTAACTGTCGCTCCTAAACATCAGTGGTGTTGCAATAAAGGGAATTCAATGGAAACTATGGGAAATGCTAGTTTGTGCGAACAACATATGCACAAATAAAAAATATCGACAGGAAAAGTGCTCAATGTTGCATGACAAAGCATGTGCTTACGATGGATTGTCCTGCATAATACTTGCCGTGATGCAAGTTGACCAGGGCGGTGATGGGAGGGGTAGCGAAGGCTCAAAATTTCATTGTATAACAACAGCGCTACTAGAACAAGGACTGTGAAAGTGAGGGCAGGACATTTGCTCCACTCGCAACCAATTTTTTCTGGTCAGGAATGTTAACAAATATACAAATAAAAATGGGTGAGTTGAAACTATGAAGGAATCACAATCACAACTGTGCAGCAAACAAAAAGATTACACTCTTGCTACTGTGCCAAGTACCATAGAGATTCTGAAGTTCTTTATCATTGGTGGTAGAGTACTTTGACTGGCATAGCTATTGCTACTGCGTCTGCAAGTCAGGCTAGTAGCAAAATCTGTTTAAACATTATGTGCTGGGCTTGCATTGAAATGGCTGAAGAAGTCACAAAGTGGGAAACGTGGCAGGCATGCACATGGCAACCCAGGCGAAATTGAAAAAAAAAATGCCTCATTTGCTGAGGAGTACTGAATCATGGGCGGGATGCACAGCCGAGGCGACGCTGCAGAAATGCCATCAGTAGAGCTTTCTATGCTGTGCTTATTGATTTCGGGCAGTACGAAACGCGATGCCCTGTTGGTGAACAAAAGTATCTGCTCGCCTGAGCTATGCCATGACGGGAATTGTGCATAATTTTGTGCATGCGAGGCTTTGTGCATAGCATGCCTTCCTACGCCAAGGAAGCAAAGTGCTATGCCATATGCATACACTGCATGCCAGGAGTTGTAGACAGTTTACTGCACTGCTGCTTTCGTCTGTAAGTACTGAAGTTTCACAATGTTGAGCTGCTACGGTAGGGTGTTGCACTGTGTGTCTACTCGCTTAACAGGCATCCACTCTGAAGTATGGCCTCAGAACAACAATGTAATCAACTAATCAAACAAATAAAAGAGTAAATGAGCTGATGGCATTAGCATTATGGCTGAGCTTCAGCAGTTCTGGTACGTGTTTACAGTGAGAGTGCCCACCAAGAATATTATTATGCAGCAAAAGCACATTTCCAGACATGACTATCGGTAAATAGCGTGAGTGAGTGCCTGGAGCCCTTGCATTGATGTGCAGTAATTTTGCTTTTATAGAAGTAACCATTTGCCAGCAGTAATTTCATTTGTTGGGAATAATTTGTTTACAGCAATGCAAAATGTGAAAACGGATGTTTAAACACCACTTCTTATCTACAGTTCCCTAGCTACATGCTATAAGTGGTTGTCTCTACCACATCAGTTGATTGATTTTTTTTTTTGCCTCTCCTCTCTGCAATGTGTTGTGCATTAGTTTATGCCACTCTATGAACTTTCGCTTACTTATGTGGGCCATTTTACCATCAGAAGTCCCCTTAAATCTTGTAAATTTCTGTGCATGGCAGCTTTTAAATTAAGACAACACCCGCCGGTTTAGGGGCTCGACTACATTTTTACACCAGCTTTTTGCATGGGTAAGCGAAGAATGGGGTGCTCTATTCACAAGATCAGACAAAGGCAACTCTGAGGGAATGCAGGTGCCTTTTTTGGTAGCTGAACTACCGAATAAACCAAGAAATGCAGCCTGAACACGCGAACAAAGCAAGCGAGAGCGGCTGTACAGCCCGGTGACAGCGCAACCCAATGCAGAAAACTGTGACTTCTAATATCAAGCCTATCTTGTTGCTCACCACCATGTTGCAGCATGGCATGTTCGAAACTCCAGCGTGTCAGGTCCATTGTACATATAGCAAACAACTTTTCAAATCATTTGTAGGAGATCGTAATAGCCTCACTGCTGTCCATGGAAGACAACGCACAGTTGCTGTTCCTATATGAAATAAATGTTTTGACACACCTAAGAGGAAGTTATATCATTAATGCATCTGTAACATTCCTTTAAACATGAAATGTTTGTATGGCTTGTATTAAAGTATTTTTAGACATCTAGGGTGATTCCTCTCGCTATGCATTGACATAACTCCAAGTCGAAAATGAAAACAACAGCTCTTAGCAAACAAACATCAGCTAGCATATCATCCGGGGAAAGCAGGTAAACATAAGCAAGAGCATTTCCCTGCACGATTTAACACGAAATCTCCTGACTACAGGATACCAGGCTATCGCATAAGGCCTAGCTTGCTTGGATGGAGGCTTGGATGAGTTGGTGGTCCATAATCTTCATGTACAGTGCACACAAGGATGAGACACAAAAAAAATGTGGCACATGCACAGCCATATTCTTTTTTCGTCTCATCTTTGTGGTTGCCGTATGTAGAAGGTCATGTAAGAACGTAAGACACAATGTGCCATATGGCGCAGCATGTGGCTAAGTGCTATGCTATTTGAGCAGAAACCAACTGTTAACGAAGATAAGGCAGAAGGATAAAATAAATAAAGCGATTGTTGTGAGTTTGCACTTCACATGTTTGATCAGGGTTTTGCTACACCAACTGGCCTCAATATCGCATGCTATTAGCATGCAGCACATACTTAAATATGATCACTTGTCTGATTATGAGAGCTAAGCATCGACTGATAAAATACAATGAAGCTATAAATATGCTGTAATGCTTTAGGGCAAGCAGGTAATCTATAAATAGCAAGATGCTGTGCGTCTTCTTGACCTTGTCTCCACTGCCGACAAAGAAGGGAGTTGAGAAGTCACTGGCAACTTTCTTGCGCGCCTCTGATGCATTGCTTACTCTAATAGCTCTTCGACTAATAAATGGTGTTTACTTAATGATCCTGCATAATATAATTTCAAATTTGCTAAGCTTACTGTAGCTTTAAACTATTGCATCACGTTTCAGCCCATGGTCTCAGATTAGGTGTTGGGATGAAGAAACATGCTGCACAATTCCTCTTGTTGAAATTCAAATCCAGTATTACAGAAATAAAAGTCAACCTACATTCAGATAGGAATCTTACTATCAGAGCCATATTTTTATCCAATCAGCTTTAATATGCTGCTGAATTGTGCTTAGATAAAAATTTAAAAGCAGGTGTACCTGATGACTTTGAGAGCCCGTTTTAAAACTGTCATGACATGATGTCACATAATTAAAACAAGTTTGTTTTGCTTTTGCACATAAGCTTAACCACAAGCAAAGGTCTCAAATAGGAGCCCATTTTTGCAATTCTGTTGGTCTAGCAGCAACATCACAGAATGTCTACATAGCCTTCTACTTTTAGTAGCAAGTACAGCCGAAGTAGATAATCGGTGCACATGTAGTACATTACTTCTTTTATGTAGGTGAAATTTCTAAGCATATTCTAGCATATATTGTATAATTAGAAACAGTTTTGTTGCGTAACAGCAATTAGGACTCAAGCACTGTATGCTTTGTACATCTAATATGATGTTGTGTATTGCCTCCTTCCTCTGTAATGCTGTGTAACACTGAGGGCACACACACACATAGCGAGAGGGAGAGAGAAAGAGCTTGTTGTATCCAACTCTGCGGGCAACCCAAAATTTATTTACACAATGCCAGCCTTGGCCTGCAGACTTTACAGAGAATAACTAAACACTGAAGGTAGGGAAATTTTTCACTGTGTCTAAACAATGGATAGAGCAAAGTGCTGTTGAATACCAATGCACATGAACATGTATGTTTGCAAATGCAAGATTGTACCTAGATATGACAGTTGAAGGGCCTGATAAATGCTGATCAGAAAATGCTGTGAAAGCCCCTTTCTGTTATCCTGCAATAATTTAATCATGCAGCATTTTACTTTCTTGTCTCTCCATATTGCTATTCTAAGTGATAAATTTCAGCTGGCAGTTGGTTAGCACTCTGTCATGTCCTTTCATACCCTCTCTCTCATTTGAATGCTGCAAAAAAGCTTCCTTCTGTCCAGTTACTAATCAACCCCATTTCAGCATATGCTGCTGAAAGTCTGTAAATCATTATGCTATCCCCAAAATTACTTATGGCATTTTAGTTGCCTTAACTTCTCAGAACAGAGAATAAGGTGTGGATAAATGATATCAGTCACTGACATGTCTTGCCCTTTCAATGATAAGGATCGACTGAATGAGAACAATAATCTTCGGTAACTTACAAACGTCGAAAAATGTACAATGCAGTGAAAGTTACAATGTCTGCATGGTGAACAATGGAGCTCAGTGCAAGGCTAACTTTATTTTCTTCTTCATGAAGCTGTACACAGACTCACATTGGTAAGGGCATGTGCAGGCTGATACAATGAGTTTTTTTTCATTCTTAGATCACTATATAATATAACTATAAAGCTTGATATTTAGGTTAGATTATCGCCAGGGATGTAGCCAGGGGGGTGCACACTAGACACCAGGCAGATGGGGGACCATACCAGTGTTCAGTGACATATATTGAGCAGCAGTTATCAACACAAGGATCTGAGCATGATGGATAATGAAGGCATGACAGACTCGGGGGCGATGGAGACAAAGCTGTGGTGCAAATATGGCCTGTCAAGTCAATCATGGCATTATTTGTGGTGCCCTGAAAGGTGCCTCCCAGGGCAATACATAAAATGAGGTGTTAAGTATATGAGATATATATGAAAGGAGTTCTGATCCTCAGCACCTGTAGTGATGTGCATATATATGTACACATCAGGATCTGGGTCATTGTGTGCATGAACATGCATACACACATAAGCACATTTCAGCAGTGATTCCTGTACGGTTCTGGAGAAAAGAATACAGTGACACGACACGGATAAATGTTGTGATTGTGGGATGAGCTGGAGAATGGTCTAAAGTTTTGGATGAAAGCCCAAAAATGTCTCGTAATGTTCTTAGACTAGATTGGATATAGATGAGGGATTAAGTGGAGAGATTGCTGCTTCATTCTGAGAGACTACGGGTACTCTATTCCACTCATCTATTTATTTTTTTAGTTTCAAATATTGCAGCCCTATTCAGGGCTATTGCAGGAGTGCAGGTACAACAAACACAAGAAACAGAAAAAAAAGGCAGTTGAACATAATAGATAAATAAAAAAAAGGACAGCAGTCTTATCACACTAGTGCTTCTAGAAAATCAGACGGTGCCAATTCACGCACAGAACCGGGTAACTCGTTCCAGCAATCAGCAACTCTCAGGAAATAACTGTGTTTGAACATGTTAGTGCATGCAAAGAAGGGCTTTAGGTTGAGGGTGCGACAACGTCTAGTTGACAGAGCACTGGCATACACGATGTAATCATCAGCGGATAGTCGACAACATGAGTGAATAATTGAATGTGATAGCTTCATGGAATCTATCTGCCGCCTCGTGCATAGAAGAGATAAAATCAAGGAATACATTGTGGATAAGGGCGACAAATCACGATCATAGCGATGGCAAATGAAACGAACAGCCTTCCTTTGTACAGATTCAACTTTGTTTATGTCGCACACTTTATACAGGTTCCAGACGTATGAAGCGTACTCTAATACAGGACGAATGAGTGTTTTATACATTAGTAATTTAGTGTGCTTTGGCAATTTACATAGTTTTCGTCTCAAGTAACCTAATTTTCTTCATGCTGTAGATGTAATGTGATCAATATGCTGGGACCACTTCATGTTGTGCATCAAGATAACTCCAAGGTATTTGTACACCTGTGCCTGGGGAACTATAGTGTTACTGAAAGCGTACGCACGCTGTGAAGGAAAATGGCTGTTTGCAAATGACACTACAACAGTTTTTTGAAAGTTAATGCGCATCTGCCAGTCCATACACTAGGTGCAAAATAGGTTGAAGGAACCGTGAAGTAAGGCGTGATCACTAGGAGAAGAAATTACCTGGTATAGGACGCAGTCATTGGCATAAAGACAGACTTTTGACTTAATATTGTTTTGGCTAAGGTGCTATAAAGAACAAAAGGGACCAAAATTACTTTAAAAAGAAATACTGATTGACATGTAAAAATTGATAAAAGAATAAATAATAAATAGTGGGGAACAATATATTATACTTAAGCACAAGGTTGAAAATGGAATAGCTTTAAGAAATGCACGCTGTCAGTAATTTTAGGCTAGGTTCCACAAAACGAAAAACTGCGCAGCACATAATGTCCTTCTCACAATAACTGGAGAAGGCCACGGTTTGAGAGGAATCGCTAAAGAGAATGCCTGTTCCCTTGTTCCTCTAAGCTTGACACACAGTTCTCATCTCTGCTCGGCACAAAACAGGCAACACACAAAGAATCAGCATGATGACAATCCAATGAAGAGACAAGTAGTGACAAATATCACATGCACTCTAATTTGCTGCCAATTCGTTATAAAATACCATCTTGCCTAGCCTTACCTTATTTTAATGGACAAGTTAGCAGCACATGCGAGGTATCTGGTTTACCACGAGGCACATGATGATTATTCAGCACAGCCTATTTCATGTGGAAGGCAGTTGGTAAAGGCCACACCTAGCAAAGTTGCAACAGTTTCCAGAAAGTGAATTTCAGAGTTTACTGCATACAGAACAGATCTTTTCACTGTATTGTCGAACCATGTTGTCAAAGGCTATTCTATGGAAGCGCTGTTCACAATGTGTCTTCTATGCCAAGGCTGAAGAGCGCAATAATACATGTGTCACCATATTCACGGGCCCATTTTGCCTGTCTGGTCATTCCTGGATAATCCAGTGTGACTGGGCACTCACTGAAACGTAGCACCATGCATGTCCACAACATGCTGGGCTATGTGTATGTTCCATAGCTGAAACAGTAATCTCATTGTATGATGATTTCGCGTGGATGTTATACATATATAGGAGCTCCAATGCCTGCTTTGAGTACAAGAAGACCATCCAGTTTTCAGGTCCATCACTTCTGGCGATCAACTTCGCTGCTTCTAGTGTGGCACATAGATCTGCTGTACTGGATGTCAAGCGAGAAATGTCTAAGTAGATGCTGTTCATCCAAGGCTGGAATTACATGGGGGCACACTGAGCAATACCGCATATAGGCTCCATGTGTGAATATCTTTTTTCTGCCTGAAATCTTCTAGTGATGTTGAAGCAGAACAGGCTAGACCAAGGAAAGAATGTCGCATTTTTTCTTCATGCCTTCTATCTCTACCCGCAATTTTGGCTGCAGGTAGATTCACGGTGGTTGCAGACACTGACAATGTTTTATGCAGGAATGTTTGCTTGACATCCAAGCCATCGAAAATGTAGATGAGACAATGCAAGAGAAAGTTCGATAACGATACTATATATATATAGAGAGGCATAAGAATTTGTGCGAGAGTGCCGCACGCATTGACATAGGCAGCACCGTACGGTGGGTACGAGCAAATGTCATGGAACCGACACAACCAAAAACAAGAAACAAGAACAAGGTGGCGATGTTGACAGTATGACACACTGCATAAAGATGTGGAAAAGTGCCGATATCTATATCTGTATTTCCAATACATGAAAGAATGTATTGTGTATGTTAAAATACAAGATACTGCATATCACAACATCACTGCGTGAAACTATAGACGTTGGCTTAATTCCACTTCTCAAACTGATGCTGCTGCCACTGAGTCACCTGAATAAAACTGAAGAGAGAGAGAGAAAGAGAGAACATTTATTTGTCATGAAATTGGGCGACTTCCTCGCAGGGTGGAGCCCTTAGTTCAGGGCCCCATTGGCTCGCGCCACTCTGCATGCCCGCCGAATCAGCCGTCGCTGTTCTCGCGGGTCTGAGCTGGTCAGGGCAGTCTGCCAGGAGGAAGGTGAAGGTGAAGGAATAGGGGAGTAGCCCGGAGGGTGTAGACACTCCCAGGTGCAATGATATACTGTGGGCTTTGCTCCACAATGGATACAGTATGAGGGATATTGTGTGGGGTGGAAGAGGTGAAGATAAAAGAGGCAGGGAAATGAATTAGTTTGAAGCTGTCGCCATGCGACAGCATCTTCTCGATTAAGGGAATTATGCGGTGGAGGGAAGTGTCTCCTGGTATCTCTGTAATATTGTAGAGTTTCAGTGTAGTTCAGTGGTTCTGTCGCTGCGTCGGTCTGGGTTGGACAGCTCTTCCAATGGCGCCCGGTTAGCGAGCTCTCGGGCTACCGCATTAGCGCGTTCATTACCATGGAGAGAGGCGTGTCCAGGTGTCCAGACGATAACGCACCCTGTGTAATGCTGTGGGGTGTAATGACGTAAGGATGCGGTGTGTGTAGGGTGTCACCCTCCCTTGTGCCAAAGTCCTGCAGGCGGTCTGAGAATCAGTGACCACTGTGATAGGTCTATCCGGCGCCGGCATGGTTGAAGCGTGTACGATGGCTAGGGCGATAGCAGCCCCTTCCGCCGTGCCACTGTCCACAGTGTTGAGCGTGGCCAAAGCCCTCAGAATGTCTGCACTATCTAGTACAACTAGACATAGGGCACGTTTCTGTGGGTAGCGGGCCACGTCGGTGTATAGGACTGGTGCGTTTGATGTGTCATCGCCAAAGAGTCTAGCCAGGGCTTGTGCTCTTGCCTTTCTTCGACCTTTATGATGGTCAGGGTGCATATTCCCGGGAATTGGGGCCACGTGAATTTTGTTGCGAATACTAAGTGGAAGAAGTGTGCGGTTTTCCTGTTGTGGTTTTCTTGGTGTTTGGTATCCTAGTCGGGATAGAATGTGGCACCCTTGCATTGTTCGTTGCACACGTTACGATTGGCTGTTAAGACGACCTTCAACTAGTTCGCGGATGGTGTTGTGGACCACCAGACGTAGTAGGAGCTGCATAGACACATGTTGGGGTAGTCCCAGCGCTGCTTTCAGTGCCGTACGGAGGAGGGTGTCCATCTGGTGCATCTCAGTCTGAGTCAGATTATGATAGCGGAGGTGTTGGGTTAATCGGCAAATTATGAGGGCTTGCACAACTCGGAGTACGTCTTCTTCTTTCAGCCCTTGTCGGCGGTTTGTAATGCGCTTTATCATGTGCGTTATTTGGGTAAGTCAGTCAGTCAGTTTGGGCAAGGCAGTGACATTCTTTTATCTTTCCGCCAGGGCTCTCCAGTGAAGGCCGGCAATGAGGTCTGCGTGTCCCTATTCGTGGAGCAGACATGTGGCGGCGCTTGTGCCGTCTCAACAAAAACAAGCGAACAGCCTACTTTTTGTTTTCTTGGTTTCTGGTTGATTTGGGGTGCTGTTAGGAATGGCCTGCCGAGGTGGCAACATGCAAGTTTTCGCAGTCAGCTGCAGCTGCGAGCGTGGCTAGCCTCCCCGAAGATACCATGGAAGCCTTTAACACCAGCCGCGGTGACTCGTTTCGTAGGGACCCCGAGGTGGCGCGTCAACAACCACTCGGCGCCGCTATGACTAAACGCGATTGGCGGATCAACTATTGTCAGTGAAATCGCCAACGCCTTCACGGGTCGACTGCGTTGACGTTTGACGCTGCTAATCGGCACTCAAAACTGTGCGTACGTGTGTGTGTCGCGCAGAGAGGCGGCTTGTTTACGATGACGTCGAACGTTTTGCCTCACCTAGGGATCTAGGGAACACGAAGTGTTTAAAAACGGCTGTTTGTCGGCTGCTAGGTGTGCTCGTCGTCGTGCTCTGTGCTCGTCAATGTACTCGTGAGCTGTGTGCTCGTTTGCTGCATGCTTCGTCTTGCGGACTCCATTTGGGAGTCACGCTAGACTGTGCAAATGTATCCCATGTTTAAAATGTAAATACTGTAAATAAATCCTGCTCGCCTAGTCCTGTCGCCTCAAGTTCCTCCGATCGTCCTACAGCCCGACTCCAAAATCTTACAGTGCCAAATGCTGAATTAGTATTATTCTTATTTGCTTGCTTGTTTGCTTGCTTCCATTAAGGGACATATTCTTAATGTATACAGGTATCAAGAATCTTCCCGATATGGCAGATGAAGTAACGAACGTACAAGAACTATGGAGAATGAATGAAAGAACGAGTGTACCCTTCAGCTTTGGCTACAATAAAGAAGAGAAGAGAAAAAAAAAAGACAATCGAAACGGTCTTGTTAGCCGTTAACAGACGAATCGATCCACGAAATCGGTAAGGAAGGAAAAACATTGAAAACATTCCATTCGAAAGAAAAAGAAGAAAACAAAGTGAAAGCAAAACCGATCTGCTCAGGCGTTCTCTAGTGAGCGAGAAACGATAAAAAATAACGGGGGGTTAGGCGGGGAAAATGGAAAGGCCTTAGGAACGTACAAAAGGCGAAGGAGAGAACGCGGTAAGGCAGCAGAGAGAACGACGGTCAAAGAGCAGGTACACGCAGCAAAGGCGTGCTGAAAGAGGCCGCGTGGGCACAGCGAACGTGTCTGGAGAGCGCGCGTGCTGCTGCATCCCGAAGGAGGCGGAGGCAGTTCTTCCCTCGGTGCTCGCGCGCTATAATACCCGGGGCGAGCCGAACTCGAGCATCGGGAGCGCGTTGCTATGGCGACAGGGGATAACTTGCCACCGACGTCGGCTCTCGTATCCTCCTCGTGGGGGCAGTGGGAAAAGTGTGTGTGGGGGGGAGTGGAACAACACACGCCGATCCCTCGCCGTCTCCGCGCGCGCTCGACGGCCGGCAGCGTCTCGCCGCGAGGCAGCTGAGCGCATCGGGTTTCGTGACGGCCAATCAGTCCGCTGCCGCTCCTTCTCCGGGGCTCTCACTTTTCACCCTTCGCCCTTCCCTATCTGGCGTGTCCTCGCGCGCGGTATTAGCGCAACGCCAGACTCGCGCTGCTTACCCTCCCCTCTCCCCCAACCTTCTCTTAATCTACTTTAGCAGTTGAGCCGCGCGCACTGAACTCCGCGCACTGCGGCCCGCGTGTGCAGCCTCGTGGCTCGGATTAGCAAAGCCGCCGGTAGCGCGCAGGAACGTTTCGTATAATTTTGCGCCGGCCAGTCGTAGACAGCGAGCCGACAGAGTAGAATGGCCAACGGTGTTTGTTGACTTAACGGGCGCAGACATTTCGAACAAGAGTTCCAGAGGGAAGAAAATTAGTCGGGGCGCGTATACGTCTGGTGTCCCCGGCATGAACGGCAGCTGACCGGTATGTCTGAAAATTATATATATATATATATATATATATATATATATATATATATATATAGTCATATCATAAGAAGCCAACAAACACTGACACCAAGGACAACATAGGGGAAATTACTTGTGCTAATAAATGAAGTAATGAATCGAGAAATTAATGGAAATTAAAGTGGATGAAAAAACAACTTGCCGCAGGTGGGAACCGAACCCACAACCTTCGCATTTCGCGTGCGATGCTCCACCAATTGAGCTACCGCAGCGCTGTTTTCCCATCCACTTTCTTGGGTATTTATGTGTCCTAGTAGAACCCTGGGAGTCGGGCCCCTCGGTTAACCACCTTTCTTCTCGTTGATATATCTATATATATATATAGAGAGAGAGAGGGAGAGAGAGAGAGAGGAGGGAAGCATAAGGCATGGAGGGCATCAGACGAACATCTGGTACACAATTCACAAAGATTTTTCGCTCGTAAGTGTTCTTTGCCAATGGCTGCCACCTTCGCTGATAATATGTGGAGGATTACGATTGCCTTGAATTTTGTCTAATAACTTTTTCTAAATACGGGCGCCGATTTTGCTACTCTACTAAGAGGGAACGCGGATAAAGGGATGAAGATGAAGAACAAATAAGGAAAGGACTGAGGGTGTCCTTTCACCCGGATGCGCACATCGAAACTGCAGTCACTCGCTGATCGAGGTCTGTTGACCTGAGGAACTGCGTGATTGCGGTAGCGTCGCACCGTCGCATCACGCGCTCTGCGGAACACACGCAACCGCTTCCTTCAACACCGCGCATTCTGGGTTTCGAGGCCCGCACCGGCCTATAGATCTGGGTATCGCGACGCGCGGCATGCATAGTGGAAACCGCACGCGCCGAAACTGGAGCACCCCGGATGGATCGCGTTCCTCCGAGCGCTCACCCGCGCCCGTTTCCGATCAGGCTATCGGGTGTCGTGGTATTGTTATTCGCATTTCGGAGCGTTCCCTTTATTCCGTCTCCATTGAAGTTCGCTCATTCATTCGTTTTTTTCTTCCCTCTTCTTGTTATTCTTTCTATTTCATCTTCCGAGTTCTGTTCTTCTTTTACGCAACACGGAAGAAATTGAAGGTTCGATGCATCCACGGTGGCGATCTGAGCCTGCAGATGGAAAAAGAAGAAGGCAAAGATAATCAATCAAATACATGATTTCACTCCGGGAACAAAAATTTGGTCAATTACCTGAGACGGTGTCACTCTCCTTCTTAACTCTGTCTATTTACAGTGGCATATCTTATGGGAATGTGATCATTTCTTTATCTAACTTACTCTCTCTTCCAGCGAGCTACACGTGTGAAAAGCGTATGCTTCAAAAACCACGGTAATGTTTCCACTTGAAATCATAGGCGCTTGTTCCCGCTTTTGTGACGCGCTCGCTCGAGTGTGTGCGTGCGTGCGTGTGTGTGTGTGTGTGTGTGTGTGTGTGTGTGTGTGTGCGTGCGTGCGTGCGTGCGTGCGTGTGTGTGTGTGTGTGTGTGTGTGTGTGTGTGTGTGTGTGTGTGTGTGTGTGTGTGTGTGTGTGTGTGTGTGTGTGTGTGTGTGTGTGTGTGTGTGTGTGTGTGTGTGTGTGTGTGTGTGTGTGTGTGTGTGTGTGTGTGTGTGAGTGTGTGTGTTGCTATGAACCCTTAGTAGCTTGCGTATGTGAATATAGGTCGTCTCCTAATATTTTTCCTCCTTGGTGTGTTTATGCGTGTGTGGTATGTTTATCGTATTCGCTTTTCATTTTTCCTCTGAATTTCCCAAGCGTGTCTTGCGACAAGCATGTCTAATGTCGGCCATTTTCTCGATATGATGCACCTATTAAACAATAATGATCGTGTTGACAAGCTTGCAGTGAACTTTCAACAGTGATCGCTAAAGACCTACTATCCGCTGTTCGGCCAGGTGAATGAAGTAATGAATGTTAAATGAGCACTGCCATAATATTTCCCACTTTTCCTCTCTTTTTTTTTTAATAGCTTAACATTTACGACCTAGCCTCTAAACCCTACAACGCATTTTGACACGCCTCAAAACCCCCATAAATAGTTTACCACAATGGATGTTTTCTACAGCCAGTAGCGGTTTCTTTTCCCAGAAGTTTAGTCTGTCATAACGTCGTGGCTTAGGAGGTGGACACGTGGGAGCAGGTCATAGCGAAGTTCTGAGACTCGCTGCGGCTCGCTCGATTGCCTCCTATGCTGCCAAATGCCGATGTACCAGCATAGCAGCATTTCGCCTCGTATAAGTCCCCCTAGCGTTAAAAACACGTATACGGCGTGAACGAGAAGCATGCAGGACACGACACAAGGAAGACGCAGGACGAGAACCAGAAGCGAGCAGGACACGACGCTGTCCTGTGTGCTTCTCGTCCTACGCATTTTTAGCGCCACTTAAGTATGTCTCAATTATGTAACACGCACCAACTGTCTCAGCTTTCTTCTCTAAGTGTCCTACAAAAACACACATCCTGCAAAGCGAAAGGAAGAGGGTCATATTTGACTCAGATACATGGACGACGTATAATGAACACTGCAACCAGCCACGGTGAAGGACAAGTCGCCTTCTGGCAAAGCTGATTTACGCTGCGCGAGGAGACCTAATACTTGGCTCTAATGTCGACAGAACACTGTCATGAGGAGTTATTTATACAGTTCCTACGGAAGGTTCTAGAAAAGGCCGCTCCAAGGCAAGCGCAACTCTGCCTTCTCTTGATCGCAGCCGCGCTCTCCGCAGAGATGACGTGGGCGCGTCTACGCTCTGCAAGGCGCGCGAGTTCCTAGCTTTATTTTTCCATCCTCCCGCTATGGTCGATTAACCTGCTCGTCTCGACGCAGCAGGAGAGACCCTGGCAGCGCAGTGCCGATAAATCGGCGCCGCCAGGCAAGGGGTGGGGACCTCACGCTCGCTGCACACGCGTGCGTCAGTCGGTCGCTGACGGTGCCGCGCGATCAACGCAGCGCTGCGCGCGGACCAGCGCTATATTTAGTCGCCCGCAGGGCCCCTCCGGCAACGGCGGCGCGCTTCCCAATCAAGGCCAGATCCGCAAATGACCCGGCGTCCCCCCTCCCACCCACCCCAGCTCACCTCTCTCGCGCACGCCACTCCTACGCGCGAGAAGCATTCCCAGCGTGAGGCGCTGCCCTCCTTTCTCGACCCCGAAGCACCGCCGGAGCGAATGGTCCAGGCTGGCTCTCGCGACCGGCGCCGCCTGGCCCTGGCCGGCAAAGCCAAAGCAAGCAGCGCGCGCCACGCGCTCACCAAGAGCGCGGCAGCCCCAGCGCTCCATAACACCCCTCCTCCCGTCGTTCCTTCCCCGCTGCTGCCACATGACGCGCGGTGGTTCCTCTCCCATCCTCCACTTGACGTCCATTAGCCCACGCGCGAGGCGGTGGTGGGGAAGCAAGCATCGCGGCCGGGACGGGCGGCCTGGCACGGCTGCTGGTGTAGGTGCCGCGGGGCGCGGCGCCTATATACTAGGACGAAATGTCGCCCGGCCGTTCGTGTGCGTTGCGTATGCGTCGGGCCGGGAGCGCCCGGCGATGTTTTCGCGCTGAGCGCCTTCTCGCGGTGCCTCCCCTTCTTTCCCCCCTTGAAGCGGCCCCGAGCTTTGGACCTCCGCTCTCGCGCTTTTCCCTTGCCGGTGCTTGCCGAGCCACCGCGCGGGGTTCGCGCCTTTGATGTCCCCGCTCCCGACAGCGGCGTTCCGCCCTGCCATTCCCACCCCCGCTTCCTTTCGTGCGCCCCGCGAGCGCGCGGCTCGGATGATGTTTGCGCGCGTCCGCCCGCGTATGCCGGCGCTCTTCTTTCTCGTTGTCTCTGCAGGCTTTACCTGCTTTCGCTCTCTTTTTTTTTTTTCGCTTCTTGCTTTTGCGCTGTCGCTGAGGCGCCGTCTGGGCGCTTGCACGGAGCCGTCATCATCACGCGCGGAGATGAGGCCTCGGTGGTCCGGCTGCGAACAGCCCGTGCCCCTCCGTTTCTTCCCTGCTGATCACCGCTCTAATCTAGGCGCCTGCCCCCTCCGCGCACTGTCGTGGACAAAGCATGGCGATACGGCGAGTTGCTGTCAGTGAGCGTTTTCTCGTCACTAGAGAGCGCGCCGTAAAGGTCATTCTCTCCTCCCTCGATCACCTTCATGTACTTGGGCCACACTCCGAACTTGAAGTGCAGTTAACCTGCACGCGATCTTAGCACGGGGATAAAAACACGTCCTGAATCTGCGTTCTCTCTTTCTTTAAGCGTGATCGTTGACACATAAGAAGAGTAGTTCAAAGTATTTTTTTTTTCTCTCACATAAGTGACCTAGCGCACATGCAAACGTATGGAATTCTTATTTTGATTCTTTTATATCCGTTTTATTTTCATCTCCACGAGCACAGCTTTCCTGCACGATGCAAGCAGCGAGAGAGAACTTAGTGAACGCGGCGAGAACCAAGTGAAGAAGTGTTTGACGCCCTTCAACTTTGCACACGGAGCGCAAAAAGAAAAGTGAGAGGGGAAGGAGGAGAAGGTGAGCACCTTACACTAGATAAATAGGACAAGTGCCTCGTCCGATGTCTCCGTAACTTGTGCGCCGAATCCTTCAAGGCGACACATGCACGTATCTGCTAGGGCTTCTTTTTTTCTTTTCTTTTTTTCATAGAGACGGAACGCTGCTATAGCAGTAGTTCCACAAAACTGGTTCGTATACGGTACGGATACGCATCTCACGGACTCATCGGAGCCATTAGCGGAGCTTCAAGGTGGACACCGAGGGCAACAATGCGCCTGAGACCAAATATTTCCGTCAAGTCATTATTCGATGCATAATCGATGTGTCGTTTTCCGTAATTTTCGCGCGACTCTGACGAGCCGAATCGCAGCAAGCGGAGCCGCGCCTGTGAGTCTCGAACAACGGGCGTCTCCTAGGCTGAAGCCCACGAGGGCGATTTCGTGTGCGACGGCGACGAGCGACGGCTTCGAGAGACGAAACGGGCCGTCGCTTGAACAGATCGCTCGGTCTTGTCGCTCGGTACCTCGGTTCTGGTAATCTAGAATTCGTCACTCGTCGCCCGGAAGTGCTATCAGCGAAGTGCCTATAGCGCGAAGCCGGAACTAGATGCGCATCACTCAAATACTACTGATTGTTGTACGTAACGAGGAAGCGATTGAATATTTATGCGTGCGAGGATGAGAACGTACTGCAAGACATTCAGATATATATTATGCTGCTGTTTACAGTAAAACACATCTACCTAATTATTAAAGCACGCGTCAAGCCAGTTACGACGCGTATTTCCTGCCATCATGCAGGCAACACCGGGGAGACGTCGCTCGAAGTCATCGCTCGCATGGGGTACGACTTGTAGGCGACGAGCGAACGCGACTGCCATCTCCATCGCGTCGCTTGTTGCTGTCGCGCGGAAGATCGCTTGCATGGGGTTTATACTTCTAGGTCACGTTCACCAGCGACTTACGTCGTTGGGACCTGATCCCACTATTTATATCTACATAGTCAACGGGGGAACAAGTGCTCTTGTTTGCTTTTCTGAAACACATTATATATACATCACAGCTATCGCTAATATATCTATATCATGTAATGCAGCTTCTCTTATGTATATAGCTCACTAAGCAACGCCCATCGCTATATATAACAGTCCTCACCTATGCGGGCACTAGCAATCGCTTGATTACAGCCAAGTCCAGACAGATCGCTGTGGTGAAGAGAGAGAGAGAGAAATAGGAGAGAGGAAAAGCAGGAAGGTTTACCAGATGCACGTCCGGTTTGCTACCCTGCATTGGGCGAAGGGGTATAGGGACAAAGAGAGAGGAGATAGAGAGAGCACTGTTTCGCGCACATTTCAAGGTTCGCATTTAGTCTACACACGGTTGCCAAAACCTGTCGACATGAGGTGTGGTGAAGAACACTGCGCAAGCTAGAACGCCCACCGCAGCTTCTCATCACTTGCTTGGATGAGGAGATACATCCTTACATCGCCGAAGGCTAAGTTTTGATTTCTATAATGATATAACATAAAAACCCTCGCGAATACAGTTGTGCCCAGGATCAGATATCCCATCTTTCTGAACTGCAAACGTCCCGTGTGGCGGAACTGGTTGTAACACGGGCGGTTCACTCTGATCCGACCATTTCGCTGTTGACAAACATAGCCCTGGGCGGCTACCCGTTTTGCCCACTGGCGTATCCCGCTAAGCGGGCATAAAAGTCGATGGCGAAAAGCACGAATGCGTTGAAACAGAAACCCACACATTTGCAACACTTTTCCCCTCTATATAACCAGAAATTTCCTGCTCGAGTTTGCCGTAAGGTGTACGAAAAATGACAAATGTTCAGCCTTGAGGCATCGAGTGCCGTTCTTTTATCTGGAAACGTAAAGCAGACTGTCCGTACATTGTAACAACTAAAAAATGCGATTTTCGTTCCGGCGCACATGGTAACGCACGCGAGCTTAAGTTTATTGGGGCCGCACGTCTGCATGCTTTGTCACGTGTGTGAAGCCGTCAATAGTACTACCCCTGCAAAACGCTGTGTTCATGCTACCAGTCGCTCGCAATGTGAAGCAAGCTACTGTTATAGAAGAATACAAAAGCAACACTGTCCTTCCCTGCGGTCGCGCTGAAGGCTAGTCGCGGGCGCAGCTGTACACGGTGGGCAGCCGTGAGCTTTGCGAGCAGCCTGAACCATCTCGCAGCGTACAGAGGCATTTCCCTCGCGTCAGTAGCGCAGGCAATCTGATTAAATGCGTTTAACGCTGTTACCTCGGCAAAACAACCCAGTTTCTTTTTCTTTCTTTCTTCTGCCCGTGACTACATGACGCGCATCTCTTTTTTCGAGAGGCGCAACACTACATTGTACAGCAAATCAGTTTTTCCGAAGCCCGCAAGGTGGATGAAAGCTTATAAAGAAGGGTACAGTTGAAATCCGCCTGTCTGGTAGCGCCAAGGCGCAAAGGAAAAGCCATACGGGTGTCTCGGAGAATTTCTGAGAAAACCGTGTGGGTTTCCTTTCTAGTTTCCTGCTGCGAGGCGCTGGTGGATGTAAACGTTCATCATCAGCAGCAGCAGCAGCAGCATCACCATCAGCCTGGTTACACCCACTGCAGGGCAAAAGCCTCTCCCATACTTTCTAACTACCCCGGTCATGTACTAATTGTGGCCATGTTGTCCCTGCAAACTTCTTAATCTCATCCGCCCACCTAACTTTCTGCCGCCCCCGCTACGCTTCCCTTCCCTTGGAATCCAGTCCGTAACCCTTAATGACCATCGGTTATCTTCCCTCCTCATTACATGTCCTGCCCATGCCCATTTCTTTTTCTTGATTTCAACTAAGGTGTCATTAACTCGCGTTTGTTCCCTCACTCAATCTGCTCTTTTCTTATCCCTTAACGTTACACCCATCATTCTTCTTTCCATAGCTCGTTGCGTCGTCCTCAATGTAAGTAGAACCCTTTTCGTAAGCTTCCAGGTTTCTGCTTCGTACGTGAGTAATTGTAAGACACAGCTGTTATACACCTTTCTCTTGAGGGATAATGGCAACCTGCTGGTCATGATCTGAGAATGCCTGCCAAACACACCCCAGCCCATTCTTATTCTTCTTATTATTTCAGTCTCATGATCTGGATCCGCAGTCACTACCTGTCCTAAGTAGATGTATTCCTTTACCACTTCCAGTGCTTCGCTACCTATCGTAAACTGCTGTTCTCTTCCGAGACTGTTAAACATTACTTTAGACATGTAACCATTACTTTAAACATGTAAACGTTACCGTTTCACGACCCCTAAGTATTATACTACGACATTCCTTTGATCATACCTCAATTTTTTTTTCCTGTCATGCTTAGGACGTGCCAAGGACGTGCCAAGGACGTGCCAAGGACGTGCCAAGGACGCGAGCACAGCGGAGGAGCTGGGCATAGCCCTGGCCATCGCAACGTGCAAGAAGACCCTGGTTACCGTGGTGACGGACTCGCAAGAAGCATGCAGGAGGTATGTGAACGGAAGGATCGGAAAGGCAGCACTTCAGGTCTTGACCAACACCGAGATAGAAACAGCACAAATCCTCTGGACGCCGGGACACGAGTCTCTCGCGGGGAACCAGGCGGCGCACGCCGCGGCTCGAGATCATGCACGCCGAGCCATCTCCGACACGCAGAGAACACGGACCAACGACTGCGACGAGGATGATGAACGGATATCCAAGAAGTACTCGGACATCCTGGCGCACTACAGGAAGCAGAGGCGTCGCTACCCACCCGCGCATAAGACGATGAGTAGGGAGCAAGCGGTAACCTGGAGAAGACTCCAGGCTGGAACCTACCCGCATGGAACACTGCTGCACGCCATGTATCCGGGCACCTACGGGCGAGACTGCAAGTTCTGCCTGCCGGACACGCGCAACACCTTGCGCCATATGGTGCTGGAGTGCAGAAATAACCGCGAGGTACCACCGTCATCACCACCACCAGGCCATAACATGCAGGAAGAAGCGGATATAGAGGAAGAATCGGAAGACCAGTGGGAGGCTCTGCTGGTGACGCAAGACCCTGACAGCCAGCTACGGTTGGTGAACAGGGCTCGGGCGGCGGCAGCGAGCCATGGCTACCTGGACTGAGGAGGCCACCCACCTTTGGGCTCAAGAAGCCTGGTCTAACAATAAAGTTTATTTCTCTCTCTCTCTCTCTGTCATGCTTAGTACGGCGGAACCTGAACGAAAGAAACGGCACCCTAGGGTAATACGCGGAATATTACGGGAAGACCACGAGGCTGCTCATTATTCTTTTTCTTTCTTTAAGGAAATACTACAATTAAATAAAAGAAAAGAAGAGGCAAAAGCGCGGTTCGCTCGGCGTTCACGCTCCTGGCACCGCTCGTTTCAGAGACCAACAAAAGGTGCCTTTGCTGACATGTCAATATTAATTACTGTGAACGCAGATATTTGATAATGTATTTATGGCACGTTCCATCATTCTCGGTCATCTGATATGGACGGAAAATCACCGAGACCGTCTTGTCTGTGCGACCACCGTTCGCAGCCATACGACAGCCTGCAACCGCTATTTCTCCTTCTTTTTTCACATCAAGACCATTGTGAACAAACACATTGTTCCGACGGTGACGAACAGCGAAGATGGCAGTTTTTAATACCCATTCAAATACGGAGCAACAACTAGGGACGGCACAGGCTTTTCGCCTTGACGACTATTATTATTATTATTTGTTTTGAACGCATATACACAGTTAACAGGAAAGGGAAAGCGAGGAGCAGGCTGGCAACTGCCACCGGAAGGGGCACAACGCCTGCCTACTCTTCTGAAGGGAGCTGACAGCAACACATAAATTGAAGATAGAAAGGAAGGGAGGAAAGAGGAAACGAAGAGCAACAAGACAAATCTAAAGACTAAAGTAGTACACAATACAGATCAGACACAGTAGGGCCGGTCACTGAAGCTCACGCTACTGCAGAATGTGTTCACGCTACAGACGTGAACCTAAGTTAGTTAACTCTAGAAAGGTAAGTAGAGACACACGACTATATCACGCAGTGGCTCATTCACGAGATTTAATTTTTTTCTTCACTAATAGACATTCGCTAAAGCTAAGAATGGAAACAAGAGCAAACAATCAAACATCACAAGCGCGAAGAACAAAAGACAGGCCCTGAAGTCGTTTCATACGCTTTTGTCCGTATTTTTTTTCACGACAACACAGGTTTATTAATAGAGAGTTTTAGAATAGGAGCCACAATAGTTTGGGACCCCAAAGAGCTTTGCGGGTGTTAGCGTTGGGGCACGCAGGAGAAGAGGTTTAGATAAGGGCTTTGCGTTTGCGGATAGCGTCTTGCGCTGACAGTGCCACTACGGCGTCAAAGAAAAGCTATTCGAAATATTTAAATAAAATATACCATTTTATAATAAGAATAGCAATTTTGACTTACGTGTATACGCGTTTAATCGCAATTTAGAGGTCATTCTGTAAGCAGTAAATAACTGGTTGCCCTTAGTTTTGAGTAACCAACTTTAGGCGCCTTCACCAGCTAAGCTAACCCGTGTTAGGCCTACCCGCCATAACATCCACAATCGAATTCGGAATCGGCGGGGTCTAATGAATAAATCTTCATAACACACGCTAGTTGAGAGAAAGTGATAACCGCAGTCACTTCTCCTAGCTTGCGAACTTCATGCGCTACCACGAATCGAGCCCAGTTTGGTGTAAGGTTAGAGCCGTCGCTTCGATGGGTGCCGCCATGTTTTTTTTTTTTTTTTACGCAAATCTTTTGGGGCCACTTTTGGTGCTCCCGCTAAATCAGTGAAATAGCATGCCCAACGCAAAACCCAAACGCAGTTTGCGTCTCGCGCATGCGCAGTGGCTTCGACGCTATTTCCTTGGGGCCCCAAGATGTTTGGGGCCCCTATTCTAAAACTCTTTAATTATTTTGTCTAATTATTTTATCACAAAGCAAAGAGGCACAAGGAGATCTTTCACAGTGGACAAACATCTAAAAAAAGATCCGCCTCCATTCCACCCTGTGAAAGTGGATGTACAGCGAAGCTGTTACCGACTTTAGACAAAAACTCTCACCACAAACGCCCACGGATCAAGGACAGACAACATTGTGTGCACCCGTACGTCACGCGAGCGCGCACGTATGTGGAAGTGCAGCACATATCCTCATTCCTACCCGCCGTGGTTGCTCAGTGGCTATGGTGTTGGGCTGCTGAGCACGAGGTCGCGGGATCGAATCCCGGCCACGGCGGCCGCATTTCGATGGGGGCGAAAACACCCGTGTGCTTAGATTTAGGCGCACGTTAAAGAACCCCAGGTGGTCGAAATTTCCGGAGTCCTCCGCTACGGCGTGCCTCATGATCAGAAAGTGGTTTTGGCACGTAAAACCCCATAATTAAAAAATCCTCAATTCCTCGAGGTCCTCAGCCAAGTGCAAGTGCCTTATTGAACTATTTCAATTTTTTTTGAAGCAAATTGCGTCAAGAAAGTTCCGAAGTACGAGTTACACACAAGCTACACATATGATACCTTCGGATTGTAATTCAAATATACGAGAAAACGTAATTCCGTTACGTGGAATAATTATTTCAATGACAAAGCCATTCTCCAGCTGCGTTTGAGGCCTGTCAGAGTGGCCGCGGCCGGTGCTAGGTGGCGGTTCTGTTTTTTGATGTGCACGAGCTGACGGAAAATCTCGACCTACTAGAGGCTACCAGCTTCGCTGTAAAATGATCATCATTTAAGGAAATAGGCAAATAATGAATGAATGAATGAATGATCGCCTAACAACTTCGGCGTTCTCTGAGCTTAACTCTCCTATAACCTCACATCGATAAGATTCAACAGCGTTTCCTAGTATGCGGACCGGAGCATTCACGGCAACTCGAAAAGTCCAGCCCTGGCGGATAGCGCTTGTGAAGGCGGCATGAGATTGTGCTGGAAGCCGCGTAGTACAGCTTGTCTACGTTGAAAGTTCCACAAGAAGGTGTTTCTGAACAAAACAAACCACGCTTAGCTTATATTTTGGGATAGTCAGTCCCCTAAATATGGCGAAACTTCCCATAATTTGAAGCTACCAAAGAAGAAAAACAGGCCAGCTTTGTTTATTTGTTTGCTCCCTGAGTTGGCAATTTAGATGTGTATTGTTTGCCTAAGTGGAAAGGAGACGCTGACGTCACACATGATGCCAAATTCTCTTACATACACACAGATTACTACTACTACTAGTAGTAGTAGTAGTACTAGTAATTATAATAATACAACAGTTCATTTTTTGACTTTGGAAAGTTTCGCCCCGCATACAAAAAAAGAAACATCTCGTTTTGTTCACTCCACGTGCGTGCGTTGCGCGATCGAGCCACAGCTCTCGTCACGCCCAGCGACACCCTCCGCAACCGCTCCTCCTCCTCCTCCTCCTCCGTCGTCGTCAGCAGCAGCAGCAGCAACGCATAGCGCGCGTGCTCTCTGTATACGCGTGTGGGTCCGGCGCTCAGCCCGGTGCTAAGCTGAGCCCGCGAGCGGCGGGGGCGATCCGATCGCTTTCCGGGTCGGCGAACCGCGAGCGGCGCACGTTCCAGCGAGCGAGCGGCCCCGCCGCCGCGCTGCCGGAAGGCGCACGTTGCAGGCGGCCAGCGGCGCGCTTCCTGCCTGGAACCCCGTTGCAGCCCGCCGCCGCGGATATAGCGTGCGCTCCCGCCACTCTCGCGCACGCACCGCACCGATCGATGCACGTGAGAAGCGGCCCACGCCCGTCTCGCGGGGAAGCCGCAGGGCAGCGGCTGGGATCGAGCGCCCGGCTTGGCCCCCTCTGCCACTACGGTTACCGCGTTCGCGCTCGTGCTACCCGCACGCCGAAAACATGCTCCTTCTCTCGTGTGTTTTTTTTGATGACAATGACATTCATGGCATTGTCAGACCCGGTTTCTTTCAGGCTGTCTAGCTGTTCCCTTGTCCCGCAAAAAAGTGTGAGCCGATCGCGAAGGCGGCGGTTCACGGCGGCGCCGCCAGATGGCGCAGCGTGTCCAGAGGGAAGCGCGAGAGAGGAGCGTAGCTGCAGTACGCACATCACATATGACGCGTTTTCGGTATTCGCAAACTTGGATAATCATCATTGACGAGTTCTGCAGTAATTTTTGTCATCGATGTAAGGACGAACGCGTGATTTTATCGGACTGTGTTAAATGGGCTTGATCGAAAACCATTTTCCGAGACAACGCTTCTTGAACCATGGCCGCATGCTTCGCCGGCTACAAAGCAACACGGGCGTTGCTTCACGTTGTGAAATCGACTGGCCTTAGTGACCGACTATAGACATGACGGGCAGTCCCACATGTTCGCACTGCCAATGCCTCCTTCCCTCGCTTTACTTTATCTTTCAACCACCTTCCTCTTTAGTAGAGTAGCAAAGCGAACACGAGCCTGGTCGACCTCCGTATACATGTAGTCGCTCTCATCCACCTCCTCGCTTTGATTTATATAGCGCAACCTTCATGGCCGAACATATCGTGGATTCAACGACTCCACATTTCCTGGAAATATGGAACGAGACTTTGGTCACCTGCGAGAACCGTGGGGACAAAAAATAAAGCGAGCAAAACGTTGTCAGCATTGGTTTTGCCGCTATTGTCAGCTGAATACCCCTCACCAGCGAGTGATGAACATTGGTCGAACAAGGGACGCCTCTAAAAAGCCAACGCTTCGACAAACAAGTTGCGGCAGTCACAAGTTGTCGCAACGTCGGCTCGCAGCTTGTTCCACCACTGTTGATCGCTTCGAGATTCCGTCTTTGTGCGTACATCTGTTCCATTTGGAGCCCTTCAACAGGAGTCGGAAGAGTCGCGTTCCGGCATAGGTATCGTTTGTTGAAAATGTCGATTAGGTGTTCCCTCACATGTTCGACCACAACGTACGTGCGAGAATGACGCAGAACTAGCTACGTACTAATTGAAGGGGATTTAATTTCTTACTGAAAACCCTGGACAGCTGTAGATCGAAAGAACGCCTGGAAGTACCCATTTTTCACCCACGGCGCGTCGTAATAGTCGTGACGGAAAGAGAATTTCGCTTGCAGCCAATGCGCGAAGCAATACGGTAGGCTTATTCGGTTAGCGCTCGCGTGAACTCGAGCGTGCGGGCGAAACTCGACGCGCTCGCCGGGTTTCGTCTCTATAGAGCAAGGGGCTTCGCGCTCGGGCGTTGGCGTCGACCCGCGCCACGTTGCGCAACCAGATGAACGCGAGAGGTATTTTTTGAACATCTTGAAGGGGCAGCGCGAAAAAACGACGACAGAAGGCAGGAACACACAGGACAGCGCTGAACTCACAACTAACTTTATTCGAAGGCATACATACACTTAAGTACACAACCCATAGCCACGTGCTCTCCCATCCATGGCGTCATATCAGTGCGCAGGCAAAAAACAAAAAACACGCGAAACCATTTAATCTAATACTACGTTATGGAGCTGCTTAAAAATTCAAATTCACTATCATGCAAATTTATCGATGGCATGCTTACACAGCGCGACCCTTTTTTTCTGATATAGAAGGCCTCAATAATCTCCCTCGTGATCTGATTTTTGTGCGTGAAAAGTATTGTGGTGTCTTTATATATTGGAGTGCACCCATGCTCAGAGCAATGCCGCGCGACATGCGAGTAGGCATTACCCGTTAGTGAGCGCCTATGTTCAGACAATCTAATTTTGCCTGCGCACTGATATGACGCCATGGATGGGAGAGCACGTGGCTATGGGTTGTGTACTTAAGTGTATGTATGCCTTCGAATAAAGTTAGTTGTGAGTTCAGCGCTGTCCTGTGTGTTCCTGCCTTCTGTCGTCGTTTTTTCGCGCTGCCCCTTCAAGATGTTCAACCAGTACCAACTCGCCCAAATGTCGATCCTTCTACAGGTATTTTTTGAGCGGCGTGCTTTTCGCTCTTTTCTCGTTTTATATATTAACCAAAGCGTCAAGCGCTTGCGCAGTCTGCTGTGCTGCATACCTGCGTTGGGCTTTAGCGCCGAAATGGCGAACAAGAAAAAGGAGGAGGCTTGCGCTCCTCGCCGCAAGAGATGCCTCGGGAGTCGAAAATGAATGCGTGCCACTCATAGGAGCGAAGTTAGTAACCATACTCATGATGAAAACGGTTTCTCGGCGGCTGTTCTGATAGCCGCTGCATCACCGAAAAGCTAAGCATCGAGCGAACTGGAAATATCGCCACGGGTGTCGCCGCGACCGAACGTGGTTTGAGAAATGGTCCGCACTTCTCTAACGTCCACCGGACCCTGGAAGATACACGGGGATGCAACGAGGTTACTCCTGTTTGATAAGCGCTCAAGAAGAACGCAACAGACTCTCTTGATTTCATCGCCACAGCAGCCCTCAGGAGCAGTGGAAGGGCTTTCCTGTAAGAACTTGTGGTCGAAAGCTGTTAATTAGTGTTTCTGCGTGTCAGAGCAGATCTTCTGCCACATTGAATCCTCTGTGCCTTCAGCTAAACAATGATTTATTCGCCTTATCATCGTCTTCGTCCTGAGTCATTGGCTCAGAAGGCTCCGCGCTGCCGCTATATCGCAGGTATCAGCACATTCGTGGGAACGAAAGATACGAAAACAAGCATTGAAAATGAAATATATAATTTCGACATGCGGCCACTCCTTCATTATCACTCTACACATAGGATTTGGATTAATTATTCGTTTTATTCTATCTCTACGTTCAACCCGTAGCATTTCTGTCGCGCAAGCTAGTCAAGGCAGAACCCCGTCCAGTCACGCCGCCTCCGTGACAGCGAGCGCGTGGAGTTTCGCGCCTACTTGCGAGCCGCTGCCATTTCTTCGCCGCCGTCGTTGGTCGGCTGCGCGCGAGAGTTCTGCTGCTGCTACTGCTGCTGATGGTGCACACGCGCGGCGCTTCCCGAGAAAGCAGGCCGCGGACGAGGCCGCGCGTCTATTTCGAGACTCCAGGGATGGGGTAGGGGAGGCAGCTGAAGACCCGCCGCTGTCCTCTCGTGTTTGGCCCCGCGCGTCTACCTTCCGTCTGCCTGCGCGGTTTCGTCGCCTCTGCGGAAGTTACTGCAAGCGCCGGAGGAGGGACACGCGCGATGTCTTCTCTCTCTCTCTCTCTCTGCCCTCTCTCTAGCACCACCGTGGCCATCTCCTGCGGCCTCTCCCTTTCTCTCTCGTTTTTGGGCACGCGGCACGTTCGGATGTCCGAAGCGTCAGGAGCGGCCGAAACTCCATCCTACCAATTCCGTGCAGCACAGTGAAAGGCATGGGTAGGGTCAACCAACCAGGCAAGCTAACTAGAAGGGGTGCACTGTCTACCATTGATCGCTCTTCGCGAGATGCTGACTGAAGGGAAGCGTCAATGAAGGATTAATAGCGTATAAAGGGCAAGCTCTCCTCCTGC
Organism: Dermacentor variabilis; assembly: GCF_050947875.1. Classification (NCBI taxonomy): domain Eukaryota; kingdom Metazoa; phylum Arthropoda; class Arachnida; order Ixodida; family Ixodidae; genus Dermacentor; species Dermacentor variabilis. The sequence continues at coordinate 214,528,554 of NC_134569.1, read as the reverse complement.
TCTTCCCTTCTCCGCAACACGCAGCCGGCTCTCGCTGCTGATCCTCAACTCCGTAACCAAAATGGCCGGATCAAACCACCTACTGGTTGCCGGTGACTTTAACTGCGCTCACGTGGACTGGGGCTATCGACGCACCAACCACAGAGGCACAGTTTTATACAATAATACGCTATTACTTCATCTGACCATCTTTAATGATTTTAGCCTACCTACGCGGGTTGGTAACAGTGTTACTGCCGATACTAGCCCAGACCTCACGCTTGGTAGAAACTTGGCTCACCTACAGTGGGAAAGAACGCAAGCCACACTAGGCAGCGACCGCCACCTGATTCGCATAGCGGTGAACTATCGCCGACCTCAGCGCAAATTTATCCCTAGGCACACAAATTGGGATCAGCTCCGTAAATTTAGGCAAGCGCAGCCAGCACAGGGCCCCTTCGACCTAGACACCTGGACTACTCAGTTACAGAAAGACATTCGCCAACATACCCAAACGCTCGATACTACCCCAGACACCCCCGTTATCGACAGTAAGCTCTCCCACCTTCTTGAAGCTCAAGAGAACATAACGCGAAGGTGGAGAACTCAAAAGCACAACAGGAAACTAAAACTTAAACTCCCCCAGCTTCAATCCCAAATAGAACACCATAGTGCCACTCTTTGCAAAGCTAACTGGGCTCAGGTTTATGACGGCCTCCGAGGCAATCTCTCCACAACCAGCGCTTGGCACCTGTTACGCCATATGCTCGATCCCACGCAATCTAAAACTCAGACGCGTCTTAGCATTCGCCGCCTCACTCATAACCATCGGCAGGACACCGACGCCTTCCTCGCGCAGGTGAACTGCACCTATACCACTCCAGGTCCTCCTTGCAAACATCCCGAGTACACGGGCTCACCCCAACCACAGCTTGACGTTCCTATTACAGAATCTGAATTTCGCGCAGCCCTATTGAAATTGCGCAATACCACACCCGGGGAAGATCAAATTACGAACGCTGCCATCCGAAATCTTGATGATGACTCCACATCTCACCTCGTTACCTACTTTAACGAGTGCTGGGAGGCAGGTACCCTCCCTGCCTCCTGGAAGCACGGAAAAATTATATTTATCCCAAAACCCCACAAGCCCATCACCCTCGAGAACATCCGCCCCATTTCTCTTACATCTTGTCTCGGAAAGACCTTTGAGCACGTAATCCTTGCCCGACTGACAACGTACATGGAAGAAAATAACCTTTTCCCCCACAGTATGGTGGGCTTCCGTGCGCATCTATCTGCGCAGCATGCCCTACTTCAAATTACGCACGATGTGCTTGATAATACCATCCCCCATCTTACTAAAGCCATCCTGGCGGTTGACCTCATTAAGGCATTTGACAGTATTCGACACACTACCATCTTACGGGAACTGCAGGAACTACAGGTAGGCCCTAAGACCTACAACTACGTTCGCGCCTTCCTCTCTGGTCGCACTGCCTCCTTGCACATTGATCAGCTCAGCACACCCTCTTATACACTAGGTGAATTTGGAACCCCGCAAGGCGCGGTCCTCTCCCCCCTTCTATTTAACATTGCTCTCATCCCCTTAGCCCAAAAGCTCAATCTTATCCCCCACCTAAAACATACTCTGTACGCTGATGATTTTACCGCATGGACTACTCATGGCTCAGACGGGGAAATTGAGGAAACTCTACAATTAGCAGTCGACACGATTTCCGCTCACGTATCATCTATCGGACTCGAATGTTCCCCCTTTAAGTCCGCGCTCCTCCTAATTAGACCAAAATCTGCCGCTAACTCACCCATACAAATCACTTTACAAGGATCCCCCATCCCCATCACTCCCACCCTGCGCATCCTTGGCCTCTACCTGCAGGATTCCGGACGCAATGACCATACCCTTAAAACACTCAAGGCCTCCACGCAATCAGTGTTGCAGCTTCTACGCCGCGTATCTTCCCTGCACAAGGGTTTAGACGAAGCAGACAACATGAAAGTTGTACATGCTTTTACGCTTAGCCGCATTCTGTACGCCACACCATATCTCAAGCTGAACTGCACGGAAACCGAGCGCGTGAACGCCATGATCCGCCTTGCAACTAAGGCAGCCCTCAACCTACCTCGCAGTACTATAGCACAGCCAAACTCCTTGCACTAGGCATGCATAACACGCTTCCTGAACTAGTTGAGGCGCACCTTCAGACGCAGTATTTAAGACTTGCCGCGAGCGCCACTGGCCGCCATATCCGCGCCTCCCTTCGCATCAACATACCCGCTAATCAGTCAACCCTTATGGCGATTCCGCGACACATTCATACACCCCTTGTAGTGAAACCCCTTCCTCGAAACGTCCGTCCCCAGTATCACATCTCTCGCCGCGTAGCTCGCGCAAATGCCCTCCACAAGTATTACGGACAAGTCGAGAAAGCCATCTGGGTAGACGCCGCATGTACAGCGCATGAAGCTGTAGCAGTTGCTTACAGCCCCACCTTACCCCGACCCCTAACTCACCATCTTCCCTCGGGCTCTACACCTGAGGAAGCAGAGGAGACCGCCATCGCCTTAGCCCTTGCCCTTTCGGATGCTGAATACATCTTTAGCGATTCAAAGACTGCTTTGTCCAACTTTCCCAGAGGCAGAATTCACAACCCTGCCTGGAACTTGTTGAACATCCCCACCCAGAATTTACCACGCAGGGTAGAGCTCCGGTGGGTGCCGGCTCACTCTGGGAACCCCGGAAACGAGGCTGCCGATAAATTGGCCCGAGGTTTAATTTGCCGGGCTCAGGACAGCCTCGATCCGGGTTTCTCGAGGGAGCGGGTACACAGCTTTGCGGAGCTCACGCAAATACCCCGTTTGGACCGTCGGACTTACCCTCCTCCCCACCCCTCCCTGTCGCACTCCCAACAGATCCTCTGGAGACGCCTCCAGACCCGCTCTCTCCCATCCCCTCAGCTGCTAACCCACTACTGTGGCATCTCCCCTACATGCTCCCTATGCGGAGACCCTCATGCCACACTTTCCCACATCCTCTTTGGCTGCCCTGCCGATCCTCCCCCGCAGGGACAGCCCGCCATCTCGAGCTGGGAGGACTGGGAGGTCCTGCTCTCGTCTACGGACCCGACATCGCAGCTTACTGCGGTGGCTCGGGCTGCCGACGTCATGAACAAAAGGAGCATGAACGTCTCAACGTAGTGCGGGACCGTGCGGTGGTCCAGGGACCCAGAGGAGTGCAAACTCACTTGCTATCAATAAAGTTTTTCTGTCTGTCTGTCTGTCGGCTGACACCAGTCCCATAGCATACGTCGCACAGCAATGTTGAGACAGAGTACAGGTGCCCCTCAAGGAATCGGAGCTGTCGTTTGGCGCAGATAAAATGTTGTTCTATCAGCCGATCGGTCAGTGACGTGAAAGTGGGACTAGCGGCTGCTGACACAGGGGAGAGCGCCTGGGGAATATTTCTGTCGAGGCGAACTGACTTCAGGAGAGGCGCAATATTATCTGTGGTCCCTTCAGCATGAAGCAAATGAAGGCGAGAGCGAAGGAAACAGAAAGAAGAAATAATGTGGACGGGCAAAGTTGGCGAGAGGAGAGCTCCCGCCGGGGCGAGCACTGCTACGGTGGTCAAAGTGGGATACCGCGATGTCCTCCTCGCCCGCCGTACCGTGAAGCAGTAAGCGCCGAGGATATTGGTGAACCTTTGTCCATATTGACTCCAGAAGCCCACAATACCTGTCGATCGTACTTCACTGAGCAGCGAGGGCCCCATATCTGGCTGCATTAGGGCAGAACAGGTAGGTATTATACGTCTGTTGTTATCCTAGACTGAGAGCACGGGCTTTTTCTCTGTTTGTCATCATGAGTCACCCAGCACAGCGACTCTCCGTTTCCATTGGACGGCTCGTCGATTTATACCCGAAATAAACTACGGTGAATTGAGCATAGTGAGTAATGCTTAGAGAAAGTTCCTGAAGTTACGTACGGACATTTTTCTAAGCATCGACCGCCCTTTGAGTTGCTTCCTTCGCCTCGTAGAAGGCTGCGCGTACGTCAGTGGGGTAAACGCCCAAGTTATACCGGCCGAGTGACTTGGCCCATCATCGTCGTAGGTGTACTGTCAAGTTCTGGTGACATTGAACATATATACACTAAAATGCCCCGAATTTGAAGCAGAACATAAGAAATTAATAGATGTACTCAAGCGCAAGACACAACCACACTCAAATGCAAGTGAGATTTTGTTCCCGCGAGGACACTTAGGAGGGTGGTACTTCGGCTTCTCCTAAAGTTCCTCCGTAATATAGGGTAGGGAAGCGAATGTCGAGCCGTATGGGTCGTCGTGGTTCGGAAAACGCGCCACGTATTGGGCTCCGACTTAACTTGTTTTTGCGACCTTGTGTTGCTAGCTGTACTGTGAAGTGTTTCAGACCATGTCGCGGTTGATAGGTGGCGTTCGGGCGAAGGAATTGGAGGCGACTTTTGCGAAGCTAGGTCCGCCTGCAACAAGCGAAATTCCTCCTCCACCTCCCCTCCTTCCTACGAATGCCTTACGCGATATGTAAATATAGCCATCTTGAAACAAAAGGACGCTTTTTTCGTAGACATATTGCCATTGGTGGCGACCATGGGTTGACGGGTGAAACGTGCTAATGAGTCACTAATTAGCATAAATACGTGAATTAACTTCTGAACCTTTAGTTTCAGGGGGCTCATCGAAATTGGTAAATTGAAGCGAGCTCTCCGGTAAAGCCGTATCGACTTTTGGATCTAGAAAAATGTGGTTGCCGCCGAAACTGTGGCACTACGAAACTCGGCCATGAGAGAACGCGAGACCGAAACTGCGTGGCTGCAGCGAGAGTCAAGGCAAGCCTGTACTGGCGACGTTCTGCTTACGTCAGCCAGCAGCGGGCAGCCAGCGCACTGAGACATCGGGGAGCACGGAGCCGCAGCACGCTCGCTCACTGGCTGACGTAAGCCGACTGACGTCAACTCGAGGGGGCGCGGCTTTGCGCTCGCGGCAGCCGCGCAGTTTGGGTTTCGCGCGTAGTGATAGCTCAATTTCGGCGTGCCACAGTATCGCACGTAATCGCAAAGTTCATAGGGCTTACAGGGAGGGCAAATTTGCTTTAATTTCCCAATCACGATGACCAGGCTGAATTTAAACGTTTGAATGGTAATTTGTTCTTTCAATTTTGTTTGTTTTATGTGCTCGCGCTATGTGCGTTATATTGCGCGAGTGATACGCCGTTTCTTATGTTACCGTGAACTTTAGCTTTTCATTCCTTTCCTGACAACTCTTCGTATTGCTTTAACGTTTTTATTTGTAACACTGTTTTGCATGCACGTTATCATTGCAAACATTTTTAGCTCTCATGTATCGGTTTTCTGTTATCATTTGTTCAACGACGCCCCCCTTACTCAATGCTCCCCTTCGGGACTGTAAGGTACTTTGAAATAATTCAAAATAAAATAGTTTTTTACGTGTCTACAAGCGCGTCAATGAAAAAGAAAAAAGGGGGCGGGGGGGTATATGAACCAGGGTGAGCGACATCACAGCGTCTTTCATTTGCGTTGCGCCCCTTAGACAGTTACTCAAAACGCGTGCGCGTATGCTTGAAGTCTCTCAAGAGCGCTCGATCAGGACAGTCACTGCCGCTTCTTACCCTTGTAACGCCCTGGGCAGGTGGCCGGCATGAAATCTCTCTCTCTCTCTCTCTCTCTCTCTCTCTCTCTCTCTCTATATATATATATATATATATATATATATATATATATATATATATATATATATATATATATATATCTACCTATCTATCTATCTATCTATCTATCTAATCTATTATCGGAGCAACGTTCACTGTGCGAACTGTTGGAAGGTTCTGTATTCTATCACGTAGCGATGGCGAGAAATCATCATCGTCATCATCAGCAGCAGTAGCAGCCTGGTTACGCCCACTACAGGGCAAAGGCCGCTCCCATACTTTCCAACTACCCCGGTCATGTACTAATTGTGGCCATGTTGTCCCTGCAAACTTCTTAATATCATCCACCCACCTAACTTTCTGCCGCCCCCTGCTACGCTTCCATTCCCTTGGAATCCCAGTCCGTAACCCTTAATGACCATCGGTTATCTTTCCTCCTCATTACATGTGCTGCCCATGACCCCCCCCTTTCTTTTTCTTGATTTCAACTAAGATGTCATTAACTCGCGTTTGTTCCCTCACCCAATCTGCTCTTTTCTTATCCCTTAACGTTACACCTATTATTATTCTTTTCATAGCTCGTTGCGTCGTCCTCAACTTAAGTAGAACCCTTTTCGTAAGCCTCCAGGTTTCTGCCCCGTAGGTGAGTACTGGTAAGACACAGCTGTTATACACTTTTCTCTTGAGGGATAATGGCAACCTGCTGTTCACGATCTGAGAATGCCGGCCAAACGCACCCCAGCCCATTCTTATTCTTCTGATTATTTCAGTCTCATGATCCGGATCCGCGGTCACTACCTGCCCTAAGTAGATGTATTTCCTTACCACTTCCAGTGCCTCGCTACCTATCGTAAACTGCTGCTCTCTTCCGAGACTGCTAAACATTAATTTAGCTTTCTGCAGATTAATTTTTAGACCCGCCCTTCTGCTTTGCCTTTCCAGGTCCGTGAGCATGCATTGCAGTTGGTCCCTTGAGTTATAAGCAAGGCAATATCATCATCATCATCATCATCATCATCATCATCGTCAGCCTGGTTACGCCCACTGCAGGGCAAAGGCCTCTCCCATATTTCTCCAACAGCCCCGGTCATGTACTAATTGTGGCCATGCCGTCCCTGCAAACTTCTTAATCTCATCCGCCCACCTAACTTTCTGCCGCCCCCTGCTACGCTTCCCTTCCCTTGGAATCCAGTCCGTAACCCTTAATGACCATCGGTTATCTTCCCTCCTCATTACATGTCCTGCCCATGCCCATTTCTTTTTCTTGATTTCAACTAAGATGTCATTAACTCGCGTTTGTTCCCTCACCCAATCTGCTCTTTTCTTATCCCTTAACGTTACACCTATCATTCTTCTTTCCATAGCTCGTTGCGTCGTCCTCAATTTGAGTAGAACCCTTTTCGTAAGCCTCCATGTTTCTGCCCCGTAGGTGAGTACTGGTAAGACACAGCTATTATACACTTTTCTCTTGAGGGATAATGGCAACCTGCTGTTCATGATCTGAGAATGCCTGCCAAACGCAGCCCAGCCCATTCTTATTCTTCAATATCATCAGCGAATCGCAAGTTGCTAAGGTATTCTCCATTAACTCTTATCCCCAATTCTTCTCAATCCAGGTCTCTGAATACCTCCTGTAAACACGCTGTTTTAATGGCGAGACAATGAAGTCCAAATAAACGATGCTCGCGTAAACAGACTTCGATCGGTTCTCCGCATGCAGGCGTAATGCTTAAGCGATTCGCTGAAGCGGCACTCTGCCTCTTGTGAACTTCGTTTCACCAGAACCGGGACTGAAAGTGCCGTGGCTTCAACCGCGCGGTACACAGGGGTTTTGAAATAGCAGCATTCCTAGAAACATGGGAAACAATGTAATATACGTAGTCAAGCAAGATGAGCTAATAGCGCATATGTGATGTCGACAACTGCTCTGCGGTGTTCACGTTGCTGAGGTTCTCATAATTAGCGCGTCTGGTGTCGCGCCCTGGAGGCAACTCTACAAATCGACCTCGCAAAGCCCCTACACTCGCTATAGTGTACACGATCGGCTTGTCGAAGTCGCCAATGGCATCTACAAAACGAAAAGTGAGATCGCTAAGAGGGTTCTTCTAGCGATTATCTAAACAGCGATGTTCCCTTGCACATGACACATGCTCATACCAAAAGGCCCGAGATGAAGTCGAAATTCTGCAGCGTTACATCATCCACAGCTCTCCTGAATTCTTGGGCAGCGCATGGGCAGACATACGTCGTTGAAGATAAGCTTCAAATTTCGATACAATGAACAACTAAGCCCCTCCTTTTGCATTCTATTTTAGTAACAAAAATAATTAACAATAAAGAGAAAGACGTTTCTGATCTAGAGTAATATATGAAGACATCCACGCTCTCCGGCAAAAAAGAACGAAATAAAAACGAAGTTGTTGTCGTTGTCCTGAGTGGCTGTGGCACATACCCACATAGGCATATCGACCATGAATTGGGTGATTAAATTAGGTGAAATTCTTAAAACCGAACACGTTCCTTTATCTCTTCACATTTAGTTAAGATGGCGCTGAGTCCGATGTGTTTTCTTTTAATGTAATTTTATCTAAACGCGGCCTAAAACAAACACAATTGCGTGCCCTCTCGCCTTCCAGTTCCTTTAGTATTATGGTATTCCTCTCCATCTCAAGGTTTACATTGCCGCCTCTGAGCGCTTCTGCGACGCCCTCTCGTGGGCCTTCCCGTCGCACTGGGCGTGGAGGCACACCAAGGTGCGACAGCTGCTCGCTTGTGTAAACAGCGCGAGTTGCGACAGCGATCAATGGCGCTGCCTCGAGGTCGATGCAGCCTCGAGGTATGTATAGCTCAGTGCGTGTGTTATGCACGATAGGCGAGAGGAATGAAGAAGTTATGCCGTCCCGTGCACTCTTTCTGAGTGGCTCACTCTTCCGTGGTCCGCGTCGCCAAATCCGGTAGCCAAATCCAATTCCGTTGTTTTTTTATTCCAGTAGACTGTACTGCTATACTGCCGCAACAGTCACACCCCCCCCCCCCTCCTCCCAAACGTACGAGCGTTTATTCCCGATAAGGCGCCACTGCATGCCGCTATCGGTAAAGTACGAAGTTATCCTTATACGAGAAGCTGCACTTGTCGCTTCGTGTCAGGCCTGTCGCTAGGCTATAACCACTACAGATATAATTAAACTTCTGTCTCTCTCTCTCTTAGTGAGTGCTTGACCTGTATTTGACGAGATGAGGGAGACTGCGAGTATCTGTGCGCGAGTGTGTGGTTGGAATCTGTTTGACATCGGGTATATGAGCACGTAAGGAAATCATATGGCCAGAACAAGTATGCCAAGCAGACAAAACCTTGCTAACGAGGCGTGTGCTCTATTTCGTTAGGCTCGTAAGCCTAACGCAAGCCTACGTGTCTAGGTGATTTCTCACACAGTGCACCTTGCAAGGAGCGTACATGGAGTGTGCTACCACACAGCGCAGTGCTCCCGGAAATAGCGCCAATTAAAAAGAAAGAAAAGAAAACAAGAAAGCAGCCCAGGTAAGCAACAGCGCGCAGGCGCAAATGACCCAGAAGTGGTTCGGAAACCCGTCAGCAACCGGGAAAATAATTAGTAAGTATACCAGGTGGCTTACTGGGATATTTAGGTTCATTGGTGACACTTTACGGATCTGGGTTCGCTTGTACTGCATCATTCATTGACTTGCAGTGCCGGAAATGTCCCCGACAGTAAGGATCGAATACACGAAATGATGAAAGTGGGCTCTCCCGCGCTATTAGGTTCCCCTGCGCAACAAAGGCCACCTCGTGCACAGGGCACCACTGAGCCGACGGTAGGCCTGGAAAGAGCGAGCATGTATAGCAAAAAAGAGATGCTGGAAAGGATGTCGACGCTAGCCTGCGTGGGCTTCTGCTTTAATTCCACTCCTACACTGTAAAAATATTTGCACCCTTAAGGATGTTTTCTTGTCGCACTGATTACGGTGCGAAAATGCCGGATAAATGCCGGATAAACGACTCGTTTGTCAAGCATTTCCATATAAAGGAGTTTCGTGTATCCGCAGTCCACTGTATTTGTTCCTTGTTACTGTCTATTTTTTTATTGTGAGTTATTCTAATGATGCCTTTAGATAGGGGCGTCTCCAAGCGCTCATATTGTGTTCTTGTTTGCGTAGCACGCACCTTGCGAGCGCATATCCAGCGTATGCAGTGAGAGAGAGGCTACATAGCGCAATCACTATAAATGCGTAATCACGAAGAGAATAACCGAAGAGAGTGAATGCGAACAGAATGGCAGAGTGACAGCTGCGCGCTCACCTCTGCCATTCCCTTCGTAAGAACATGCGAGAAATTTAGGCTTCGTAAAACATTCTCTCTCAGGGTGAAGAACGTCAGCTTAAAGACTTCACTCTTGGTGCTAGTCGCCGATAAGTAATGAATGGCTCCGGCTTCCGACGGCGCCGGGCTCTGACCACGGGTAATTTGCCAGGGAACATTCTTCTTTAATTTTCACGCTACCCGAAGCGCCCAGGCTGCTTTCGACCCGTCTTTCACGGCAAGTGGTTGCGCTAAATACGCTAAAGCAACGGAAGAAGGCTCTGAATTTTCTTCGGACCAGATATTTTTCCTTGGTGGTGCTTCGCACAATACGGTGCCGGCATTCCACAGCAGGAGTGTGAGAAACTCATGCTATACCCGAGCAAACTCGTGAGACCTTATTATTAGACGGTCTATTGCTGCCTGAATGGGTTCTTTGATCACGGACAAGTCGATTTAGCCTGTGAACGCAAACTCGCTAAGACAGGATGTCCACCTGCTCGCTTGGACGTACGCCGCACTATTCAAACGCCACAATTCATTTAGTTCGTAGTCGGCCTTCTGAAGACAGCCCCAGGTGCGGTATTTTAGCCTCTCGAAAGCTCTCAGACGACCTCTTTTCGGCTGTGCTGTATTCTCCATCACTAACTAGACTCGCTTAAAGCCAACACAGCCGGCTTGTTGGTATGTCAGTTTTCACGAGACCTCGGGCATACTGCCGTCTCTAAACCAATAAATTCCGTGTTTGCATCGTTTGTACGTTCCCTGATTGCGGAAACTGCAGGTCAAACGTCAAAGGGCGTACAGACTGTCCAACCGTTGTGAGCGGCGCGCACTCTCATAACTTAGCCGTCACGCATTTTACGCCGACCTGTCAGGCAGCGTGCTCCACCGCCGCAATCCCGTAGATCACGAGACGCCCCGCATGGTACTTTGCTCCCCGCAAGAGACCCTTGAGTAAACACGACGAAAGACTCATCGCGTCGATGCCCTGCCATGGTTCCTGGGACTGTAAGAGGAGACCCGCGAGTAGACACGGGGGGTTCGAGCGAGGCGAGAGAGAAGAGCCGGAGCCCAGCCGAACCGGAGGGACGGCACGATCGAGAGACGCGGCCGAGGAAGGCGGCAACACGCCGACGCTCTGCAGATAATAAACAGTTTTCATTTGAGCAAGAATCCAGCCCTTTTCATTGCTGTCACCGGTAAAGGTTGCCCTGGTTGACATCTCGAAACGTAACCATAACGCTTATTTGCGGCGGCCTCCATTAGTCGCTCACATGTATGATTGATAAGAAAATATAGAAGTATGTAAACTTTCCGTTTTCGTTTACGGCTTGCAGTCACGTCGAAATGCGTGCTTTAGGGACCGTACGTGCCTCTACCGGAAATGCAAGCGGGCTATATCGCGCTGCGGCCGCTTTCTCCCTCTGTGTTGCTGCAGCGGCAGCTACATTCGTGCAAGTCTAATACGCGACAGAAAGTAAACCAGCCGAACGGGGCCCGGCAGAAATTACGCCAGCGACGCGCGGGCGGATTAAAGTTCCCGGCCGCGGGGTGAGGGGAGAGAATTGGCCACGCTCGGCTCTTCGGTGTGTGCGGTCACGGACGGGTCGGCGGCGCGCCAGCAAACGCTCCGCTAGGACCGAACCCGCAGCGGCGGCTCGCCCCCAGCGCAGCCAAGCCGCCGCCGCGGCGCATGCAATCGCCGACGAGCGAGCGCGGACCCGCGCGGGCGCACAAAGCCGCGCGGACTCGACACAGCCATCCATCCCGAGGCGAGCACGCGGGCTCCTTGCGAGGAGGAGAGATAGGACGAGCGGAGAGGGCGGCGGCAGCAGGCGTGCTCCCGCAGCGGCAGCCGGTCGGCAGCAGCAGGCTATCAATTTGCGGAAGCCGCGCGGGCGAGACAATGGCGCGCCCCCCTTTTCGCCCCCACTTCCAGCGCCCTCAGCGAGCTCGCCGCCACCGCCGCACAAAGAACGGCCACCCGTGGGGATTGCGCGCCGCGGCCCGCCTTCTCTTCGCTCGCCTCGCGTCACTATTTTTTTCTTTCTTTTTTTATGCCACCAGAGCTAGGAGAGACCCGCCGCGTCGGCAGCGGGCGCAGAGGCCCCGAGTTGTTCTGTCGTTTTTACTCGTTTTCCCAAAGAGGACCCTCTCTTCCTGCTGCGCCTACGAAGCCCCGAGATTTTCGCGCGCGGTGCGCGACCGCTGGACCCGTCGCGTCCGTCGTCAGCGAAGCGAGCTTCGCTCGGTAGCGTTGCGGCACCCGCGACGACGAACGACTAGTTCGCGCTGGCCGGCTTGGCTGTTGCATTGCGCGGCCGGAGCCACGATTGCGTGACGAGACGGAGGCGCGGTCCGCGTGCCGGCCGAGCGGGTCGCTTTGCTAGAGTGCGCGCGTGCATGCGTGCGTCGTTGTCGTTGTTGCGGGCGCGCTCTTCGACCCCCCGCTGCGGCCGCGCGCTCGCCAACCGTGGCGTGGTTCGCTGCTCGCACGCGTTCGGTGCCGCCGGCCTCGACTAGATGCGCTGCGGGCGGCGCAGATGTTGCAGGATGTCGCTGTGCGGCCGTGTATGCGGCAAAGTAGCCAGCCAACGGAGAGCAGCGTAACAAAAGAAAACGAAGAAAAGCCAGTTTCTCGCACGCGCGACCTGCCACTGCGGACATTTGTAGTGGGCGGCAGTTACCCTGAAACAGCCAGGTGACTGCACTCGCGCCCTCAACTCCCCCCCACCAGTGCCATTCCTTCTCTTTCCAGAGCATTGCTCTCAGGCCCATGCCGAGACCCCCCGCTCTGTAACGAACGGCACTGCCTGGGACACGAGTGCATTCAGAAGGCCAACGACGCCGCGCTTTCGTCGGGGTGGCTTCGTGGACTCCACTTGACGTTGGTGATGGATGCACGCCGGACCTCCTACGGCATACACGTTGCACACTGTTCGTCGGCTCACCCGCTGCCTGGAGTGAAATAGTAGTACGGGTCAGCGGGCCGGCACGTAGACAGCCGGAGTGAATATGGGAAGATGCGCGAGCTACACGGTGTTGTATCGAGGATAGCAGTGGAGACACAGCAGCAGTTGATTTAAATTGTATGGTGTTAGGTGTTTTACATTCTCTCTCACCCAGGCTTGTCTAGGAAGTGAATGGGCAGAGTCAGGGGACAAACAGAAAAACAAGATTAATAATTGGAAGTGATTGTACCCTTTTTTTTTTTCTTTCAGCTATAGAAATTAAAGAATAACATGCACAGTGGACTGCATTCGTTTCAAGAATGGTAATGCGCGATCATTTAATGCATGGAGCTACTGAGCATTAGTACAAAGACGTTATTAGAGAGTCTTGGAATAGCATTCGCAAACAAACGTAAACGGGTTACGTACTGTTACCACCGGCCAGCGACGGTTCGTGACCTTCTAGCCTCTCTTGCACTGCGACGAATCGCTTCGTGAAGCTAACCGTGCGTCGCCCTCGGAGACTTGCGGCGACAAGGCGAGATACGTTTCGTGGATCGAGTGTTGTTTGTTGGTTCACTGTTGCCGTCCCGGACGATGGGAACCAGAAACTCCCGGAAAAAGGTGTTCTACGGCGTTTCCTCACGGACTCCGGTAACCGCCACGCTAGGCGATTGGGTTTCTGTGGCTTAAGTACGCTATGTCAAGGTAGGTTATTTGACGAGTTTAACCCACGTAATGTTTACCGTGCTCTAATAAAAAAAAAACACGTTGCCAAGCATAACTACACCAGTGACTCTCACTTCAGTTCTAAATGTACCAGTGTGCGCTCTACCTACTGTTGATCGCCAATAAATGGTGTATCAAGCTTTCGCTTGCCCTCAACTCATCTGAATCGAAAGTCATGAGCGGCCTAGCGCGCCCTGTTTACAAGATCGCTCTTCGATTCAGGCGTCTGTCGGCCTGAAAAGACGCGTCGGTGTAGGAACAGCACGGCGAGCGCTAATGGGTTTCTTTTGAACTGCACACGTTTCGCACGAGGCACCAGACATCGCCCTGTCCCCTGACGTCTTGCACACAGACAGCGCGGGGTCATGAAAAAGAATGTGATAAAAACAGAGATGGTGAAATGATCCAATCAAAGAAGTCGATGCAGATTGCGATGAGAAGTCGATGCAGACGGCAAGAAAGATATCAAGAGACAAAATCGGTACTATCACGTGAAGGGCACCTGCTTTCTCACTTGAAGCCCGGGCTGGCTGCCGCTGGATACAGACACACCGAAGTTGATATCTGCAGCAGGGTGAGACATGTCCATGCTGCGGTAAATGTCCTGTTTGGATCGGACCGCTGGTACGTTCTGTTGGGAACTCGGCGCTGACGCCCGTGGTTGTACCTGGGTCGCAAGCCCCAAGGGTAGCGTTGGCCTGGCGGCCTGGGGTACAACTGGAAGCATCCGAAGGTCCCGGCAAAGCATGAGTCGACTGGTAACAACGAAACAACTTGTTTATTTTAACATCGCAAAGAGTTGGCGGTCAGGTTTGACCGAAGTAGAGAGACGGGAGAGCACTTCACTCAACAGAAGAAATCGGAGCCCTCCTTTTGGCGTCCGGGGGCAGCTGTTTTTATACTCTCGCAGTTGAGGGCAAGAAGGAACCCCTCAAAAGACGAGCACGTGAATGTACAATGGGCTAATGGTGACGCACACTGTCGTAGCGATGCCGTAGCACCATGTCGAGCACGATCTCGTAGCACCCTGTCGTGGCGCTGCCGGTCGGACACAATGACTGTAATGAGAGGATGGTCCCTGCTTTGGCATCGCCTGTTTCGGGCACAATGACTGGAATGAGATCCCTGCTTTGGCATCGCCTGTTTCGGGCACAATGACTGGAATGAGATCCCTGCTTTGGCATCGCCTGTTTCGGGCACAATGACTGGAATGCGAGGATGATCCCTAGGCGGTCGCATCGCCGCAGTCGCGCCTGGAAACACCTGGCGATGAGTGTTGCGGCGACGACGATCGGGCCAAAATGTCTGCCGCCCCGCCGCAGTTGCGCCGGCAAAACCACGTGTCGCAGGCGAAACGCAACAGACCGCCCCGCCGGGGGAAGGAGATCCCGATGGACAGGGGACTGCATCCGCTGTCCGGAGGGATGTCGCTCGATGATGCTCATAACCGAAGTCGGGCGTCCCTCGACGTTTCTTGAGCGCAGCGCACCGAGAAGGCCTCGTTCTCTTGTTCAGGTTCGCACGGGACACTGCAAAGTGACTTCGGGAGAGTTCACATTTTTGTTCTCGTTCCCGGCAAGCGTTAGAACTACGCTGAAACTCAACCGCTCAGTCAGCAAGCACGGCACAACCCTCACTAAGCCCTGCCAGGCTCTTTCCCCTTTTTATACCACTGCCTAGTTCCTTACAGTAGTCTAGCATCACTCAGAACGCGTCCACAAATTGAAAAATTGCACTAGAAAGCATATCATCACTTTGAAACACTAAACAAAAGCAATATGTTAAAAAAAATCCTGCCTCAGGAAGAAAAACATCAGTAACAAACAATTTTGAGGCTGATTCCTACGTTAGGGGCTTCGACTTAAGCCATCGGCGTTACCGTTGAGACTCCCCTTTTTGTAACGCACCTCAAAGGAATATTGTTGTAAAGCGAGGCTCCAGCGCAGGAGGCGGCCATTTTTGGGAGAGATGGTCTGCAGCCATTGGAGAGGGCAGTGATCCGTCTCAATGATAAACCTCGAGCCGGCTAGATAGCATGACAATTTCTGAACGGCCCACACGAGACACGCACACTCTTTCTCGGTGGCGCTATACGCCTGCTCACGACTGGTCAGCTTACGACTAGCATACAGGACGGGGTGTTCTACTTCTCCATTTTCCCGTTGGCACAGTACAACGCCCATGCCTCGCTCACTAGCATCGCACTGAACAATGAACCCTTTTGTATAGTCTGGCGATCGTAGCACAGGCTGGCTTGTTAGGGCACTCTTTAGGGCGCTAAAAGCTCTTTCCTTGGTCTCGTCCCAGACGACTGTTTGAGGCTCTGTCTTTCTTAGAGCATCCGTCAGGGGAGCCGCGATATCAGAGTACCTAGGGATGTACCTCTGATAGTAGCCGGCGACACCCAAGAACGACCGAATATCGGTCTTGGTGCGCGGTTGCGGAAAGTCTCGCACAGCGGCCACTTTTATTTCAGAGGGGCGGCGACGACCCTGACCAATCACGTGACCGAGGTAGACAACCTCGGCCTGTGCTAACTGGCACTTAGGAGCCTTGACTGTCAAGCCCGCTTCGCGCAGGCGGGTTAGCACTGCCCGCAAGTGTGTCATATGCTCAGACCAGGATGCGGAGAATATCGCTACGTCGTCTAGATACGGTAAAGCGAATTCTTGCTGTCCCCGCAACACTTTATCCATGAGACTTGAAAAACAGTATGGCGCGTTCTTCAAACCAAAACTCAACACTTTAGGACGGAATGTTCCCATTGGTGAAATGAACGCCGCATACCTACTAGCCTCTTCTGTAAGTGGAACCTGCCAATAACCCCTGACAAGATCTAGGGTGGAAATAAACTGAGCGCTACTAACTTTCTCAAGGCGCTCCTCGATGTTAGGGATCGGATAAATTTGATCCTTAGTGATGGAATTAAGCCTGCGGTAGTCGACGCAAGGACGAGGTTCCTTGCCCGGTACCTCAACTAAAATCAAAGGGGAGGTATAATCACTCTCACCTGCCTCAATAACACCGAGCTGTAGCATTTTCTTTACCTCAGCCTCCATAATATCGCTCTGGCGGGGTGACACCCGATACGCCTTGGATCGTACTGGCTCTGTGGAGGTAAGTTCTATATCATGAGTAAGTACAGAAGTCCTACCAGGCCTCTCAGAGAACAGACCTTGAAACTCTTGTAATAGCTGGTGTAGTTCGGTTTTCTGCTCGGGCGACAGCGGTGCTTTACTGATAAGGTCACTAATGACTTGACCGGTGTCTTCCCTGTTCGTCACTGAGCCTAGTCCCGGAAGCTCGACTGGAAGCTCTTCAGGAACGTTTACCATCATGCACACCACTGCTTCCCTTTGTCTATAAGGTTTGAGCAGATTACAGTGGTAAACTTGCTGTGCTTTCCGCTTTCCTGGCAGACTTACCACGTAGTTAACGTCCGACAGTTTCTGAACAATTCGTGCTGGGCCCTCCCACTGCACGTCTAGTTTGTTGTTTAGCGATGTGCGCAATATCATGACCTCATCGCCAACCTCAAAACGACGGGCCCTGGCTGTCCGATCATAATAAACCTTGGCCCTCTGCTGGGCCTTTGTCATTGCTTCACCTGACAACTCCTGTGCCCTTCTTAAGCGTTCGAGGAGCTTAAGCACGTACTCCACCACGACTGGGTCGTCGCCCCTACCTTCCCATGATTCTCGAAGCATGCGAAGCGGAGACCGAAGCGAGCGACCGTACACCAGTTCAGCTGGCGAAAACCCCGTAGCCGCATGCGGCGCGGTTCTTAAAGCAAACATCACCCCAGGCAGACACAGCTCCCAGTCAGTTCGATGTTCAAAACACAACGCTCTCAACACGCGCTTCATGACGGAGTGGAGCTTCTCAACGGAATTCGACTGTGGGTGGTACACTGAGCTGTGTAACAGCTTTACCCCACACCTTTCGAGAAAAGTTGTCGTCAAAGCGCTAGTAAACACTGTGCCCTGATCTGATTGAATTTCTGCAGGAAAACCAACTCGCGCAAATATGGACAGTAGTGCATTAACTATCTCAACTGAGCTGAGTTCTTTAAGCGGCACTGCTTCAGGGAACTTTGTCGCTGGGCAGATCACAGTCAAAATGTGTCTGTACCCCGTGGCTGTTACCGGCAGAGGTCCCACAGTATCAATAACGAGCCGTCTAAAAGGCTCCGTAATAATAGGTACCAATTTCAACGGCGCCCTTGATTTGTCCCCTGGTTTGCCCACCCGCTGACAAGTGTCACATGTCCTCACGAAATGGTCTGCGTCCCGAAAACACCCTGGCCAATAGTACTCTTGCAAGAGACGGTCCTTAGTTTTCTTAACTCCTAGGTGTCCGGACCACGAACCCCCGTGTGACAAGCGCAACAGATCCTGACGATAGCATTGAGGCACGACCAGCTGATCGAACTCCACTCCTCTTCGGTCTAGATACTTCCGGTACAGGACTCCACCTCTTTCCAAAAAACGCGCAGTTTTCCTGGCGATACCTTCTTTGACATTGCAGCGCACGTTTTCCAGGCTGCCATCCTTTTTTTGCTCGGCTATCAAAGCCGACCGGCTGACTTTTAGCAACCTATCAAGTCCGTCTGACGTAGGCGCGATGAGCAAATCAGTAGATAGCTCTTCTAACTTTCCCGCGTCGGGCGTTTCCTCTCCAGTATCTGGCGCCTTTAACGTTACAGACTCAAGTTTATTCAGTTCGGGCGTGCTCGGAATATCAGCTTGCTGCGCCTCTGACCCTTTTTCGTTGTTTGATAACGTCGGCCCCGCAACTACCGCCTTTGCAGCGAGCTCCCGAACCTTCGATCTGGTTAAGGCCTGAACACTAGCTTCACCAAACAAAAGCCCCTTCTCGCGCAGGAGGTGATCGGACCTGTTTGAAAATAGGTACGGGTACTGGGGTGGCAGCATAGATGACACTGCCGCCTCCGTCTCAAGCGCTCCGAAAGGTCCTTCAATAAGCACTTTTGCTACCGGCAGACACACGCTATGAGCTTCCACGGCTTGCTTGATCCACGCGCACTCGCCCGTGAACATATGGGGTTCTACGTAAGATGGGTGAACTACATCCATCGTAGCTGCGGAATCGCGAAGCACTCGGCACTCTTTCCCGTTCACGAGGAGGTCTCGCATGTAAGGCTCGAGAAGCTTCATGTTCTCGTCCGTGCTGCCTATTGAAAAAAACACAACTTTTGGTGTTGTTTCCGGACACTGCGCCGAAAAGTGACCCGGCTTCTGGCACGTATAACAAACGCCCGCTCGCCTCATCTCGAACCGCTTTCTGCGTTTGGCTGCCGCCGTCTCTTTACGTCTGTTCGGACTGCTTTCACTCGCATCCGCATTACGCGTGTCCCCCTTTAATCTCATGGGTGTGAACTTCGGCCTCTCAAACTTCGAGCCAAATTCACCCTTTTGACCGTCCTTAGCTCCGCGAGCCCGACGCGTCACAAACTCCTCGGCTAGCTCAGCGGCTTTAGCCACCGTACAAACGTCTGGCCTATCCAAGACCCAGTATCGCACGTTCTCCGGTAACCGACTATAAAACTGTTCTAGCCCGAAACACTGCAGAACTTTATCGTGGTCACCAAACGCTTTCTCTTCTTTGAGCCACTCCTGCATGTTCGACATAAGCCTATACGCAAACTCTGTATATGACTCACTTCTGCCTTTCTCATTTTCCCGAAACTTCCGACGGAACGCCTCCGCAGACAGCCGGTACTTTTTTAGCAGACTCGATTTTACTTTGTCGAAATCCTCTGCTTCCTCTCTATCCAAGCGAGCGACTACGTCGGCCGCCTCGCCGGGTAACAAAGTGAGCAAGCGCTGTGGCCACGTTTCCCGAGAGAACCCCTGCTTCTCGCACGTTCGCTCAAAGTTAACCAGGAACAAACCAATGTCCTCTCCAAGCTTAAACGGCCGCATCAGGTCAGTCATTTTGAACAATACTCGTTCTCCTGCACCGTGTGCCTGACTTCCATTACGAGCGCGTTCCATCTCTACCTCGAGACGCTTCATTTCCAAAGCGTGTTCGCGCTCTTCTTTTTCTTTCTGCTCTTTAAGTTCGCGCTCCTGTTTCTCTTTTTGCTCTTTAAGTTCGCGCTCATGTTTCTCTTTTTGCTCTTTAAGTTCGCGCTCATGTCTTTTTGACCTCTCCTCAATAGTCTCAAGGCATTCCGACAGCTCGTCATCCTCAGCCTCTAACTCAAGAATAGCCTTTAGCAGTTCAGGTTTTCTTAGTTTGTCTGAGACATCCAGACCCAACTCTCTTGCAAGCTCCAGCAATTTCGGTTTGCGCAACGACTTCAAATCCATGGCTGCTCTGAATGCTGCTTTCTCTACTGCTTACTATTGTCTTGCCGCAACTAACCCGGCAGCAACGACAACCACAATTACCAGCTCTGTTTCTAACACTAACAAAAGCCTGGCAAAGCTCAGAAGAAGAAAGTCCCGCACTCACCAAACCTCGCAGGCAGGAATTCCGCGCAGTCGTTCCGCTGCAGGCAACCAGTCGTCACACAGGGCTCGTTGCACTGCTCCCGGATCGTCGTTGAGCTGCTCAGCATACCGTCAACTGCATCTCTTCGCTGCTGGCCTCCGTTGTCGTGATCTCACCGCTGGCAACCAGTTGTTTGAAGTCGTAGGCGATCTCACCGCTGCCAACCAGATGTTTGGATCGGACCGCTGGTACGTTCTGTTGGGAACTCGGCGCTGACGCCCGTGGTTGTACCTGGGTCGCAAGCCCCAAGGGTAGCGTTGGCCTGGCGGCCTGGGGTACAACTGGAAGCATCCGAAGGTCCCGGCAAAGCATGAGTCGACTGGTAACAACGAAACAACTTGTTTATTTTAACATCGCAAAGAGTTGGCGGTCAGGTTTGACCGAAGTAGAGAGACGGGAGAGCACTTCACTCAACAGAAGAAATCGGAGCCCTCCTTTTGGCGTCCGGGGGCAGCTGTTTTTATACTCTCGCAGTTGAGGGCAAGAAGGAACCCCTCAAAAGACGAGCACGTGAATGTACAATGGGCTAATGGTGACGCACACTGTCGTAGCGATGCCGTAGCACCATGTCGAGCACGATCTCGTAGCACCCTGTCGTGGCGCTGCCGGTCGGACACAATGACTGTAATGAGAGGATGGTCCCTGCTTTGGCATCGCCTGTTTCGGGCACAATGACTGGAATGAGATCCCTGCTTTGGCATCGCCTGTTTCGGGCACAATGACTGGAATGAGATCCCTGCTTTGGCATCGCCTGTTTCGGGCACAATGACTGGAATGCGAGGATGATCCCTAGGCGGTCGCATCGCCGCAGTCGCGCCTGGAAACACCTGGCGATGAGTGTTGCGGCGACGACGATCGGGCCAAAATGTCTGCCGCCCCGCCGCAGTTGCGCCGGCAAAACCACGTGTCGCAGGCGAAACGCAACAGTCCGTAGAAGACTCTGCACATCGTAATGGAATGCCATGATATTCACCCAGCAAGAACATTGTGGAATGTTGACACCTTCCAGAAGCATGAGGATTCAAAGCTGTTGTGAGCATTACCTGGTCAACGGTCGATACAACCAAGAAACACTTGGTGAACGGAAAGCAGGCAAGCAATCGATCGGTCGTTGCAAGCGGAGGTATATGTACAAAATAAACATAGGGATTTTAATTGAGGGACAGTTGATCAAGGACAGAAAAGCAAATGCTAGGGTGCACAGATGTAAAACCAGATTAGCTTGAGCAAGCTGGGGGACGGTTTATCGGAGGGTCGTCTCAAAGGGGTTGCACATAGAAATCATTATCATAATTTTTTGTTGCGATAGTAATTACATGGGCATTCCAGGCGCATTTTTCCCTTCGCCGTGATGTTCCGTATAAAGACCAAGGGCGACAACACCGTCGCCGCGCGTCGTGTGCTGTGCGAGGGAAAGCACGCGAGGGAAGCCGACGATCGTGGCTGAATCTCGCGCGCCTTTGTATGGAGGAAAGCGGGGGAGGCAGCGTGGGAGGGAAGGGGGGCGGCTTCAACTCCGCCAATAAGTGCGTACTTTGCACGGCCACGCGCAGTCGCGTGCGCCGTATCTTGAAAGGGATCTGCAGACGGCTCATAACTTTGTGCGCGCTGTGTTCTACCCGCCCTTGAGTTGAAGCGATAGGCGGCGCGAAGGTCGCTTCGCTCACTGCTGCTGCCGCGCTTGCTCAGACCAGTGCTTTGACAGCGAGTGTCCGCGCTCATCGAGTGTGACGTGTTCGTGTCTCATTGTACGCGCTGACAACATGTTTGTTAATTCAGTTCGTAAGCGAATGTTTCCAGTTTATACGGCCGCTCAATCTACTATCCTTACTTCGAAGCTTCGCCTTTCGGGCGAAATTGCGTCTTTTACATGATGTGTCAAACGCTATTAATGCTGATCATTCTTTTAAAACTATAGGCTCGAACGAATATTGTCGATTCCTGTTCTTCATAGCCGTTAGGGATGGAACACACAGGGCCAACGTTGCATATGATACGATTAGATCATGCAGCACTTTCGGACCACTATCGTTGGGGAAAATCTTTGGTCCATTGGCCATCAGACAGATGGCAACACTTTGCCGTACGCACAGTTGTACAGTTTCTGGAGGAATCGGGAATCGGGGCGTAGGCAATTCCCACTGCCATACGTAAACTTGAGCAGGGCTCAGGCAGTCACGCTACGTTTACTGCAAACCGGGACGTACCCCACTCCGTATTTCATAAATAAAGTTCACCCCGAAAGAGAAATTAGGAAAGAATGTAACGCGTGCGATGGCATCATTGACAGACACATGCTGGCGGGCTGTCCCGCGACTCTCGCCGATCCCGAAGAAAAATGGCTTTACTGGCACAAGATGATATCAAGCTCTTCATATCAAGACCAACTACGGGCTGTCCAGAGGGTCCACGATGGCGCCATAAGGCTCGTCCTGGCGGTGCCGACGTGGACATAGGCCCGCCTCGGTCTTGTTAAGAACGGCCAGCTGCAGTGCAAGTTTGCCAGCCAGTTACGCTAGTGGTGGCAACCTCATCTTAGAAGGCCGCCGCCAACCTCTAGTCACGGCGCGGCTAAGTCGACTTTGTGTCGGTATCAATACGCGCATCCTCCACTCTCCGTCGCTTCAGTTAGGATGCGTTGTGACTGAAGGAGTTCGACGAAGCAGGCTTTGTGCGCAACACGACAAAGCGGACCTGATCTCCTACGGGCGGGGGAGCTGCCGCGGGAACGCCGACGGATGCTCCTTCCCACGCACCGACCAAGACGCAAGACAACGCGCTACCCGGAACGGCCCCGAGTTCTATGAAATTCGTCTGGTGTCGGTTTCGGACCGTAAACACGTGTGTGTGTGCATGTGTGTGTGTAAACCGTCCTGCGGAGAGGCGGCTAGTTTGCGAGGACTCAATGAACGCTCGCATCACCTTGTATCGCGGGGGGACCGAGTGTTTAAAAACTGCTGTTGTGCGGATGCTCGGCACACTTCTCTTAAGCAGTCATGTTGGACTGAGACTCTCTCTCAAGCAGTCATGTTAGACTGATGTACTTTCTCAAACAGTCATGTTAGACTGATATAAATACTGTAAATAAACCCATATTCCTCGTTCTCGATGAGAAGCAGTGCTTCCCTTCATCAACGTCCTCAGCGGGGATAAGTTGGACGACGGCACGGGCCAGCTACCTTCGAATTCATGCCGGACTCCAATCTTGACAACGGATCACGAGCGATGGGATTGAGCCCCCAATCATAACAGTCTGAAAAGACCGGGCTTCAGGACACTAATAAAGTTTTGTGAATGAATGAATCCAATCAGAATACGGCACCTTTTATCTCTCTAGCCTTTTTCTTTCTTTATTTTCCTATTGTTATTGTTCAACCGGAAGAGCACATATTATTCTTTACGAGTTTCCTTTTGTTACCGTGTTTCTGTGACTCGTGAGTGTTGTGCTTGGAATGTGGTACTCAAGAGGGACCACATTCGCAACTGTTCAAGAATATTTATGTTGTTTGAACATCTATGTCTTGTGTAAGCGAACTCTACAAGTTATTTCGCTGCCTTTCCTTTTGTTTTTCTAATCGCTGCTTGTGTTTCTACCGTTTTGAGCTCAGCAGTCCAGGAGTATCCGGAGCAACGTATAGCATCAACCTCTCCTTAAATTCAGTCAATAAACAGACTGCCTGTAAACATTTGTAGATTAAGCCTCGTCATCTTCTAAGATAAAAGCATTTCTGCCGTCCACTTTATGATGAAAAGAAGAAATGAAGGCGGCGTTCAAAGGTGAAGGCAGCAGTTTCGCAGCCCCATGAAGCTATGTCGGCTTGAATCAAGAAGCAAAGGGGCGAAAAACGTTAGTAATCAGCCGAAGGAAACAGCTGATTGATATAATAACTCGTCATTTATCTGCGCTGTCGAACAGTCGGTGCAACTGTACAATTTTTTATTTCAGTTCAAAACGAAGTAATGTAGAATAACAAGTGGTAGTTTTCCCCGCAATCCAAGAGCTCTTCATATATTGTACCACACTTAGACAGCATTAAGAGTTGAAAATAATTGCGTATCCTCTACTACGCCGTCTGTCGCAGCCCACTTTACAGATATGGGGCATTCGATACAGTACTGAATTTAAAGCAATTGCCCCAGTTTCCCGGAAATAACTTGAACATAAATCTAAGAAGGCAGTTTGGAATGTGAAGCGCGCAATATAAAGTTGGCCCGGCAGCAAGCTAGCGATGGTGCGTGCTGACGTTCCACGCTTCTTCCTGGTGCAGTTCCTCGGACTTTGGAGCTTGCAGCTTCTGGAGCCTTCCAGCTTTCGTGCCCCGTGCCCAGAATCTGTCGCCGGGTTAGGTCCAGGCGCAAGACTTCCGGTGTACGGGCGTATTGCGGCGGGGCCAGTGGAGCCGTGCTGGGCTTCAAATCATCGGCTCACCGACAGCACATCGCGGTCCGCGCACTTTGTACACGGCCGCCGACTATATCTACAAGCATCGTGGCATTCACTCAGTCATCTGAACACCGGAACCACCCCTGTGCACTCTGCGCATGCGTGGAATTTTGTTAAAAAGCTACGCCCGGGCAACGCGCCCTTCAGTGGCCCCGGCAGCAAGCTAGCGATGGCCCGTGCTAACGTTCCACGCTTCTTCCTGGTGCAGGTAACGAACTCTTATTGCCTTTACGCGAGGCCTAGTAGCCATCGTGCACTTTTTGTGCTGCCGGGCCCACGGCGCTTTTGTTCCATTGTGTGTGGACGTGCGCATATGCTGTTAAAACTTCTCATGCTAGCTGGTGATATCGAATCTAACCCCGGCCCCGACAAAGAGATTCTTAGTGTATTGAAAGAACTGCAATCTGGGCAGACGGTAATGCTTGAACAGCTAAAGTTTATAGAAAAAAACTAGTTGATCATGATAAAACGTTCAGTGAAATTAAAGCACGGCTAGACAAAATTGAGACAGCCTGTGCTGGTATCGACGACATGCATATTGAATTAGGCAGACTTCATGAGATAAGCGCTGAAAATACGACACAGATAGGTGTACCGTCTGCCCGGATAAACGATGCTGAAAATAGATCTAGAAGAAATAACCTTGGTTTTTACAGCATCGCCGATAAACCAAAAGAATCATAGTCTGACTCTGAGAAAATCATTATTGCACATTGTAAACAATATTTAGATGTGCAAACAGAACCGCGTGATATTGAGCGTGCACATCGCATTGGGTCTTTCCAAACTGGAAAGTGCAGGCCTATAATGGTGAGGTTCGCTCATTTTAAAGGCAAAGGTCTTGTCCTTTCTTCGGCTCGCACCTTAATTCAAAGATACGTGCTATGCCGTTGCACAAGATCTCGCCCCAAGCACGCGCCTTGCCCAGAAACGCCTCGTCGAGTTTGGAAGGGCCCGTAAACTGCGGTACAAGTTGCGACATGAAAAGCTTATAGCAGGCGAAAAAACCTACTACTGCGACCACACTACTAACCAGGTCATTGAGCAACGCCTTTAGCCATCATTGAGACCAAATTGTACACCGCATCCACAGAACTGTCAGCCTTTATCATTGCTGCTCGCTAACATTCGACGTGTTGTTCCCAAGCGTGATGCACTGTCCAGTCTCATAGGCTCATCTTCTTGCGATGCCTTACTACTAACAGAAACGTGGCTTAACACATCAATCAATGATACCGAAATTCTCCCTTACCACTCGCATTTTGACATTTTTCGGAAAGATAGATCCGATAACTAACGCGGTGGGGGTGTATTGATCGCCACTAAGCGTAACCTACATTGTTCACTTGTAAACCTCTCTTCAGGACTGGAAATGATTTGGATTCGATGCATTGCTACACACCCGCACATTCTGATCGGTATTTGCTATCGGTCTCCTAGTACAGACAGTTCGTTCACGCCTTCACTTCATGAAGCCTTAAATACGTTAACAAAAACATATCCTAACAGTCCTGTCCTTCTGTTTGGCGGTTTTAATTTTCCAACTATTGATTGGTCCGATCCTGCCTCTACATTATCTAAAAGCAGCCCCGCTAGCGACTTCTTAATTAACACGTGTATTACATTCGGCTTAACACAGCTCGTCACTGACTCAACACGCGTTACTGCTCACTCGTCCAACGTTTTAGATCTTGTATTTATATATAACAACTCACCCTGATAACTTTACCCCTGTCACCTTATTGCGCGGTCTGGGCGACCACGTGACAGTACATATTTCGTTTCGTTGCAATGTACTAAAGAAACAAAAAAAATCGAAAGACACTTACGCTCTATGATAAAGGGGACTATGTCAGCATGAACCGAGAATTATCTGAGTACTTCGATACGTTCGTCGCTAACTTTCAACTAAATTCTCTCGAATCGAACTGGCTGCTTTTCAAAGCAGAGATGCATCGCGATACGCCTTTACATCCCCACCATTACAATAACAGAAAGAACAACATCACCATGGTTTAATGTATCCCTCAAACGACTAAATAATAAGAAAAAACGGCTGTTTCGATCAGCCAAACGATCTAATTCTTCTTGCACGTGGCAGAAGTATTACGTAGTCGAGAAAGAATATGACAAGTTGACCTCTCAAACTAAACACAAGTTTCTTTCTACCACTTTACCAGCTATGCTACAAACT
This sequence comes from Dermacentor variabilis, assembly GCF_050947875.1. NCBI lineage: Eukaryota > Metazoa > Arthropoda > Arachnida > Ixodida > Ixodidae > Dermacentor > Dermacentor variabilis. The sequence continues at coordinate 214,501,694 of NC_134569.1, read as the reverse complement.
AACCCGAAGCGATTTTGGAAAACTATTAATCCGAATCAACGGAATAAGATATCACTTATCAATAGCTCCGGACTTCCGATCCCTGAAACTGAGGTTGCAGATCTTATTAACACAACATTTAGTTCGGTTTTTACTAATGACTACTTGACGGCTTGCCCGATCCACCATACTTCGCATATCCGCTCATGCAAAATATCACATTCGATCCCATCGGCATTGTCAAAGTAATTGAATCATTGAAGAACTCGTCATCTACAGGCGTAGACGGTATCAATGCCAAAGTACTAAAAAATACTAAACATGTGTGTAGCCTGTTTTTAGCACTCATATTCCAGGAATCGCTTAACAGCGCTTCAATTCCACATGACTGGCAGGTGGGCAAGGTCATCCCAGGCTTCAAGAAAGGAAACCGATCATCACCGACTAACTGCCGCCCTATTTCCATAACAAGCGTGTCTTGTAAAATAATGGCACATATTTTATACTCGCATATTGCTAACCTCCTAACATCCGTCAATTTTTTTTCAGCCAAGTCAACGCGTTTTCCGCAAAAATTATTCCTGTGATACTCAACTTGCTCTTTTCTTGCATGACTTACATTTCAACCTAGATCGTAACATCCCGACTGGCAATAATTTTAGATTTCGAAAAAGCATTCGATAAGGTCCCTCATGGTCGTCTCTTAATAAAGTTTTCCCGTCTTAACATTCATCCTTGTGTTCTAAGCTGGATTCGAGGGTTCTTAACTAACCGTCAGCAGTTCGTAAACGCAAACTCACACTCTTCATCCTTAACACCCGTGCTTTCAGGCGTACCTCAACGTACCGTACTTGGTCCCCTCCTTTTCTTAATGTACATCAATGACCTACCTTGTAATATTTCTTCTCATATCCGACTCTTCGCTGGCGATTGTGTGGTTTACCGAGCAGTTACTAACCCCAGCGACCATTCGGCGTTACAAAATGACCTATCGCGCATGCAAAACTGATGTACCACTTGGCCCATGTCATTAAATGTAGCTAAAACCGTGTTAATGTTTATTCATCGTCGTCGTAATTACGATATTCCTAATTATAGCATCAATAACACGCAGATTGCAACAACTGATTCATTCAAATATCTTGGTGTGTACATCTCGCGTGACTTAACTTGGACCTGTCATGTTAACCACATAATAAATTCTGCTAATCGTACTCTAGGTTATCTACACCGTAACCTTTTCCTCGCTCCTCCCCCTATTAAACAACTTGCTTTTCTAACCTTTGTGCTGCCCAAGCTGGACTATGCCGGTGCTATTTTTGACCCCCCCCCCCCCACCATAACCTTATTAATGCCCTCCAGTCGGTTCAGAACCGCGCGACACGATTTATCCTGTCAACTTATTCGTACAATTCAAACATCTCAGCACTAAAAGCCCAAATAAACCTACCCTCTCTAGCCTCACGCCGTAGAATAGCACGTCTTAACTTTTTTTCATTATTAGCCTTTTGACAACCCGTACATAAAAAGAGCACATCGCATTGCCCGCACCAGTCACTCGAACACAGTATATCCCCCACAAGCATATACCCTTACTTTTCAGCAATCATTTTTTCTGCGCACAACACGAGACTGAAATGGCCTGCCCGCCGAAGTTGCCACTATCATCGACCCACTTCCATTCAAGCGACTCATCGGAAATATCCCTTTGTAATTTGTAGTATCTATCTTTGTTACTAACTCCCCACTCCCTCATGTAATGTCTCAGCAGATACCTTTGAGGAAATAAATAAATAAATAAATAATTCTGGGGCTTTACGTGCCAAAACCACGATCTGACCATTACGCACGCTGTAGTTGGGGGCTCCGTACAAATTTTGACCACCAGGAGTTCTTTGACTGGCACCCATAGGAATATATACAAGCGTTTTTGTATTCCAGCCCCAACGGAATGCGGCCGCCATAGCCGAACCCGGGACATCGAGCTCAGCAGCGCAACGGCATAGCCACTGGGCTACCGCAGCGGGTCGAAGCACACAACGGAATGTCTAGCTTGTGCCTGTCGTACTTGACGAGTGCTAAAACGGACGAACGCGAAAAAAAAAGGCAGTCACAATCGCGTTCCATATGAGCAACAATACGCGACCGCTTTGCCACACGATTTCACCTTGTATAGTTCGTACTGAGCGCGATAGTACACCGTGGCTTTCTTCGTCTTCGTCTGTTTCAGCTCTGATTTGTCAAGTAGGAAGGCACACCAAGCCGCCCAAGTTTCCCTGCTATTGTGCCTGTCGGTCGGTTTGTTTTGATTCTTTGTTTTTGTTTCTCAGCTGCAGAAGTACGAGGTGTCTGGCTGCTAAACAGACGACCGTTCACCTCCAACCTTAAGAAGAAACGATAAGAAAGTTCTAAAATGTTTCAGCACGCAGGGTCTAGTGAGCCTACGTGTACCTAACATGAAGGCTCTTTACACGGTTGTTGTAGACATCGCTACCTATAGCGACATACTGAAGGCGTTGTACACCTTTTAAGAGTTGTCGGACGATCCCACCGCTGTCAACCAGATGTAGGAGTCGTCGGACGATCTCAACGCTGCCACAATTTGAAGGAGTTGAAGGTCGTAGAGAGGAACTCGGTGAACAGGATTTATTTACATTATTTACATCTTAGACAAGACATACATCGACAGTCTAGCGTGACTCCCATCTGGTGCCCATAAGACTAACATACAGCAAACAGCTTACGAGCACACAGCTCACGAGTACATTTCGAGCATGACAACGAGCACGCAGCTCACGAGTACATTTCTAGCACGACAACGAGCACGCAACGAGCACACACTAGCAGCCGGCAAACGCTGCTTATAAGCACTTGGTCCCCCCCTTGATTCCAAGCGGACGGAAACGTTCGTCCAGTCATCGTTCGACGTCACCGTTCGACGTCACCGTAGACCAGCCAATTTGGAGGATGAGGGCTGTCATACACGTGCCGCACACACACACAGGTGTAAAGGTTCGGAGCCGACGTCAGAGGAGCTTCGTAGAGGGGCTTCACTCGCAACGGCGACGAGGCTAGAGGTTGGCGGCGGCATTCTAAGATGAGGTTACCACCGCTGGCGTAACTGGTTGGCAAACTTGCACTGCAGCTGGCCGTTCTTAACAGCGCCTCCACGGCCCGGAAACCTCGACTGTCCAGTGCTGGCAACCACTGGGCAGGAAGAGAATGGCTGGCGAGCAAGACGATGGCTTTGCTCTCTGCAACCCCTGCGCACTTGGAATGCCCTCAACCATCTCACAACAACTGGTACAGAAGAGTCGACCCGGCAACACAATACCGCTCAGCGTTCAAACGCCCGGAATTAGCTATTAACCTGCCAGGCTTCCTATCAAAATTTCAATGCAAGTCACTGAACTGGGAACCCCAAATTTTGACCCAAAATTTTGTGCCGCCAAAGTGAGCGTTCACGTTCCCCCTGAGTTCGACCAAACCTGACCGTCGCGCTGCACAAGAGTAAAGGTTTACGTAGAACTGAACCGAAGGCTCTCAAATACCAATACACGAACATAACGTAAGCAGCCTAACTTCACGAACAGCCTGTTCTTACCTTATCGCAGTGGCGTACTTATCTCACGTACTGTTGCCACTGAACAGTCTGGCCAACTACACAGGTACGTAATCACAATCGCGCTAGCTTTGTGGTCCCTATTCCGAACACGGCCTTGCGTCATACACAAAGTCTTCATCACGCTTACTCATATTTGTTCCTTTAGTCCATACAGGACACGTTCCTTAAACGAACAACCAAACTTGCGTAATTTACGCAACACAGAGGAACCTTTAAACAAATGTGTCTTCTAACGACTAGTTCTACGCACGCGTACTAGAGAAATCAGAATACGGCTGCCCTCAACAAACACGAGCAAGCCAGTCATAGACCTTCTGCTTCCTTCCGTCCGCACAGGACACGCGCTAATGGACCTAAGAGCTCTTCTCAGTGCAAATGATGCACTAACTGAAGATCTACGCTCTTAACCTTAGAAAATAAGAAAACCACAAAAAAAAGAAGGTTAGCTAATACACACGCGCGTTACGATAGGCCTTCACTCTCAGGTTACTCGCACACACAAAAAGGAATCTACTTATTAATGAACACCTCGCGATACATGTTTACAAGAAAAACGCGTCTTTCAAATCTCGAGCTTCTCAAATAAAACATAAACAGAGCTCATACCTTACATATTGAAAGATCTCCTAGTCTCAAATCGTGAAAATTTGCAAATGTTCAAAAATGGAACAAAACAACCCGTTTTCCTTCTACCCCGGAAGCTCTCTTGGCCTCTCTCTTCAAACGTTTACAACTGACTCGTACTATTTTAGCCGTACTCGAGGTGGTCGCGGTTGGAAAGCTATTCTGGCTACCGAGGAACAACAAAAGGGCTGACTCACTATCAGCTCCTCCAAGACGTTACAGTCTCCTGCCAATTTGCGTCCTGGCGCCCCTCTTTCCTCACGAACTCGATTGACCGCGTCGCTACTCCCTATCTCCTCATTTCGTCTTGCCACCTTGCGCTCCCTCGCCCTACACGCTGAGCTTCGAAAAGAACGACGGAACGACGAGGAATTTAACTGCTCCGTGCCCTTTGTTCGCGTCCGTGCAGAACATGCTTCTCGGTCTCCTTTTGACCGGTGGCTCGAGTGTGCTTGATGCGCACGCGTCGTCAATGACGACCGCACCTTTCTTTTCTCCGCGCCCTGCCTTTTCGCGCCTGTCGCCGCCTTTGGCTTCGCTACATTAGCCACCGAATTCCGATCTTTTCGGCGCTTCTTTCTGCGGCGCTTTCTCCTCGAACTCTCTTTCATGCCGTCATCTCGCGCCTCGTGCTGGCCGTTACACATCTCGTCGGCCCGGATCGGTCTCTTACCCGCACAGTCTGAATGATCCTTAACTAAACCATTCCTCTCTTGGCTACCTAGACTGGCGGAGAGCCGCACCGATCCCTGAACAATGCAGTTGTCCCCTCGTGAACTACGGAGCTCGCCATCCCGAGAACTACTCTCAACTGCATCGTCCAGGTGGCACCTCACTTCGGCACGCAGATCTGACTCGACATGGGTGCTCGCGTCTGTCAAGTCCGTAGGACTCTGTACCTCGCTAACGACCTTGCTACCATAAGATGCGACGCACACGCGCGGTAACTGTGCCGATTTGTTCGCAGCTGGCCTAGCTGTCTCTACAGTCCTCTGTTGGCACAGCACCTCGTCGCTCTCACTCTGGCCTTTAACGGCCTCTGTTGCCACTAAGGCATCGTTAGCTGCTAGCACTTCGAGTTCACCTGTGAACGTGCTGCTAGTCTCGCAGGTACTACTACTTTTCTCAGCTTTCGACCGAAATCTGCTGTCTACTTCCTCCCACTTTCGCTGCGTCCAGCCTACCGATTTCTCAAGCCGCTGTTGACTTCGCTCGATTTCCTGCTCCAAACCTTGAATCTCTTCGTTCAATGCATCAATGTACTGCCTCGTTACTTCTGTTAGGCCTTCTTCCTGAGAAATTCTTTTCAGTTCCTGCTGTTTGGATCGGACTGCTGGTACGATCTGTTGGGAACTCGGCGCTGACGCCCGTGGTTGTACCTGGGTCGCAAGCCCCAAGGGTAGCGTTGGCCTGGCGGCCTGGGGTACAACTGGAAGCATCCGAAGGTCCCGGCAAAGCATGAGTCGACTGGTAACAACAAAACAACTTGTTTATTTTAACATCGCAAAGAGTTGGCGGTCAGGTTGACCGAAGTAGAGAGACGGGAGAGCACTTCACTCAACAGAAGAAATCGGAGCCCTCCTTTTGGCGTCCGGGGGCAGCTGTTTTTATACTCTCGCAGTTGAGGGCAAGAAGGAACCCCTCAAAAGACGAGCACGTGAATGTACAATGGGCTAATGGTGACGCACACTGTCGAAGCGCTGCCGTAGCACCATGTCAAGCACGATCTCGTAGTACCCTGTCGAGCACGATCTCGTAGCACCCTGTTGTACGATCTCGTAGCACCCTGTTGTAGCGCTGCCGGTCGGGCACAATGACTGTAATGAGAGGATGGTCCCTGCTTTGGCATCGCCTGTTTCGGGCACAATGACTGGAATGAGAGGATGGTCCCTGCTTTGGCATCGCCTGTTTCGGGCACAATGACTGGAATGAGAGGATGATCCCTGCTTTGGCATCGCCTGTTTCGGGCACAATGACTGGAATGAGAGGGTGATCTTTTGCGGTCGCATCGCCGCAGTCGCGCCTGGAAACACCTGCCGATGAGTGTTGCGGCGACGACGATCGGGCCAAAATGTCTGCCGCCCCGCCGCAGTCGCGCCGGCAAAACCACGTGTCGCAGGCGAAACGCAACAGACCGCCCCGCCGGGGGAAGGAGATCCCGATGGACAGGGGACTGCATCCGCTGTCCGGAGGGATGTCGCTCGATGATGCTCATAACCGAAGTCGGGCGTCCCTCGACGTTTCTTGAGCGCAGCGCACAGAGAAGGCCTCGTTCTCTTGTTCAGGTTCGCACGGGACACTGCAAAGTGACTTCGGGAGAGTTCACATTTTTGTTCTCGTTCCCGGTAAGCGTTAGAACTACGCTGAAACTCAACCGCTCAGTCAGCAAGCACGGCACAACCCTCACTAAGCCCTGCCAGGCTCTTTCCCCTTTTTATACCACTGCCTAGTTCCTTACAGTAGTCTAGCATCACTCAGAACGCGTCCACAAATTGAAAACTTGCACTAGAAAGCATATCATCACTTTGAAACACTAAACAAAAGCAATATGTTAAAAAAATCCTGCCTCAGGAAAAAAAACATCAGTAACAAACAATTTTGAGGCTGATTCCTACGTTAGGGGCTTCGACTTAAGCCATCGGCGTTACCGTTGAGACTCCCCTTTTTGTAACGCACCTCAAAGGAATATTGTTGTAAAGCGAGGCTCCAGCGCAGGAGGCGGCCATTTTTGGGAGAGATGGTCTGCAGCCATTGGAGAGGGCAGTGATCCGTCTCAATGATAAACCTCGAGCCGGCTAGATAGCATGACAATTTCTGAACGCCCCACACGAGACACGCACACTCTTTCTCGGTGGCGCTATACGCCTGCTCACGACTGGTCAGCTTACGACTAGCATACAGGACGGGGTGTTCTACTTCTCCATTTTCCCGTTGGCACAGTACAACGCCCATGCCTCGCTCACTAGCATCGCACTGAACAATGAACCCTTTTGTATAGTCTGGCGATCGTAGCACAGGCTGGCTTGTTAGGGCACTCTTTAGGGCGCTAAAAGCTCTTTCCTTTGTCTCGTCCCAGACGACTGTTTGAGGCTCTGTCTTTCTTAGAGCATCCGTCAGGGGAGCCGCGATATCAGAGTACCTAGGGATGTACCTCTGATAGTAGCCGGCGACACCTAAGAACGACCGAATATCGGTCTTTGTGCGCGGTTGCGGAAAGTCTCGCACAGCGGCCACTTTTATTTCAGAGGGGCGGCGACGACCCTGACCAATCACGTGACCGAGGTAGACAACCTCGGCCTGTGCTAACTGGCACTTAGGAGCCTTTACTGTCAAGCCTGCTTCGCGCAGGCGGGTTAGCACTGCCCGCAAGTGTGTCATATGCTCAGACCAGGATGCGGAGAATATCGCTACGTCGTCTAGATACGGTAAAGCGAATTCTTGCTGTCCCCGCAACACTTTATCCATGAGACTTGAAAAACAGTATGGCGCGTTCTTCAAACCAAAACTCAACACTTTAGGACGGAATGTTCCCATTGGTGAAATGAACGCCGCATACCTACTAGCCTCTTCTGTAAGTGGAACCTGCCAATAACCCCTGACAAGATCTAGGGTGGAAATAAACTGAGCGCTACTAACTTTCTCAAGGCGCTCCTCGATGTTAGGGATCGGATAAATTTGATCCTTAGTGATGGAATTAAGCCTGCGGTAGTCGACGCAAGGACGAGGTTCCTTGCCCGGTACCTCAACTAAAATCAAAGGGGAGGTATAATCACTCTCACCTGCCTCAATAACACCGAGCTGTAGCATTTTCTTTACCTCAGCCTCCATAATATCGCTCTGGCGGGGTGACACCCGATACGCCTTGGATCGTACTGGCTCTGGGGAGGTAAGTTCTATGTCATGAGTAAGTACAGAAGTCCTACCAGGCCTCTCAGAGAACAGACCTTGAAACTCTTGTAATAGCTGGTGTAGTTTGGTTTTCTGCTCGGGCGACAGCGGTGCTTTACTGATAAGGTCACTAATGACTTGACCGGTGTCTTCCCTGTTCGTCACTGAGCCTAGTCCCGGAAGCTCGACCGGAAGCTCTTCAGGAACGTTTACCATCATGCACACCACTGCTTCCCTTTGTCTATAAGGTTTGAGCAGATTACAGTGGTAAACTTGCTGTGCTTTCCGCTTTCCTGGCAGACTTACCACGTAGTTAACGTCCGACAGTTTCTGAACAATTCGTGCGGGGCCCTCCCACTGCACGTCTAGTTTGTTGTTTAGCGATGTGCGCAATATCATGACCTCATCGCCCACCTCAAAACGACGGGCCCTGGCTGTCCGATCATAATAAACCTTGGCCCTCTGCTGGGCCTTTGTCATTGCTTCACCTGACAACTCCTGTGCCCTTCTTAAGCGTTCGAGGAGCTTAAGCACGTACTCCACCACGACTGGGTCGTCGCCCCTACCTTCCCACGATTCTCGAAGCATGCGAAGCGGAGATCGAAGCGAGCGACCGTACACCAGTTCAGCTGGCGAAAACCCCGTAGCCGCATGCGGCGCGGTCCTTAAAGCAAACATCACCCCAGGCAGACACAGCTCCCAGTCAGTTCGATGTTCAAAACACAACGCTCTCAACACGCGCTTCATGACGGAGTGGAGCTTCTCAACGGAATTCGACTGTGGGTGGTACACTGAGCTGTGTAACAGCTTTACCCCACACCTTTCGAGAAAAGTTGTCGTCAAAGCGCTAGTAAACACTGTGCCCTGATCTGATTGGATTTCCGCAGGGAAACCAACTCGCGCAAATATGGACAGTAGTGCATTAACTATCTCAACTGAGCTGAGTTCTTTAAGCGGCACTGCTTCAGGGAACTTTGTCGCTGGGCAGATCACAGTCAAAATGTGTCTGTACCCCGTGGCTGTTACCGGCAGAGGTCCCACAGTATCAATAACAAGCCGTCTAAAAGGCTCCGTAATGATAGGTACCAATTTCAACGGCGCCCTCGATTTGTCCCCTGGTTTGCCCACCCGCTGACAAGTGTCACATGTCCTCACGAAATGGTCTGCGTCCCGAAAACACCCTGGCCAATAGTACTCTTGCAAGAGACGGTCCTTAGTTTTCTTAACTCCTAGGTGTCCGGACCACGAACCCCCATGCGACAAGCGCAACAGATCCTGACGATAGCATTGAGGCACGATCAGCTGATCGAACTCCACTCCTCTTCGGTCTAGATACTTCCGGTACAGGACTCCACCTCTTTCCACAAAACGCGCAGTTTTCCTGGCGATACCTTCTTTGACATTGCAGCGCACGTTTTCCAGGCTGCCATCCTTTTTTTGCTCGGCTATCAAAGCCGACCGGCTGACTTTTAGCAACCTATCAAGTCCGTCTGACGTAGGCGCGATGAGCAAATCAGTAGATAGCTCTTCTAACTTTCCCGAATCGGGATTTTCCTCTCCAGTATCTGGCGCCTTCAACGCTACAGACTCAATTTTATTCAGTTCGGGCGTGCTCTGAATATCAGCTTGCTGCGCCTCTGACCCTTTTTCGTTGTTTGATAACGTCGGCCCCGCAACTACCGCCTTTGCAGCGAGCTCCCGAACCTTCGATCTGGTTAAGGCCTGAACACTAGCTTCACCAAACAAAAGCCCCTTCTCGCGCAGGAGGTGATCGGACCTGTTTGAAAATAGGTACGAGTACTGGGGGGGCAGCATAGATGACACTGCCGCCTCCGTCTCAAGCGCTCCGAAAGGTCCTTCAATAAGCACTTTTGCTACCGGCAGACACACGCTATGAGCTTCCACGGCTTGCTTGATCCATGCGCACTCGCCCGTGAACATATGGGGTTCTACGTAAGACGGGTGAACTACATCCATCGTTGCTGCGGAATCGCGAAGCACTCGGCACTCTTTCCCGTTCACGAGGAGGTCTCGCATGTAAGGCTCGAGAAGCTTCATGTTCTTGTCAGTGCTGCCTATTGAAAAAAAAACAACTTTTGGTGTTGTTTCCGGACACTGCGCCGAAAAGTGACCCGGCTTCTGGCACGTATAACAAACGCGCGCTTGCCTCATCTCGAACCGCTTTCTGCGTTCGGCTTCGGCTGCCGCCGTCTCCTTAGGTTCGGTCGCACTGCTTCCACTCGCATCCGCACTACGCGTGTTCCCCTTTGCTCTCATGGGTGTGAACTTCGGCCTCTCAAACTTCGAGCCAAATTCACCCTTTTGACCGTCCTTAGCTCCGCGAGCCCGACGCGTCACAAACTCCTCGGCTAGCTCAGCGGCTTTAGCCACCGTACAAACGTCTGGCCTATCCAAGACCCAGTATCGCACGTTCTCCGGTAACCGACTATAAAACTGTTCTAGCCCGAAACACTGCAGAACTTTATCGTGGTCACCAAACGCTTTCTCTTCTTTGAGCCACTCCTGCATGTTCGACATAAGCCTATACGCAAACTCTGTATATGACTCACTTTTGCCTTTCTCATTTTCCCGAAACTTCCGACGGAACGCCTCCGCAGACAGCCGGTACTTTTTTAGCAGACTCGATTTTACTTTGTCGAAATCCTCTGCTTCCTCTCTATCCAAGCGAGCGACTACGTCGGCCGCCTCGCCGGGTAACAAAGTGAGCAAGCGCTGTGGCCACGTTTCCCGAGAGAACCCCTGCTTCTCGCACGTTCGCTCAAAGTTAACCAGGAACAAACCAATGTCCTCTCCAAGCTTAAACGGCCGCATCAGGTCAGTCATTTTGAACAATACTCGTTCTCCTGCACCGTGTGCCTGACTTCCATTACGAGCGCGTTCCATCTCTATCTCGAGACGCTTCATTTCCAAAGCGTGTTGACGGTCACGCTCTTCTTTTTTCTCTTGTTGCTCTCGCTCTTTCTGTTCTTTACGTTCGCGCTCTTCTTTTTCTTTTTGCTCTTTAAGTTCGCGCTCCTGTCTTTTTGCAGTCTCTCTCTCTTCAATGGTCTCAAGGCATTCCGACAGCTCGTCATCCTCAGCCTCTAACTCAAGAATAGCCTTTAGCAGTTCAGGTTTTCTTAGTTTGTCTGAGACATCCAGACCCAACTCTCTTGCAAGCTCCAACAATTTCGGTTTGCGCAACGACTTCAAATCCATGGCTGCTCTGAATGCTGCTTTCTCTACTGCTTACTATTGTCTTGCCGCAAACTAACCCGGCAGCAACGACAACCACAATTACCAGCTCTGTTTCTGACACTAACAAAAGCCTGGCAAAGCTCAGAAGAAGAAAGTCCCGCACTCACCAAACCTCGCAGCCAAGAGTCCAGCGCAGTCGTTCCGCTGCAGGCAACCAGTCATCACACAGGGCTCGTTGCACTGCTCCCGGATCGTCGTTGAGCTGCTCAGCATACAGTCAACTGCATCTCTTCGCTGCTGGCCTCCGTTGTCGCGATCTCACCGCTGGCAGACAGTTGTTTGAAGTCGGAGGCGATCTCACCGCTGCCAACCAGATGTTTGGATCGGACTGCTGGTACGATCTGTTGGGAACTCGGCGCTGACGCCCGTGGTTGTACCTGGGTCGCAAGCCCCAAGGGTAGCGTTGGCCTGGCGGCCTGGGGTACAACTGGAAGCATCCGAAGGTCCCGGCAAAGCATGAGTCGACTGGTAACAACAAAACAACTTGTTTATTTTAACATCGCAAAGAGTTGGCGGTCAGGTTGACCGAAGTAGAGAGACGGGAGAGCACTTCACTCAACAGAAGAAATCGGAGCCCTCCTTTTGGCGTCCGGGGGCAGCTGTTTTTATACTCTCGCAGTTGAGGGCAAGAAGGAACCCCTCAAAAGACGAGCACGTGAATGTACAATGGGCTAATGGTGACGCACACTGTCGAAGCGCTGCCGTAGCACCATGTCAAGCACGATCTCGTAGTACCCTGTCGAGCACGATCTCGTAGCACCCTGTTGTACGATCTCGTAGCACCCTGTTGTAGCGCTGCCGGTCGGGCACAATGACTGTAATGAGAGGATGGTCCCTGCTTTGGCATCGCCTGTTTCGGGCACAATGACTGGAATGAGAGGATGGTCCCTGCTTTGGCATCGCCTGTTTCGGGCACAATGACTGGAATGAGAGGATGATCCCTGCTTTGGCATCGCCTGTTTCGGGCACAATGACTGGAATGAGAGGGTGATCTTTTGCGGTCGCATCGCCGCAGTCGCGCCTGGAAACACCTGCCGATGAGTGTTGCGGCGACGACGATCGGGCCAAAATGTCTGCCGCCCCGCCGCAGTCGCGCCGGCAAAACCACGTGTCGCAGGCGAAACGCAACACTGCCTAGCTTTTTCCTGTTCTTGCTTAAATTCTTCGTGCTCTTGCCTAATTGCTCCCTGTTCCCGTTTTATGTTTAGAATTCGTTTACTCATTTGTTCTACGAATTTCGAATCATTGTTACTTTCTAGAATTGTCTTACGAATTTCTGCTTCCGTCAAGTCCTCCTCTACGTCTACCTCGACCTCTTCACACAACCACAACAGGTCAGCTCTCGTCAAACACATAAGGACCATGGTCGCTACTTTAAGCTTTGGCTCTGCTGTCACACAATACTTGTTGCGATACCCACGCAAATCAGAATACAGGTAAAAGATCCCAGAGAATCAAATCCAAAAACACAGAGAAATTGAAGCCTGGTAAATCTTACAGCCAAAACCAAACGCTTACCCACTGAAGCAGCACCATATCATCAGTCCTTCGCCGTACCCAGTCAGTTGCAAGAGGTGGTCAATCTCACGTCGCCTCCAACTTGATCAGGATACCGGTCGGTCACCATGTGCCAACGTCCGTCAGCTGCCGTTGCTGTCTCCGAGTCGTAGGCCGATTTACGAGCCGTAGGCTGATCTAGGAGCCGTAGGCCGATCTCACCGCTGCCATTCAGTTGTCAGATTTGGCAGTCGTAGCTGTAGGAAGGAGCTTGACTCTTCGTCCGGACTTAGGAGAGCGGGATTTATTTACATTATTTACATCTTAGACAAGACATACATCGACAGTCTAGCGTGACTCCCATATGGAGCCCGCAAGACTAACATACAGCAAGCAGCTTACGAGCACACAGCTCACGAGTACATTTCTAGCACGACAACGAGCACACACTAGCAGCCGGCAAACGCTGCTTATAAGCACTTGGTCCCCCCCTTGATTCAAAGCGGACTGAAACGTTCGTCCAGTCATCGTTCGACGTCACCGTTCGACGTCACCGTAGACCAGCCAATTTGGAGGATGAGGGCTGTCATACACGTGCCTGTTGCATCTGGGTCGCAAGCCCCAAGGGTAGCGTTGGCCTGGCGGCCTGGGGCACAGCTGGAAGCATCCGAAGGTCCTGGCAAAGGATGAGTCGACTGCTAACAGAACAACTTGCTTATTTTGGCATCGCAAAAGAGCGGCCGGTCAGGTCGACCGAAGTGGAGAGGCGGGAGAGCACGTTACTCGACGGAAGAATTCGAAGCCTCTCTCTTGGCGTCCGGGGGCAGCTGCTTTTATACTCTCAGAGTTGAGGGCAAGAAGGAACGCCTCGATAGAGGCGCCCGTGACGGCGGCGCCCGGACACGTTGAGACGAGAAGTTACGCATCCGCCGGGCTGGCGCCGGCCAGACCTCCTCGCTTCACAGTTGGGGAGCTCCTCTCCCCGGCTGCCGCGCTTTGACAAGCGTGGGCACCAACATGTACACACACACACACACACACACACACACACACGAAGACACGTGGCATTGAAACATGCCTGGACGCGCTTGGCAGGAAGCGTTGTGGCAGCGCTGAACGGGCCAAAATGTCTGCCGCTTTGAACGAAGCCCCGGCGTCCGTTGCATCCGCGCCGGCTATACCGCGCGTCGTAGGCGAAACGTAACATGCCGCACACACACACAAGTGTAAAGGTCCGTAGCCGACGTCAGAGATGCTTCGTAGAACTCCTTCACTCGCAACGGCGACGAGGCTAGAGGTTGGCGGCGGCATTCCAAGATGAGATTACCACCGCTGGCGTTACTGGCTGGCAAACTTGCACTGCAGCTGGCCGCTCTTAACAACCTTCGCACCAGCAGCATAGAGAACCGCGGAGCAACGATAGAGCGAGCGTGTCAAAAAAAAAAGGCGGCGAAGGGGAGGGGCTCTCTGAATGTAGCTCTGCGACTGCGCACACAAGATGCGGTATTTGTTCCGACGTCGTACGTCTACCACGCCGTAAACCACGCACACGTGTGCCGAGCGCAGCGTCAGAACAACGACCGCACTGCCGCGTGCAACCGCACCGTGTTTCGCAAGCGGCACTGAGGGCTGCAAGCTGCCGCAGTGATTGCCTTTCTTTCCTTCTTTCGTTTTCATGCCGCGGTAACCCCTCCGTTAAGCGTGCGAGCCGAGATAGAGGCAAACTACCAGAATGAATTTTTTTCCCCGACCGCTCGTGCAATCCAAGCATGTGACGTGTAGGTGGGCGGATGCGACGCTAGTTGTAAAAGACAGTCAGCTTTAAAATAACGCTAAAGAGAAACAAGTCGCAATTTCGCCAGACAGGCGAAGCATCGATAGCCATAGTAAATTAGTAGACAAGAATAATAGTTTTATCGGCCGTATAAACTTGTAAACATTCGCTTAGTAACTAGCCTAAAGCACAAGCGAACATAAACACGTCTCACTCAATGACCGCGCACATGCGCTGTCAAAGCGCTGGAGTGAGAAAGCGCGGCAGCAGCTTTGACCTTCCTGCTGCTCCTCTAAACGGCGAGAACGCACACGAAGCCATCAGCACTCGCCGCACTCTGTATGACGCCCCTCCCTCGCCCCCCGCCCCCGGTACCTTGCGCGCGACGGAAGACGGCGCGCTTCATCCCCGCTTTCCTCCCTTGCGTGCGCGTGATTGAGGCAATATCGTCGGCTCACACTCGCAAGCTTTCCCTCGCACGTACAGCATACGGCGCGCGGGGACGACCTTATCGCCTTCCGACTTCATAGGGAACATCACGGTGACGGCGATGACATAGGAAGAAATGCGCCTGGATTGTCCATATAATTTCTATCGCAATAAAAAGAAGTTGAGCTGTATTGGTAAATTATGCGCTTTTACAATTAAATTCGCAAATTACGCTTCTATAGAGTTCCAGCTTGTCCGTAAACGTCTTACCGTTTACGGATTATCTGGTTACCGCAGCCGTGAACGGCACTACAGACGGTGGGGGCGACATCTTGTCGCGATTTGTACAAATACAATACGCTCAAAAAATATTTTTTCTTCGGAAATTACGAACATTGCTTAATGTAGTGAATTGTGGTGTATGTTTTGTGGGGATGCGCGACTCTCATGCGTCCCCTAATATGTTGTTTTCTGGCATAGCTCCTGTCTCCTGTAATCCGGCTTCGCCGTGTGGCTTTACTGCGGCGGTCGGTTTGCTTGCAGGGTAGTACGAGAGATGGCGCGAGTGTTGCTCTGCTAACGCCAGCTAACGACGGGGTTACTTGGGCGCAAAAAGGAGAAGGCTCTTCCTCTTTGGCTCGGGTTCGGCAAGCGGCGTGGACGTTCTGCGCGTGCGCCGATCCACGCTTCTGCGAGACCGTCTCGCGAGCCCGGAATCGACGAACACGATCGTTCTAACGCGCCACGTTCGCGTGACCGCACGCGCGAACGACCAGGCGTTGGTGTCCAGCATGGGGCGAACATATCCGCACGTTATCCGGTCGCGGTGAGTCGGACTTCCGCGATTTGTCGCGTGCCCATCGGCATCTTGTGGATAGCAACTCGGCTAGCAGGCATTAGTCTATGAAAGGTGCAATAAATGCCGTTGTGATTGTTTGCACTACTGTGTTGTCGTTCCTTTGTCCCAAGAGCTCGGGTGAGAACAACACAAACTATAGGATAAACTGTTAGGCGAGTTGGTAATGATTAATGCACGGCCTTCCTGTTCTGGTCTTTTGTCATTTGCGCTCCTTTATTCATTATGCCTTTTTCCGCCGTAGTCTACATTATGAAGTCACCACCAGGGATATCACCACCCACCCGATTTATTTGTTTATTTATTTATTTATATATAAGGAATGATAGAGAGAGAGAGAGAGGAGAGAATTCAGGAAAGGCAGGGATGTTAACCAGTCAGTAGTCTGGTTGGCTACCCTACACTGGGGGATGGGAGAAGGGGAAGAGAAAGAAGGGAGAGAGAAGGTGTAGATACGTGTACGGACAGCACTTCAGTTAGAGTCGCTCGAGCAAACCAGAAGTTCTGAGAAAACACAAAAGTGTCTTCACTGCCTTCTGAGCCGATGGTCGGTCGGGACGGTGCTCTAATATGGTCTGTTCACTCAGAGGACGATCGTCTAGTTTCCTCAATGTGTTGGACAAAGACTGTCTTTGTGCTTGAAATTGTGGACAATGGCACAATAAGTGGTCAATGTTCTCCTCGCATCCGCAAACATCACATGCAGGAGTATTAGCCATTCCAATTAGTGCTGAGTAGGCATTCGTGAAGGCAACTCCAAGCCATAACCGACACAGAAGAGACGCTTCACGTCGGTGTAGACCCGCTGGAGGTTTGAGTTGAAGTGACGGGTTTAGTCTGTGCTGTCTTGTGCGCCTTGTATGTGCGGTGTTCCACTCTGCCAAGGAGATCGTGCGTGCTAGAATGCCAAGTTGCCTCCATTCCATAAGGAATGATGGTTTCAAATGTGTCAATGGCCCTTCGACAGTGCTAGCACTTTACACCATTCATGTCGCGCAAGGCATTGTTACTCCACTTGTCTTACACGCGGGCCGTCATCTGAACAAAAAATAAAAAAAGAATTGCTCAGATAAAGAGAAATAAAGCACTTTGCACATAGTGTGCGACAGTGCTCGATCACATGGCCGGTTGTCAGCCTACACAACTGGTGACATCTGTCCCTCTCGTACCTAGTGAACTTATGCCGAATTAGCGTCTATTACACGTGGGCGAAGCAACCATGGGCACTGAAATATGATTGGGCCACATTTCAAGCTGAACCTCAATATGCGACTCCTAACAAATGTTTCGCCTTTTGCCTTTTTATGGGTGTCCGAACATGAGGATTTTCTCATTCGAAATGAATATCCTTCGCTATTCTGTTCGTATTCGGATTGCAGAATTAATTATTCGAAGTTGTCGAGTGTTTGTTCTGTTCGAATACTAGGAGAGGCAACAGTTGTTACAGTCTAAATAGAGAAAGACTTAAGTGTAGGCTTTTGCGAATGATTCTGTTGCAAGAAAGCACAGTTGCTGCACAGACGAACCAGTTCGTGAGTGAATTCTTCGAGATCACTTCTGCACAATAGTTTCCAGCCGTTAAGTAAGCGTACCGAGGTACAATTTTGTTGTCTCGATTTAGGCAAAGCAGTCTATTATTTGGCCGATCTCACCATGTTTGGATTCCTTTAAAACGATGCCTGGTGGTGTTGCATTGCTACCTTCAACGAGCGCTACACTCTGCTGTGTACAACTGATGGCGTGCTGTTCTTATGTTCATTCGCGCCATTGTCACGGTGCACCAGATACGATCACATTTATCTCGTTTCTGTTTTATAAGGTTCTCAGTTTACCTGACATGTAGTTGTGAAAGGTATTGGATGTATTCAAGGATTTAAATGACCCTTTTGTTACCAAGCAGGCTCCACGCAACCTTTATATTTCGCTTTGCTTAGAAATTGTGGATATTCGGTAGTCCAATCGATATTCGAGGGCACTTTTTGTTCGTATATTGACATTAGATTCGAACATATTGCTACTGGTGCCAAATTCGACGTAACGACCGTGAAGACAGTCACCTCACTCAATAAAAATAAACTACGTCGCTCTGGCAAGCGAGATTTCCTCCGCTCAAAAAATTATCGCTTCCCGTCGGATACCCGTTAAGTGTGCTTCGAAAAGAGTGTCGCCCGCCGGCTTTAGACAAGTTATTGCGTTCGCACTTAGCGCCACTTTACACCTTCCCGCTCGCCACCCGACGCCCGTTTCCCGGAGTAATGCCATCCAGCCGCGAACTTCGCAGCAACGCAACGCCCAGCGGCGACGACTCATCTCCGCGAGCCGCCGACATTCCGAGCGCATCCTATCCCACCGGAGTGGATCGAGGCGCGGAGGCCGCCGATTCGTATTACGCGCGCCGCCCCGACGTTCCGCTATACACAGCCTTTGGGGCCGCGCCGCCCCCGCAATACGACCCGCGGATCTGGCTTGCGTAGCCGGCGCCGCGAAAGCGAGGCCGGCACCGCCGCCGGCGCTCGTATCCCGTTTCCCCATCACGACTCGCTCAGCCCTTCGTCCTCCCTGGCGCCGCAATGAACCTCAGCTGCGTCCCCGGGGAAAGAGAGAGGAAGCACAGCACTCGAGCCGGCTGCTGCTTGCAGCTCGCCTTTCCCCCCCCCGCCCCCCCGCGTAGTATACGATCAAGAAGAGCCTCTTTTCGAGAGCGGCTGTTTGTCGCTGCGCCGCTCCTGCGTCGAAGCAACGCCTCTCACTCGTTCGCCCTCTTGTGTGGCAGCGGGCTGCGGAGACAGCGAAGCTTGTCGCGAAAAGCAAACGCTTCCACATGTCCTCCCCTTTTCTCAACGTCTCCGCACTCTCAATAAAACGGTGCAGCGCTGTGGACGTTGGTCGGGTAGGGTGACGTCGACTGATAAGGCTTCGTGCCACGGAAGCCCCTCGCGTATTGAAAAGTTGTGTGCAGTCTACACAGCTAAAGTTTACTAATGCTTCGCGTTCGGCGTGTCTGGTTACTGTCTGCACTCAGTAGAAAGCCGTGGCCTAGCGCGGTAGTTCAGTGATCGTGGCGTTTTGATGCCGACTACTGGCAGGGTCGCTGGTTCGATTTCCAACGACAGCATCCACCTTCCAATGGGCACGGAGGTAAAAATTTTCGTGCACTGCACTTAAGGTGTTAAAGAACCCCAGATTGGCAAAATTATCCGGAAACCCGTACAATGGTTTTCTCATAGCTAGTGTGCTCTTTGAGAAGTTATAAGACTTAGTATGTAATAAATAAATAAATAATCAATCAATCAATCAGTCAACAGAACCATAAAGAAAGTGTTGATAATGACGGCCGCAAAGTGGGAGGCCTCGGCATAGTCCCTGACGTTCCTGATCATCGAGAAGCTTATCTCCAGGCAAATATGGGTAAAGAGCTCCCGTGAAGACAGGCCATTCAATAGCGGCATTAAAGATAGCAGTGGAAAGAGCTTGAGGCAATGTGGCAAAGCCTGACGATCGTATGTTTAACTTAAATAAATGCACTGCTACTGACACATGCAAATCACATCGCAGACTGTGGGCTCTTAGAAGCTATGCTGACTGTAAAGTGCATTCGCTCACTTAAAAAAGGGGGGGAAAATATACTGTCTCCGCTCGTTTGTCTTTGCCCGCTGACGTGCTCAGCGATAAGTATCGTCCGTCAACCTCAAACGCTTAAAAGGCTTGTCATTTGCCTGTGTCTCTGCTATCGCTAGAGTTGCAACGTGGACTTGTTGGTACAGTACCACAGAGAATTAGTTGTAGCCCCACACGGCAGAGGGAGAGGAGAACAAGGGACACACACAGACGCAGCGCTCCGTCTCTGTGCTGTTTAGAGCTACAACTGATTATCTGTGTCATATCGCATTTCAGGCTATCAGCATCGGCCATAGACCACGGGCTGCTTGTGAATACGGCGTGTAGTCGCTGACGCCAGCACTACAGCTTCAGCGACGCTGCACGCTTTTGATAACGCGCGCGGGCGGTGGTACTCTCACGCAACTCTCGCCTGCCCCCTTTCTGCCTCCTTACCATCCTCGATCTGCTGCTCCTCTCCGCTCGCGCACATGCGGTAGCGCCAAAGCGAAGCTCCTCGGTGGGCTACGCTTTCAAGTCGGGGGCAATTTCTCGAGACCGGCGGGCTTTTTACGCGGCCGCTTGCGAACGAGGATTCTTCGTGAAAGCCTGCTCTCAAACTTGCCGGTGAAGAGTCAGGCTTGGCTACGTGCTGCGGCATCAGCCTGGCAGTGCGTGCGTGCGAGCGTGCGCGCGCGTGTGTGTGTGTGTACCTACGGAGGCGGCGTTGCACAAAGATATTTATAGACGCTTCTTCGTTCCTTTTCTTCGTTCTCGTTCGAGCGGCGGCTTGTAATGAAACCTTACTTTTAGAGAACCGTGTGCCACCAGTAAATGATAATGCTTTACGGTCAGCACGTGTTTGCAATGCCCGAGCTTATAATAGAAGAAATAGGAGACCTTTGACAAAGGCCAGTGGCATTCAAGAATGGTTCGTGATGCCTGGCGCGGAAAACCAGGCATCACCGAGCCTCTTCATTCCTCATCACCGATTTCACCGAGCCCTTCATTCTTACAACCGACTTTTGAACTAATGCTTCTTACGATCACTCAGAGTTGCAACGTGCGTTTTGTGTGCAAACTCTGTCACTCTAAAGAGAAAGCAATTATTTCTAAATTTAGCTTCATCACAACAGGCCGTGCTCGGTGAAATCAAAACCAAGCGAATTTTCGCTCTCTTATTTCTTGATTTGTCGTTTTCTTTTGTTACTTCCTGCGTTTCTTGGTTTGTTTTTCTCTTTGCGTGGCACAGTGACTCAGCTCACCGTGTATCGCGTCGTTGAGCAGTGTAAGTGACGTACTAGCTTTCAAGAACACTACCAGAACTTGCCCTCCAGAATCTGCCGCTTCCGTTGGTTAACCATCGGACTCATTCTTCGGTTCTTTCGAACAGGAATAAGTTTTTTTTTTTTTTCTTTCAGAATCGTGACATCGGAACCATCTGGTGCTCATTTAGGCTGAATGATGGGCGAATCAAGAAAAAATGTTCCCTGTGTACTGGTTCAACGTCACAGTTTTGCATCGAGAGAAACATGCCACAGCAGCGTTGTCAGAATCACTGTATTGTTGCATTGGGTTCCCAAAACCGTTGTGGCTAGCGATCGGACCACTTGTGCTGTGGCTATTCTTTACAAATCTTTGAAAATTATTTTGCTGTATCCGTCCGGATTTTTTTTTCTTAGACAATTTGTTCTTTTTAGCGAGTTACCCCACTTTCGCGTATCGGGTATGATGTTTGTAGCCTTTCTCTTGGACCTATTCCGGAGATTGTGCAGTCGGAAAACGCGGGCCAATGCAGTATGAAATTGCAGTATAAAGCCGTTCCCGCGTGGGAATGTGCCGTCTAAAAATGTGGGTCTATATCCAGAAGGTGATACAGTCTAAAGATGTGCGCGTTTTCGTGGGGTATGTGCAGTCTGAAAGTGTGGGATGGTGGCGAGATTAGGGCGGTCAAAAAATTTAAGCAGTCCGACGCTCCCCCCAACCCCTCATGCGAGCGGTGACGTAATAGCCAGCTGTGCGCGTTGGCTCTGGTCCATTCTCACCACCGTTGCCAACATTTTCAATGTCATCGCAATAAGTCACTCATTGAACACCATTCGCTCTGATCGACTTCAATTGGAGGTTGAATGGCCCTCCAATATTTCTTTTTAATTGACGAGATGTAGTAAGAGATGCTTGCTGATGAATTCTCATTCGGCGCCGGTCGCCTTTCCCCCGACTGCTGCAGTCCCAGGATAGCTGCGGCCCGCCATCTGACGCAGATATTACGGGAGTTGCGATCCGCGCCGCTCACTGTAGACGAAGCGAGGAAGGTAATGGGATGATCCCAAAACCAAACAACAACGAGGAGTGCATAAGGGAGAAAAGGGCGAGCCTGGTTCAGACAGGCCGGGGCGGGCCAGCCGACGACGACCCGTCGCAGGAAACCACAGCGCGCCACCCGCGGACACCTGATCGCCCGGCGGCGTTCTTCTGCCTCCCAACTGCTGCAGCCGGTACGACTGAAGCTGCTCTCGCTTTTCTTGATGCTCCTTCGAGCGCGGCGGCCTGGTGCTTCACTGATAGCTGGCTATGCCGTGCCGCCGTTCGCCAGAGCCCGTATATTATTTCTGATTCTGGTGCGCATCCCTGATGCGCGCTCGAAGCTCAAGAAAGAACGACTGTTCTGTGTATGCGTCCTTGTGCGAGATGGGCATTTCTCTTTGTTTTCTCTAGGCAAATTTTCTGCCATCGCCGTGATGTTCCGTTTAAAGTATAAGGGTAATAACACGACACATAAAACTGCTGTTATTGCTTCGTAAATCTGTCGACTAATTTGCTATCGCAATCAATGCTGTTGCGACATTGAGGTGGTCCCGTAGCGCTCGTAGCGTTTCGTGACAGAGCGTTGCTAGCGAAGACTCCGAGTCAGGCGTTGGTGAGAATAACAAAAGGAACTTTCTACACTATATACAGGTCATTTATACAGGACAAGATCGGATCGGCACGAGGGCCGAGAATTAACAGCAAACGCGACTGTTCCGGCCCGGCGACGTCCGGCGAGACTCCAACGCGCATCTCACTCCACTCGAGAGCGGCACTCGGCTCACGTTGGTTCGGTGGATACGGATTTCCAGGCGGCGTGGGGGCTTATAATGCCCCGAGAAACGATTGTCACTCAAACGGCCCAATACAAAGCCAGCACTCGACGGTCGTCCGAGAGGTCCAACCAGCGACCGCGCTGGTCACCCGCTTCAACTTTGCGACGCACGGTGACCTCAAGGCGAAAGGAAATACGGCGCCGGGCTGTCTAGCACTTTGTTGCACGTTTGTACATGTCGCTCGCCGATGCTCCTCCACAGGACGCCGCTACCTGGCGGCGCAGCATCTTGACTTGTCAAGGGAGCGTTAGGGCGCTGTGCCTTTCGGCGCAGCCATGGGTTTGTCCAAAGGGCGTTCGCAAGATAATTTCTGCATCTTGTAGATTCGGAATCCGGGCTGGTTGTACGGGCCCAACAATGCTTCACCTTTCGGGCGGCCGCCATCATCGGCAAGCTGCAGCTCCAAGACCGCGGCAGCACCACCCGCATCAAGTGGTTCCCGGCGCACACCGGCGAGTGTGCATCCTCGCCGAACCACAACGAGACGGCCCATTAGGCGGCGTGAGCGCTTATCTTCCGCGCCCCCGAGAGTGACCATTCCGTGTGGTGGTTCGAAACCAAGGACCAAGTGACCACTTATGGCGAAGTTACCAAGTGTTACCGCTTAGCGCGACGGACAATGCCGCCTCCCCACCCGGCACTCAGTCGGGAGGAGGCCATCATCCTAAGGCAGATACAGACCGGGTCACTCCTCGCCCCGGCAATGCTACACGTGCTTCACCCAGAACTCTCTCCGAGTGGTGTGTGCGCGGTGTTTGTGCAGTGGGTCCGGCGGACCAATGGCACCCCATGCGGGACTGTGCCAGGTTCCCGACCGAAGCTACCTACAAGACTTACCCGCCCGAACTTGAAAAGTGCAGTGAAGTCTACAGACAGGGATACTCAACTATGGGCCGTCCAGCGGGCCCGGATTGCGCGCGAAAAGCACAAGCTTCACGAACCACCACAAACGGGCCGGACTGGGGTAGTGCAGAGTAGGGCATAACCCCGGGTCGACGCTTGGTCAACGTCACGAGGCGTTAAACCGTCGGTTGCCGGCATTTTAATAAAGTTCTTCCTATGCTATCCTATCCTCGGGCGAAACTGCGACTTCCTAACTGAAGTCCTCACCAGAGCTGAAACAAAATACAACTTGAGGACTTGAGTCAGGAACCTTTAGAACATTGTAATCTTGGTCTGTGGTCCTGGGAACACATTCTGCATATATGTCATTATGTCGTTATGAAAATTAATTTATCTCATAAGTGCGCAGGAAATAATTTCAAGTGTAGCGTCATATATTAGCACATGCTATAGCTACTACATCCGTTGTCCTGTGCGAACTTGTAATTCCAAATGGGTCATTAACGGCTGACGAGGGTTATTTATGCTCCTGCAAGCATCGAAAAAAAAAATAAGTTGTGGGGTTTTACGTGCCAAAACCACGATCTTATTATGAGGCACGCCGTAGTGGAGGACTCCCGATTAATTTTGACCACCTGGAGTTCCTTTAACGTGCACATAAATGTAAGTACACGGGTGTTTTTTGCATTTCGACCCCATCGAAATGTGGCCGCCGTGGTCGGGATTCGATCTCGCGACCTCGTGCTTAACAGCGCGACACCAAAGCCACTAAGCAACTACGGCGGGTCGCAAGCATCAAAGGTGGTAAGAGAAAATCCGTGATCTGATCCTGATGGAGCTGTTCAATCGTGCAGAGAGAGAGAGAGAGCAAATGATAAAGGAAAGGTAGGGAGGTTAACCAGGACTGCGCCCGGTTGGCTACCCTACACTGGGGAAAGGGTAAAGGGGACGGAAAGATTAAAAGAAGAAGAGAAAGTCTACTGGGTATATCGTTCGGTCACTCAGTCCGGATCACAGACGCTGACTCAATCCAGTAGCCTTCAAATATCGCAGCAGAGCTTTTGTGGCCTTTTGTAGCTGCGATATGCGAGGCCATGGTCCCAAGATCTTCTTCAAGGTGAACGGTGTTCCATCTAGCTGATTGAGAGCTGTGCAGAGGTCGTGCAAAAGCATTAAAAGGTAGGGTTCTCGGTTCCGAATGAGTTACGAAGCACATAAACGGATTCTTTTCGTGCAGCTTCTTGCTGAAGCGAAAAGGAATCCGTTGTTGTCTTCATGTTTTTAGCGCGCCACTCGTTCTGCAGCCACCTTCCGCAGTAGCTTATATAGTGACTAAGGTGTGTCGCTGCAGAGCTCAAGGTCGCGGGTTCGATCCCGGCTGCGGCGGCCACATTTCGATGCAGGCGAATTCGTGAAAATGCTCGTGTGCTTAGATTGAGGCGCACGTAACGAATTTGGTGAAAATTATTCCGCAGTCTTCCACTATTGCGCGCCTTATAATCAGGTCGTCGTTTTGGCCCGTAAGACACCATAATTTATTTTAGTGTTGCACCCATTATTCTTTTTCGCCACCCTCATTGTCGCGACGGTTGGACATGATTGAAGTTTGATTCATGCTAAAGGCTGCACGGTCTGGGGGAAAAAAAAGTATCTGCTCCCGTTACGCTCTCGCACGAAGGCCGATGAACACAAGCACGAAAGGAAAAGAAAGAAAAGAATTTGCGCCAAAAAAAAAAAGAAAAAGACACACCAGAAAGACGACGACACCACGGGCGCACGGGCGTCTTTCTGGTGTGTGTTTTTTTTTTTTTTGGCGCAAATTCTTTTCAATATGCAAGATCACCAACTAGCCCAGCAGTTAACTCTTCGAAAAGAAAGAAATACTGCGCCTTGCTGTAAAAGAGCCTAGGCATAATATATCGCTAAACCATACGTATAGCGACAAAGGCCTAACATAAATCGTAATATATGGCTGACATTAAAACAACTACGTAATAGAGAAAAATCAAACAGACTTCAAACAGAAAATCAAACAGACACAACAGGAAATAAAAGAAAACATTTATATCACAATGAGGCACGCCATATAAGGATGGGAAATTGTTTAAACGCAAGTGTAATAATATTTGAGTTGTGGGCTTGAATGATGCGAAACTGCGCGGTGGGTCGTGAGGAAGGCCGTAGTAGTGAGTCCCTACTTAATTGCCGCCACCTGTGGTTCTTGAATTTCAGACTTTTATTTTGGCCAATGGATTATAGCGAGACGCTCGCGGAATTCCGGCGCGATCTTCGGGAAGCCAGGGACCTGCATCTCAAAGAATATTATGCGACGCGTTTGAAGAAATATTTTAGCCGTGCTTTCTTGAAATGGCATATCAAAGACACATTTAGAAGGTCTAAGTAGACTAGTTCAGTTCAGTTCGGTTTGTTGCTATACATGCTTAGAAACGTTGCTGAAAATTTTGTATTTAATCATATTAATTGCATTCATTTTGTATTACTTGTACTTTTGTTTTGTATTTATGCGGCCAACTCGGTCGTTTACCGAACCCGCGTCCCCGCGCTGCAGTCAGCAGAAAGTACAAAAACGCATCGCTAGTCGCCCTGCAGCACTCTAAAACCGGGCAACTAGCGACGCAGCGCCAATGATCACATCACGCGTCACTGAAACCACTGCTTCGCCCATGCTGCTGGGATGCACCCCTCGCGCGCCAAGGTGGGCGGGAAGATCTTCGCGGCAACAGCTGGCAGCGCGGGCCGGTGTTCGGCGGTGGCGGGAGCGGGGATGCAGTGCGGGAGGCCGACCGAGGCACCATCGACGCTGCCGGCGGCCGGTCGACCAGTTTAGCGCAGCGGAGGGCGCTTGGAAGTGGTCCGGGGAGCCCGAGATCGCGCCCTCCTTCTCTCGCTCTCTCTGCAACAACGGGCGTCTCGAGGAGGCGGGATGCAGGCCGCGCGACCGTGCGTCGCACGGTTGCTCGGCGGAGACGCACTTCCCGGCCCGGATATCCGGGGCACTGCCGTGCACGTCGGCTTCGAGCTTCTCAGCGTACGTCGTGCCGTCGACAGAAGGCTGAGCGCGGAACGGGATGGGTGCGGAAAGAGGGCGGCGCCGAAGGATGCGCCGGGCCACGTGCCGCTGTAGAAATTGTTGGCACGCTTCTCGTCTGAAGAGCATTACACCTTTCATCCGCGAGCACTGGAACGTATGGCGACTGCTGGGCGCTTCTTTTGCCGCGGTAGCAATGACACGGACGCTCAAGGAGCATTTTCACCGTCGCCGCGCTGTCACGGTTGATAAACGGCTCGATCGCGGAGGTCTCCAGTGACGCGACATAAACGCAATGCGGTTGGCTGCAAAAGCGACGAAGCCAAGTGGACGTACCGTACCAGGGAAGCGTTCAGCCTTTCGCTGCGATGCCACGAGCTTTCTTGCTGGCCAACTGTGCGCACACTGCGGTCTGAGCGTAACACACTTCAATACAAAGGCCGACGCTCCTCCTTCAGTCTCATTTCGTGAACCACAGAGTGACGGCGCCTGAAATGCTGCCGGCGGCGCTCCCCACGATACCAGCGCTGTGACGCGCCCGGCCGAGACGTTACAAACCTATTCACTGTGGGCCGTGGCATTTCAGGAGACGCCCGACGTTTGTGCGCAGGCGCGAGTAAGATCGGCTGCTAGAGAGAAAATGTGGTGGCTTTTGCTCCTTGAATATCTGAGTTTGCCTAGGTACTACGGACGAGAAGTTTCTTTGCTCGTTTTGTATGCGTTTCTCCCTAGTTGTGCCGGCATTGCGGAGTGAGGTGGCGTGCTGGCCACGCCCATGTGCCAGTTTGTGTACGCTCCAAGGCTGGCTGCCGGCGCGGTGAACCAGGTTAAACAGTGGGCACTGACGCCTCATTTGGTGATAGCTGTGACTAAAGGTACGTCGAGCGTACGCGAATCGCAGAAGCTGAAGGTACGTCGCACAGACTTCTCGTGCCTGCGGAGCTCGTGCTGAGTCCGTCATGCTGGATTATAACTTCCTCGCGCCGTATACGGCGCTGTACCCTCAAAATAACATCACTGATTTTCCCGGGGGAGCAGTAGGGACCATAGTAGATGCGGGGTCTGCTCTCCTGCAGTAGTGTCTTCGCTCTCGACAGGCTAAAGATACGCACTACGTACCTGCTTTGCTTCCGTTTCGCTACCTCCGCTGCTCCCGCCTACCGATTTTCACACATGTATGTGCAGGATGACGTTTATTTGACTCAAAGGGGACCATTCAAAAATAATACTGAAACGTCACGGACCGCAGCATTAGAAAAGTCTGGCACGAGCGAACATACTATTTCAGTAGAGCAGGCCCGTCCTCTACTACGGTCCCTACTGCTCCACCGGGAAAATCAGAGATTTTTTTTAAGGTATAACGCCGTAAGGCGCGAGAAAGGGATAGTCCGGCATGGCTGAATCGGCACGAGCACTGCAGTCTAGGGAAAGTCTGTGTGGCGCACCTTTACCTTCTGGGATTCGAGTACGTCCGACGTAGTTTTACTTACAGCGATCACGAAAGGGGGCGTCCGTGGCCATTGCTTCACCACGCCGGCAGCCAGTGTCGGAGCGTAAACAAACCCGACTTCACTTCGCAATGCCGGCACGCCTAGGGACATACGCGTACAACACGAGCAAAGAAACTTCTCCTCAGTAGTGCCTAGGCAAAGTTAGTTATTCAAGGAGCAAAAGCCCTCAGATTTTCTCTCTCGCACCCGCTCTTACTCGCGCCTGCGCACAAACGTCGCATGTATACGACGTACACATACAATTATAATAACTATTTGAATAACGTACAGCAATTAAAGTTTAGCACTTCTGCCACGATGTGACGTGTCATGTCAGGCAATAATAATGCTCAATCCTCCCAGAGATTATGAGCAATGGCGCACAGCAATGCCTAAAGGAAACACCTCCTCCTGTGTGTTCTGTGTACTACACAGACAAACCGCAGTGGTGCACGCAAGGTAACGTTTAACATCAACTCACCATTCCCGTATTACGCTGAAAAAATTACACGCTCGCTGCCAACATCACCGCTAATTATCGTCGATCAATGCAAGCAGCATACAAAGGTTCGCTTACATGGACTCCCAAGGTGCGTGGGATCCGCATATTCCTTTCTCAATGGAAGTCAGCGGAACCCCAGAATTATTTTGTTAAATCGAGAACGTCTTTCCATAAAAAGCACTTCAAACACTCATACGAATATGATTATATTTATTGAGAACGAAAAAAGAAGAGGGGAGGGGCATTACGAACTTCAAAAAATCATGTGTAGGAAATCCTTTAACGACAGTTGATAAGCGGACCAAACCCAATTTGCTATAAGACCCCTTCCATGCACTTTATTTTTAAATAGCCTGTCAATATGTCGCCTGCATAGCGCGCATATATATATATATATATATATACAGATGTCCTTACAGGCCTCGTATGAGGCATTGAGTAAGGGGGCCTTACAGAAGGATTAAAAGAGTATATAGGGCCTATAACAAAACATAAAGACATACATTATTAATAGACAGTGAAAAAATGTATACACATCTTATACAAGCATTAAAGCATTGTACAAAAACAACAGGGTCGGTAATGTACATATTAGAAAAAAGACAAACGATACAGTTCTTTCAATAAACAATGTAAAAAATGTAGCCACAACAGTACAAATACTAAACAATACTAAAAAATTACAAGAATAATAAGCGATATAATGAGCTCATAAACAAGAGAGCACATAACTGGAAAACAGGAGAAAATGCATCATGCACTTTATTGAAGTTAGGCGGTGGAATATGAACTAATGAGGAGGCGAAATTTATCGCGATTAGATTCGGAAACGATGAAATCAGGAAGAGCGTTCCACAGTCGAATGACATGAGGAAGTGCCGACCAACTGAATGCATGAGTGTTCCCGTAGATGCGCGTGAAGCTGAGACGATTATATAATCTGCGAGATGTGCAAGGTGCGACTTGAAGCCGTAAAGATCTCCTAACCGTATGAATGTACTTGTGAAGTAAGGATATGAGCGCAAAATCACGTCGAGTACTTAGTGGCTCAAGTGAAATATCAAGTTTTATTTGTGAGATGCTTGAATTGTAGGTGTAGGTGTAGATAGACCTGGTAGGTATGTAGATAGAAGGTAGTAGGTGGGTAGGTGGGTGGGTGGGTGGGTGGGTGGGTGGGTCGGTCGGTCGGTCGGTCGGTAGGTAGGTAGGTAGGTGGGTGGGTGGGTGGGTGGGTAGACAGACAGACAGACAGACAGACAGACAGACCTGGTGGTACGTGTAGATAAACCTGGCGGCCCTATTTTGAACTGATTCGGATATCCAAGTTATTATTACTTAATCCAAGTTATTAGGAAGATCGGTAATGTATATTAAGGATAGTAGCGGCCCAAGAACGCTACCATGTGGCACGCCGGAAGTTGCATTGGAAGTGGGCGAAGAAAGACTGTTAACGATTGCATATTGTCGGCGATTAGAAAGATAGTTCCGGAGCTAACTTAGTGTCAGTGAATCCAATCAAAGCTGATTAGGTTGTTATGATGGCGTGACCAGATTGGAGAGGCAAATTCGAGCTGGGGTAACAATCGTCTGATAAGCTAGCTTGCGGATGTTGGGGGGCGAATTGCATAGGTTTCGGCGTAAGTATCCCAGTGATTTTGAAGCATTAGCACATATAGTAGTAACGTGGTGGGTCCAGGAAAGGCTTGGTGCGAGATTAATGCCTAAGTATTTGTAGGAACTAGCTGTAGAAATGGGGTTATTATTTACGTTATATTGGAAAATATAGAATCAATGTTTACGGGTGAAGAACATTACTTTGAATTTGGATGAATTAAGAGTCATTAACCAAGTGTTGCACCAATCCAAATTAAGCTGAAGGTCGTTCTGAAGAATGAGGTGGTGATCCCGGGCTGGTTATAGCGCGATAAATAATGCAGTCGTCTGCGAATATTTGCTCTCGGGATGCTAAGTTATTAGAAAGATCGTTAATGTATATTAAGAATAGTAGCGGCCCAAGAACGCTAAGTTGTGATACGCCGGAAGTTACATAGGAAAGGGGCTAAGAAAGATTGTTAACGATTGTAAATTGTTTGCGGTTAGAAAGAAAGTTCCGGAGCCAAGTTAGTGTCAGTGAATCCAATCTTAGTGTGTTTAACCTTGAAATTAGGCGGCAATGGTCAAACGATCAAACGCCAACGATCAAACGCCTTGGAAAAGTCAAGGAATATTCTATCAATCTGTACATTACGTCCGTGTCTAAATGCAGGTCAGTCGTGAATTCTAAAAGCTGTGTCTCACATGACAAACCCTTCCTGAACCTATGCTGATTAGTGAAAAAAAGTTGTTTGATTCCAGATGGTTGTATATGTCAGAAGCAATTATATGCTCGAGCATTTTACAACAAATACACGTGAGTGAAATTGGCTGGTAGTTATCTGTGAGTACATGTCACCGTTTTTGAATATGAAAAATACTTTCGCAGTCTTTCAATCTGACGGGAGCGCTCCTGAAGTTAGTGACCGTCTGAGGATGTGATATAATATCTTGCTAGACGTCATAACGGTGCTCTTTCGTATTTTGAAAATAATCTCATCGACGCGACAAGAATTGGATAGCTTAAGATTGTTTACAAGAGATACAATGCCGTCGATAGTAATGTCGATGTAGTGATAGTCCAAATCGGGAACATCGGGTACGGTGGAGTGATCTTCGGTACTAAATATAGATGAAAAATATGTGTTGAAGCATGAAGGACACTCATTGTCTGGAAGGGGCATGTGGTCGCTATTGTGTAAAAAATTTTTATTAGTGTCGCAGTTCGGACATATATATTCGACATCTGGGGTGAGTATCAAGGCGTGTTTCGTTTCCCCGTGCACATATTTCCACGTACTGCACGAAACAAAACAAGTCATCACGAGTATAATAAAACATGTATGCAAAACCAACAAGAAGTAAAATAAAACGCTAAAACGCTAAGAGATAGCTACTTTTATAGGTTCTTGTGCAAACACTGAAATAAACTACAATATATTCACTATCTCCTGTTCTACTGTCGCCGGTGTTCACCTCAAAGAAGGACGTTTTCTGGTAGCATGGTCACGTAAGCTAACTCACATGGATGATGTTTATGCATTATGAAATTGTTCTTTCCCTACATTTCTCCCCGATAGTCTTCAGCCGCAGATGCTTTTGCAATGCAACTTTTTATTTACTTCGTGATCCAGAAAGACAGCCGTGCGAATGTGTTAACATAATTCATTCGTTATCCATCTATGGTTCCGACACGTATGTTGTTCTCGTTCCCAATTTTCTTCATTAAACAACACATTTGTCGAAGTTCGAGGTTAATTACTATAATTAAAGATACTTTACAAGCCACCCCAACTGTTTTATTTTGCACGGCAAAAATTTCCTGACGTTCCCAACCTATAGCAGGTAAGCACAAGTACATTCAATGGGCAGTTTCATAAAATACGCACATGGAACAACAGAAAAAGCAGTAACATGCACGCAAATTTGTATATACGTATGTCATATATCGACATACAGTGTGTAGCAAAATATGAGACACATATAATAATCTGACCAGTCAATAATTCAAAGTATCATAAAATTACAGTAGATAGAAGAAATCTCACCATTTCTCTTTTCTCAATGTTATACTGTGTATCTTTATTTTATTTTATTTTATTTTTTTAGAAGAAATACTACCATCGCTGTCTGCTTTTGAAATAAAGTTTATTTCTCTCCCAGAGAAGTTCTCTTTTGCAAAGCTTGTTGGTCACTTATAATTCCTTCGGTTCCTTCAGTTCCTTGAACATAACTTTTGTCACAGATGGATTTTTCTTTCTTATTATTTTTGCCTGCATGGTTGTCAGCCTACTTCCCACGGTGGTCTCATGCCAGTTGCTTTGGGCAAGAATCAAAAAACTATTCCGGCGTGCTCGATCTGAAATTTCGAAAACGTTCTAGGCGGACAGCCTGTGTGACGTTACGCTGGATTGCGCGCTCGTCACAAAGGAACATCTTAAATGAGCACGACGTAGCCACTAACTACTGTGACCGTTAATCAACGTGACCGAATCAATTCTGATCGTGGCATGGACACTATTTATGACCCTCTCGCACTGCAGACACCCCCCGCTCCCCTCCCCGTTGGCTTTTCTACATCGTCCAACCAGGCTGACTCGCTCAGGCCTTCCGCATGCGTGCGCGAGCTCACCGCGGCTTTCTTCCTCCTCCCCTCCCTCTCTCTATCTCATCTTCCTATTCTCTCTTTCCCGACCCCAGAGTAGGGTAACCAACCAGACGTATTTCTGGTTAAGATCCCTTCCTCTTCTCTCTTTATTTCCTCCTCCTCCTCTTTTTCCACCAACCAGAAAAGAAAGTGAAAACATGAGGGGCGCCGAAAAAGAAAAAAAGAAAAAAAAAGGATGTTAGGACTCATCCAATATTCGATGGACAGCGCACTACCAAACCGAGCGCGTTTTCCTCCCCCCCCACATCCCGCTCTCCCTCCTCGGCCCCCATGCGCCTGACCCAGCAACTGGCCACTCCGACTGCTGCCAGGCCAGCCTCTGCGGGTGCATGCAAGCACAGCCGGCGTCGTCCGCGCCCGTATTTCGACGCGTTCGGGCGATCCATCAATCGAGCGGCCCATATCGATAGCGGACCGGACCCCCGGTGCTGCTCTCAGCGCGACAGAGCCGCCCCTCTCGCACGAAGTTTTCATCACCGCTCCGCGAGCGGCGGCGATAGGGACTCGTCAGCGGGCGGTGGCGAACGACGTCGATATGTGGAGCCCAGGGCAACACCGATCTCGCACTCCCCTCCCGCCCCAAAGCATGCAGATATATATATTTTCTCATCATGTGACTTCGGTCGCCAGCTACCAACGTGTACTTGTCTTTATCTGCAAAAATAAATATGCAGTGTGTGCCGCGGCGCGATGTTGTGTTGTGGTTTTTTGTTTTCAGCTGCAACAAGTATTTAAAAATTGCGTCTGGCAGATGGCACAATTCTAATTCTTGCTCGAAATTACTCGATCAGGCGGCCATTACTTCTAGGAGAAATCAAGATACTTCATTAAATATATTAACATAGTTACGTTAAGTAACTTTTTTAATTGTCAACATTACGGCCACTATTTCAATATACGAATTATAGCCGGTAAGTTTGCAACGCCTATCCGCTTGAAACGAATTCTCCGGACGGCACCAGTTTCGAGATCTTCATTTTGAGAGTGTCCGGCGAAATGCACTGGCGTTCCAGTTCTTTTTTTTTTTTTTTTTAAGAAAACGCTGTTTTATTCATTGAAACGCAGAAGTATCTGGAACACCAATGCACGTCGCACACTTTGAAAATTAATATCTCGAAACTGGTTCAGTTCTGAGAATTCGTTCCCATTGAACACGCGTTGCTAACTCAACGGCTACAATTCGCAATTGAAATAGTGGCCTTTAATTAACGTAATTATATTATTATTTATTAGAGTATTTTGATTTTTCCTAGATGTAATGGCCGCCTGATCGAGTAATTTAAATCAAGGATTTGTACTATCCGCCAAGGGCAAATTTTAAAGATTCGTTGCTGCTAAAAAAAAAAAAAAAAAAGAGGAAACCCCCTGTATAAGTCCATCTGATCACCGTCAGTTTCACTTCGTTCCTCTAAGCGGCAAGACGTCCGTCGAGTGAGTTCCTGACGAGCACATTGCAATGTGGTGAACGCAGTTTAAATGATGGATACAGCACCTCAAAGAGGTGAGACGTAATGCTCACGCATTTTTCTTTCATCGTTCCTGCAACGCTCTCCAGCCTCCGCTTTTGTGGTCACCTAATTAGTCCAGAAATTTTTTTTGGCCTTTCTAATGGACTTCCTGGTAAGCTACGAAGCACGGGGAAGTTCGGCCACCGAAAGGGCCAGATGTCCCGAAATCTTAGTCAACAAAAAAGTTCACCGACGGTTGCGATACTCCCTAGTGCGAAACTTGAGCGCACCTTATACGTGTTCTCATTTCGCGGCACATTGGCTGGTGCGGACGCATTCTGTCTCGTGCAGCCACGTTGCAAACGGGCTGAGGTCTTGCGCGACTGCCTCGCTAATCGGGAGGCAGCGCGTGGTTGCGAATACACGCAATGTACCTCGAGCGGCCAGTCGCGCGGCAGTTCTGCGTGCATTCGCGGGCTGCCTTCACGCTCGGGAGAAAACAATTTTTCGTAGCACGTATTGAGCAACAGAAAGCTGTATCGGGAGTTTTTCATGTTGCTCTACAATTTTCTCATTGACACTTTTCATATAGCTATAATATTTGAGAAGCTGGCCAATTAATTAGGACTAATTATGTAATTAACAAAGTTATCTTAATATCTCTAAGCGGCGGCAAACAATATTAACTTAGCTTTGTCCAGCAACGTGGCATTTGGATAAATTTAAATCTTGGTGCATGGTAGTTGGGACACCCTGTATACGTATAGTATGACCTAATGAAAGTGACGCTACAACCGCGCCGCCCATTTCACTAATCAAAATCGGGCCCTTCAGTTTGCTTTCTTCTCGTTTGCAACATAGACAGTGTCTCTAACGCGGCAGCTTTGATGCCTTCAGGTAGCATGTGTGGGTTCATTGACCAGTTGCCTTCAGACAAAATATTCACGTCGGCAGAGAGGACGCGCCACATCCGCCGTCAAGGCCGTGAGTAGTGGTGCTGGCTACAACACTCCCACGGTTAGTTCTAGTAGACACATAAATACATCGGAAACGGGATGGGAGCACGGCGCCGCGGTATAGCTCAGTTGGTGAGAGCATCGCATGCATAATGCGAAGACGTGGGTGCGTATCCCACCTACGGCCTGTTGTTCTTTCATCCACTTTCATTTCCATTTATTTTGTTTATTTATTTCAGTTAAGAACTACATTTACCTATGTTGTCATTGGTGCCATTGTTTGTTGGCTTCTTATGATATGACAATATTATAAGAAGATATGACAATATCATGTATATATACTGAAAGTGAGGCTACATCCAAGCCGCCCATTTGACGATATCATCTGTGGATATAAAAACCATACTGAACTCCACTGAAGAGGAACAAGACTATACATGTTACTTAAAATGTGTCATTTGCTCTA
Organism: Dermacentor variabilis; assembly: GCF_050947875.1. NCBI lineage: Eukaryota > Metazoa > Arthropoda > Arachnida > Ixodida > Ixodidae > Dermacentor > Dermacentor variabilis. The sequence continues at coordinate 214,466,009 of NC_134569.1, read as the reverse complement.
TGCTGTGTAAGAGTTCTGGTCGGGCATGTACAAAGGGGTAGTTGGCCCATACCGTCGTCAGACCCATCCACGCTAAGGACGTTGTTGAAGGGAGGGACGTGTTCTCATCAAGAACGAGATGTACTGGGTTTATTTACAATATCTACATCAAGAATGGAGAACGTTACATCTCATCAGTCTAGCATGACTGAAGTGAAGCACCCTGAGGAGCTGAAAAAATTCCTTTAAACCCCCTCTGTCTTCCCTAGATCCTTAGGCCAGGGAAATCCGCCGTCTCCCCTTCGTCCAGTCGGAGCGTCCAAAGCCGTCGAAGTATCCGCGTTGAGAGCGAGGGTTCATGCAACCACTCCCGCACCTTTGTTGACTACACACACAGAAAGGAGGGGAGCTTCGTAGACAGGGGTTGTCACGCTTGATCCAAGCTGGCGCGTCTCAGTTCCTGGGAAGGAACTGAGACCCAGCACTTAGCTGGGGCGTCTGCCAAACGACCGTCGCGGTTACCGGAGTCCGTGAGGGAACGCCTGAGAACACCATTCTCCGGGAGTTTCTTTCTCCGATTGGTCCGTGAAGGCGAACGTGAACCAACAAACAATACTTGGTCCGCCAAACGTGTCTCGCCTTGCCGTCGCCGGTAGTCTGTCCGAGGGAGACACAATGTTGGGTTCACGAAGCGATTCCTCGCAACAGGGCAGGAGAGGCTATAGAAGGTCACTACTACCGCTGGCCAATCATAACAGCTGTAAGGAGAACTATCGAATTAGCAGCTAGCTGCCTTTAGTGCCCCATAATTAGACTTCACTCTACTTCGTTGCAGACAGTGGAATACGCGTGCGTCGCAAGGAATAGGGAGACCACGCACGTGTCGGTTTCAGTTTCATCCGGAAGGCCTTGCAATCCGGCTTCATTCGATGCAGCTTGCACCACATAGATAAGCCGTAATCGGCATCGCTAGTTCACGTTGCAATAGCAGACGTGACCCGCACAAACGCCTGTCCGTTTGGTTTTGTTTGGGTCCCTCTCTACAGCGCCCACAAGACACTTTATACGTGCCTAGCACGCCGCGTGCGACTGCACCGAGAAGGCGAGATACGAAGAGATAATCCCGACGGGGGTCCGGCAACTAGTCCGTTATCGTCGCCAAGAGGCCGTTGCAACTGCGGATACGATACTGCGCGCGTCTACAGGGCGGGGAGGTATAGTGGCGGACTTCTGAGAGGCTTTCAGTTGTTGCCTGGAGTTGGCGGCGAATTTTTCGTTGCCACCATCGAAGTATCTGCTGTCCCTTATATCTGTGGGGGTGCTCTCGAAATGGGATTTGGAATCGGAAGTCGAGCGCGGAAGTCGGCGGAACGCGACCCGAGTTCCAAACGTGCGCCTTCCGGCATCCTGCGAACACGCACGATCGCTTCAACTTCAAAAAACGCGTGCGTGACCCTGATGCGCCATTCACGAGTCGATGTCGGGCGAATGTAACGGTGTGGCGTCGAAGCCGGCGGCGTAGGTGCGGCAGGTTCTCTACGAACCGCTGAACATCACACATGCACTGTTTTACAAACAGCGGATGAAAGAGGCTTGCACCTTCTGAAGAAGCGTCAAGAAATAGTGGCGGGGCCGCTCTTTCATACGCATAAGCGAAACTCGGCTTCGGGTATACTGTCGCGAAAAGAGTATAGCGTGGGCCTCTTTGCTTTCTTTCCGGGAATGTTGTGGGCTCCTCGACGCCGGGGAAGCCTTTGTACCGGCCGCCGCCGCCACACCTGAGACGTCACTACGCACACATGACGCGTCCTCTTCCCACGCTCGGCGGTCAAAAGCTGATTAGTTATGGTCAAAGTGCTTTTGTATACGGACTGTTGACGCGACGCGGCCTGCCTGATTGGTCGGAGTAACGAAATTACCCATTGGCGGAGAAGCCTGTCCCTTGGATGCTGCGAAAACTTTATTAAGCAATAGTTTGAGTAGTTTGAAGTGAGCAAGTAGACAGCAGCAGACGGCGCAACTTCACCAGGGAAGACCAGGCCGGTCAGGCAGGCCAACGACGACGGGTATGACATCGTTCTGTTTGTAGATATTTTTGTACAGTGTAAACTTAAGGTAAAATACCAAGTGAATAAACCTTGTTGTTGAAATGCTACCTCTCGTAGTCGTACCTGCGGATTTGGAACTGCCCCCTGCCAGAGCTCATCCCCCTTCATCTTCCGTCTCCCTGGTGAGCTGATGCGTCTGATATCTAACGGCTGCGTCACTTCACTACAATACGTACAGTTTGCCGCGACAATGGCAAACGCTAACTTTTAGGTCGGTATTGTGGAAGTCTTCGTTAAGACGCAAATGGCTGGAATAAAGCAAAGAAAGGCCGAAAAAAAAATATCTTGCATTTTTGTAGCAGAGAAAAAAGGAAAAAAAAAATTCTGACGCATAAATGAATGGTATGAACCAGTGTTGTCCACACCTAAGCCTCAGACCAGCGGACTTCTTGTGCAGCCATGCAAATCAGTGTCATGTAGCATTGAAAAGGATGGGAAAAATGTTTTCGGTACCGTTTGTTGATTATGTCGTGGCTTTCTTGCGGCATACAGCTGAACCACGTAAAGAGGTCGATACGTGACCTGCACCTTTCTAAGGAGAGGCAGCGCAAGGGAGCAACGCACTATCATTGCCCGCTGCGCCTGACCGCAGTCAGCAACAATACAAACACTCTGGTGCTAAGCTATCGGAAAGAACAATTGGGAACGACCCCCGCGTGTGGGTTGAGCTGAGTCCTTCTTGGTAGGGTCTTCGCAAGTACAACATAAAAATTTAGGAGTTTAAGTTTCACTCCCCATTCCCCTCCCCACGTGTAAGGTAGCAAACTAGACCCACTCTGGTTAACCTCCCTGCCTTTCCTTCTTCCTCTACCCGCCGTGGTTGCTCAGTGGCTATAGTGTTGGGCTGCTGAGCACGAGGTCGCGGGATCGAATCTCGGCCACGGTGGCCGCATTTCGATGGGGCTGAAATGCGAAAAACACCCGTGTACTTAGATTTAGGTGCACGTTAAAGAACCCCAGGTAGTCGAAATTTCCGGAGTCCTCCACTACGGCGTGCCTCATAATAAGAAAATGGTTTTGGCACTTAAGACACCATTATTTCATTTCCTTGTTCCTCTCTCTCTCTCTCTTCAGGAGAGCGTGGACATTATATACAACGACTGCCTGGCAGAGCAGACGCCGGGAGGGAACCGCGAGCTATTCCTGAGAGCGTCGTTGGGTATTCCCGTTCTCTGTGCAGCCCGTTTCGATCGACGCTCCGCGATAGAGCGGTGTCTTCGCCACAGCACGCAGCAGCACTCCGTAGCGCGAAAGCGTACGACGTCATGGAAGCAAGAGCGGGCTTCAAAGGATCGGTCAGTCACCGACTGCGCAAATATATTTACGTATCAGGAGGGTTGGTCGTTAGCTGGAAAGTCGCCGAAACTTTCACGCTCGGTTTCCGGCCCCACAAAAAGCGATAACACTCGCTGATGGATTCTCATTTGCCGAACTATGGTCTAGCTTCTACTAAGTACGCGCACATCTGCTAAGGATGCACATAGATAGATAGATAGATAGATAGATAGATAGATAGATAGATAGATAGATAGATAGATAGATAGATAGATAGATAGATAGATAGATAGATAGATAGATAGGTAGATAGATAGATAGATAGATAGATAGATAGATAGATAGTAGAAGCATGGATGGATTAGGAGGGAGGCTCGTTACCGCTCTTTAATGCAAACTGGAGTGGTTTGCTTTGCAATGCGCCTAGGATGCGTCTCTTCTGCTGCCAATATAGCCTTCATCCTGCCCTTTCTTTCCCTCTAGATCATTAATCTTCGGGCCAACGCCGCAGTCCCCTCGAAGCGCACGGTGCGTTTACTGGCGTCAATGGGGAGAGAGAGAGAGCAAATGACAAATGAAAGGTAGGGAGGTTGACCAGGACTGAGCCCGGTTGGCTACCCTACACTGGGGAAAGGGAAACGGGGACGGAAAGATTAAAGAAAGAAGAGAAATTCCACCGGGGATATCGTTCAGTCACTCAGTCCGGATCACAGACGCTGACTCAATCCTGTATCTTTCAAATATCGCAGCGGAGCTTTTGTGGCCTTTTGTAGCTGCGATATGCGAGGCCATGGTCCCAAGATCTTGTTCAAGGTGAACGGTTTTCTATCTAACTGGTTGAGAGCTGTGCAGAGATCTTGTCTTTCATTTTCAAATGATGGGCAGTAGCACAGTAGATGGTCTATAGCTTCTTCGACACCGCAGGCATTGCACTCGGCGCTATCAGCCATTCCAATTAAAAACGTATATGCATTCGTGAATGCGACGCCCAAGCGTAAGCGGCACAGCATTGTTTCCTCATTATGCGGAAGCCCTGGTAACAGCCGCAGTTGCATAGATGGATCGAGGGAATGCAATCGATGTTGAGTGAAATCAGGTGTGTGCGATAAACACATGCCACATTCGGGAGAGCTGGGCCGCTATTTTGTAGGGATGCCTTATGCCTTATTGTATGCTATTCTTATCACCCACCACACACGGCCGCCTGATCCCGTTGATAATGTGGGTAGACCGTCGCTCTGACCAGTGACCAAGCGCGAAAAGCCTGAAAAAGCATAGAATCGGAAAAGGCATCGCTACAATATACCGGCCCTGGGCAGTGACCAATACAGGCCCGGTAGAAACCAAAAATTAAATTATGGAATTTGGCCCGCCGTCGGCGCCTCGTTCACGGGGTGTGTGACAATGCAGGAGCTTCCAGAGTAGAATGCGCACCTAAATATAAGTACGCGGGTGTTTTTGCATTTCGCCCCCATCGAAATGCGGCCGCCGTGGCCGGGATTCGATCCCGCTACCTGGTGCTTAGCAGCGCAACACCAAAACCACTAAGCAACTACGGCGGGTCGTGAGAAAACAGAGTGAATTGAAAACAACGAGAAGGAAGGCTTGCCGGATGCCATAATTGCTTTGATCTAAAATAAAAATTAATCGAAACTTGAGAGGCGAAGGCGTGTTTCGCTTGTCGCACTACTACAGGTATCCGTGAACCCGTTTGTGTAACTGACGTAATCATCATAGTCGTTATTTTCTGTAGCTTAGTTTGGGTGCTAAGTGCGGCGACAGCATTTCCGAGAGATATGTGTCTTGCTCTAGACGAGCCGCTTATATGTGTATAAAATGTTTCTAATTTAATTCACCACCCTGCCTAATCCTCTTCCACCCACGACTGCGCTTCCTATCCCGCGGCATCTATTCTCTCCCTTCAACAAGACCAGACCACCGCATATTTTTGCTCGCTGTATGACTTGTTACCCGAACCTCTGCTTCTACACAACCTCAGCTATAATGTTATCCGCTCGAGTTGGATCTTTCTCTCCTCCTTTCTTTTAAGGCGAAGCGTTCTTCGCGTCCTTTGCAGGACACATTTCCTGTCCGTGCATGCGTGGCTGCTGCGTACTGCTGCTATCTTGCCGGATAGGACGCACTTAAAAAAAAAGGAATATAATGCCATTACAAATAATGGGATCGCTAATCAGTCCCGCAGCACAGCAGCCAGACATCTAGCCATTAGGCTACAATAGCCCGCGTACTTCCATTGTGTCAAAGAAAACTATCTCTCTTGATCGCCGCGCACGTCACATGACGTAGCATGGGTGCGCGAGAGCACATGATTGCGCCAGTTTTTTGACCAAATACGCTCGAAAGAAAGTGGCAAACTTATAGCGTATGATTAATCGCTTCACGAAGGCTTCGCTTCAGAAAGGTTCCAACATGTGCGCTGGATCTGCATATCTTCCTTTCCCTTTTCTTGTTTTTTTTTTTTCGTTCATCGCTTACACACAATACACAATGCTGTTTGGATTCTTTCTTTTTATCGTTCCGCCTGTGAGTTTCCCCGTTGAGCTTAATTTTAGCCTTTTCTTCCGAGTGGAAAGAAGCGAGCAGCTGTCGGCGACAAGTCCTCGCGCGTAGCTTTCGTTCGAGCGCAATCGACCAAAACGAGAACGAAAGGGTTTCTGCGAGCCAGCGGCCGCCACCGCGCCCGGGCGCGTGTTTGGCCGCCGCCGCGAACCGTGGCCCTGAGCCGATGACCCGGGCCGTCGAGCCGCGAGGCCGGATGTTTCGCCATCGCGGCGTCAGCGACAACGACACCGCACACACGGTGGGCGAGCGAGTGCGAAGGCCCGCCGCGCGGCAGCCTTCTCCGCCCCGAGGCAAAGGTTAGTGGCCAGCGTGCTGCCGTCAGGGCCGACGCCGCGAGCCTCCGCAAACACAAGCTCTGGGGGGGATCGGAGCCGCGCGCGGGTCCAGCTCGACGCGGCGCCGGCCATAAGCTCAGTCCTACGGGGGCCAACGAGCGATAACGCGCTGTACGCTTTACCCTCCCCCCCCCCCCCGCTTGTTCTTTCTTATCGCACCTCCCCCACCAGGACGGCGCGTGGAGAGCCATTTAGGGCGTGGCGGCGGTTATGGCGTCCGCTGCGCTCGACATGCGAGCGTCACGGCGAGGGACACACGCAGAACGTGGCTCACAGTGACAGCACTTGTGTAAACTAGCACAGGATCGGGTCGACCGTCAGTCGTGGTCGGGGAGAAAGTCTGTAATAATGAAGGGCGCCTTCGAACGTCATCGGGAAAAAGAAATTTCAGTGGCGGTTTAGCGGTAGAGAAAGAGAGGCAAATGGAGAGAAACGCGGGTCGGTTAACCAGAGTGGAAGCCTCCATTTCGCTACCCTTTCTTTTAGTCCCCGCTCTTCGTACCGTCCTTGGTTCCCTCTTTCCTTAAGGGTAAATGCGAGAGAAATGCATTAGCACTACGTCGCACATCTTTGAGGACGCGGATCCATGATTTAATCGCGTTCACCGCAATGCAAAGTGTTGTTCGGGAGCTCATTCGACTAAAGTCCTGCCTATATGTACGTATAAGATGGAGAGAAGTTGCACGTAGAACAGCCCAAAAAAGGACATTGCATTTCTCGAACATTGAATGTTTCTTTTTTTTTTGGCTTTTTTACGTGCGCCTGCACTTCTTTCAATTACACACCGGTTCCGAAGAGATAGCTACTTCCTTCACACACACACACATTATATATATATATATATATATATATATATATATATATATATATATATATATATATATTCTCTTCTAAGCTCACCCAGCCTACATCTATCACGTGAACTGCTTCACGCAGAAACACTTTTCTTACTTTTACGCTCCCAGTGCTAATGCATTAAAAGACCTATGGAGGCACCAAAGCAATTCCTATAATGTGTAAATGCGCGAGCATTACTTGTCGCCGAGTTTAGTGTTGCGGCGAAATGTTGAGTTTAGTGCTGCTGCTGTTTTATGTTTCTGAGTGTATGCTTGACTTGAAGCAGAAAAAAACACGGGCACAGAGGAAAGAAAGGAAGGCCAGACACGATGAGCGCTAACTTCAAACTAAAGTATATTCTAAAAAAAAAAAAAAAACACGCGTTGTTTATCTGCGGACACTGATCAGAAGCATCATACACCATTGCGCAAAGCGCGCTCCAATGCCCCCAAAAAGTTTTGCGATAGTTGTAAAAATCAATCGTGACATGGCTATGCGCATAAAAACACACATAAAAAAAGAACCAAGAGCTCCGAGATCGCAAGATATAGAAGGAAGCTCTGAATCAGGCCCCTGTAATGTGGGCACTGATAGCGTTGTGTTAACTCCAAAAAGCGCTTTGTCGAGATATGTCACTTGTGTGAAGGTTAATCGAGAGCTGGCTGACACACGTGGAACCGTTCTTGTGAATGTGGAAGGCTTCTACAGCCTCCCTAGTTCTCCTATGTCGGTGCCCAACAAGGACTGATGTGTCGTGTAGACCGGGTTTACATCCTATTGCCGGCAGTGTATGGAAAGATGCGAATATGGCGACCCATGTAGGGAGCTCTCGTGCTCTATATGAGTCAAATATTTAGGCAACGGTCTGTCTGTCCTATGTACGTCCACATAAAGAAGGAATGAGGTATATCTATATATGTCATGCACAAATAACGAAGTTTATGTTGTGTCTCGATGCGCATTGAGCTAGTTTTGGCTTCCCCTTCCTGCGCATGCGCTTTTGAGGAGCTGGACAAATAGCGCCTCACTTGTTCTTAGCAGTTAAAAAATATGGGGTTTTACGTGCCAAAACCACTTTCTGACTATGAGGCACGCCGTAGCGGAGGACTCCGGAAATTTCGACCACCTGGCGTTCTTTAATGTGCACCTAAATCTAAGTACACGGGTGTTTTCGCCCCCATTGAAATGCGGCCGCCGTGGCCTGGATTCGATCCCGCGACCTAGTGCTCAGCAGCCCAACACCATAGCCACTAAGCAACCACGGCGGGTTCATAGCAGTTAAAACAACATCAACATTATATAAGGACGGCACTTTTTTTAGGTGAGCACTGCATCTTGATTGCAGCCGTAGTTCGGCATCGTGCAATAATGCTGCAAACTCTAGGGAAATTTCCCTAGATCTAGGCAGGTTAACTCTCGTTCAAGTAAACAAGGAAATTTGTTCAAATCTGGGAGGTTTTGCACTAAGGCGTAGAAACAGTAAAACCACTGACGTGGCGGGGTCTTTTGATTTCAGTCAAAACGGATTACCTTCGCATTAGCATGGGAAGTATGACTTTTAATCATACTGCAGCGTAGCGACTGCATCTCTCCAAGTAAACGACAAGCTGTGAGCGCTCTAGGTGCTTTGCCGGAGTACTGTAATACGATTTACTTCCGTTCGTGTGCCTAGCTGTGCTTTCGATTGATACGCACTTTGAATGATGTTCATATTATCTGTCAAAAAAAAAAGAAAGAGAAAAACCAAATGCTGCATCACCAAGCAAAGCCGCACATCAATGCGTAAGGCGGACAAATATAACGCATTACCAAGCGTCCAACACGGCCATGTGGTCGTGACGCTAAGCAACTATGCATACATAAGCTGAAGTTTACTGGGAACCGCTCATAGATACAGCAACCTTGGATCCCGTCCCAGCAGTCGTGTGTTTGGGCGGGTTTTGCTTTGAAGGAAACCTCAAAATTGGCTACCTGTCTGTGCGCTTCGCTGCAAGTTACGTGTGCGCGAAAGCGTAGGGGTGCTGCACCAATAAACAACATAAAAAAAATCACGTCTTTTACATTGGTGTTGTAAAGTGGCACACTGGGCTGACACTGTCCTGACCCTGCAGTTAAGTTCAGTAAGGGCCGTCCAGCGCCAATATTCCTTACAATTTGAATAAATGAATGTGCGTGTAACCTTGCCACTCTGCTGTACGTGCAAATCAAGTTTGGACGACAAGAAAGTGTAAACGTGCTGACGTCTTCTTGCATGAACATGGGGAGTTCAAGCAGCTGAAGCTGTTACATTATCTATTTGCACTGCGATTTCATTTTCGCTTGATTACAGTGAGTCCATTTTTCGAATATTTTAAAACGTGCGTAGAAATAATTTAGAACTATAAGATATGCAGTCGAAGTTCCTTAATTTATTTTTAGAGAAATCGTATTGGCAAACTGGACAACCACATTTCGCGCAAATCTAAGCAAATCTAGGGAATATATTTTTATTCAAGTCAGGGGAAACCATGCTTCGGAGGCCGGCAGCACTGCGCAGCGCTGATGTTTGCAGCACGCAAGTGCGTGGTGAATATTTCATATAAACTTTGCCCTTATGTTTTGCAGCGCGCAGTGGTCACGGAGGGAGAGGCGTGCGCAGATGTTGAGAAATGGCGTCTGTTTTGCGCACTGCGGCTGTTAGCTGCATGATATTTGCTTTGTGATATGTCTGTTGGTGCAAAGATTAGGTTGCGTACTTTCTGTGCGATTGTTCTAGTTATAGTGCCCAAAGAAAAGCGCTCTGCGCCACGCTGGACAAGCTTGTTCCTTTACAGAAAGCGAAATTCTTGCGCCCTTGGAATCACCCATAGTCACGAAACTACAAACTCAATAATTAAGTTATCCTGGGCTAGGATTTGCATTAGCAACGCACAACTAGCCCAACACGGTGTTTGTTCTTTATCCGCTGAGTAACTGAACACGCGTAAGTGCGCTTGACCGAGAGATGTGCCACGCAGAAAACTGCACCGGTCCTGCCATGGAGGCATAGGCTTACTGTATATCGCTATACGCTAATTCTGCATCTCAGCACCATCCTGTGCAGAACTTTTAGTAAAGCTCTGCTCACATCAGACTTCCCAATATAAGTCTGCACGATTTTTTTCATAACCTGGAACCTTGCATCTGGAAAATGTAAGCACTAATATAGCCCCGTAAGCAAGCAAAAAATGCTGTGGGTCATGGAGCGACCGAAGGCAGAGGCTATACAAGTACTCAGCAAAGTGAAGCGAGCGATGTTGACATTCTTCGGAATCACGCATGCAACATACGGAGCAGCATGTCGAAAACTGACATCGGCTGCCTCGGAGGAACCCAGTTGGCTAGCGTTGGTTATGAGTTGCGATGGCGAGGCCACGCGTGGTTAGGACTCCCGAAGCGCAGCTCGCTTACGAAGCACAACGTCGCGAACTCGTAGACGAGAGCACGACGGAGGCGCGCGACAAACACCACCGAATATCGAGCCCGAGATGCCGACCGTAAGCGGCAGGCCAGACGGGACAACGCGTGTCGGGAGTCGGGGAATGCGGCGAAGGGACGCAAAAGTCTCTTCGATGTCGAAATGCGATGCGGAAAGGTTCGTGGCTATATACTGACGTTGCGTGGGTTAGTTGCGATGACGCCACTCCTGTGGTCGGTGATTTCAATGTGGATGTGTCGGTACCGAAAAGGGAGTGGTTTACGCGTTTCGTGTTGCAGACATATCGCTTGCGATGCCACACCGATCCGGCCCAACCGACCACCCAGCGGCGTACGTGCATCCATTTGACATTATCAAAGGATGTGTCTGCAGTTGCGAGTATACCGATAAGTGTGTGTCATAGCGACCACAAAGTCGTTTTGATCGTCGTTACTAAGTGACAATGAGTGATGCAATAAAGTATTTACTACAATATTTCTGACCACGATGTTTACAGCTCCGCTGGTCCTCCACCTTCGCAGGGCGGAATGGCCTTGATGTTTTGGGCACATGCTGACTCAGGCTCTCCGATTATAATAACATGCACAACTCCTTGTATGTACGTACGTACTTATGTATGTATGTATTTATGTGAACGAGAAGAGAGTGAGTTAACCGAAGGGCCAAATTAATCATATCATAAGAAGCCAGCAGACAAAGCCACTAAAGGCAACAGAGGGGAAATTACTTGTAGTTACTAGTGGAATTAAATAAACTATAAATTGATGGAACTGAAATTGTATGAGCGAATAACATGCCGCAGGTGGGGACCGATGCCACTTATTCACATTAAGCGTACGGTACTTTTTCATTGCCGTTAATTTATCATTTCTTTAACTCAATTAGTAAGCAGAAGTAACTTCCCCTATGTAGTCAGTCCTTGGTTGTCTTCATCTATTGCCATCTTATGATATATATATATATATATATATATATATATATATATATATATATATATATATATATATATATATATATAGTCATATCATGAGAAGCCAACAAACACTGACACCAAGGACAACATAGGGGAAATTACTTGTGCTGAAATAATGAAATAAACAAACGATAATTAGTAACTTGCCGCAGGTGGGAGCCGAACCCACAACCTTCGCATTTCGCGTCCGATGCTCTACCAATTGAGCTACCACGGCGGCTTTTCCCCATCCACTTTCTTGGGTATTTATGTGTACTAGTAGAACCCTGGGAGTGTTAGCCAGCGCCACCACTCATAGACCTTGGCGGCGGACGTGGAACGTCGTTTTTGCCGCAGGCGTCACGAGAACGTGATCTTTTTGGGTGAAGGCAACTGGTCAATAAACCCACACATGCTACCTAAAGGCATCAATGTTGCCGGATTCGAGACCCTCGTTATGTAATAAACAAGAAGAAAGGGGGTTAACCGAGGGGCCCGATTTTTATTAGTCATATCATGGCAAGCCAACAAACACTGACACCAAGGACAACATAGGAGAAATTACTTGTGCTGAATAAATGAAATAAAGAAACGATAAATTAGTGGAAATTAAAGTGGATGAAAAAACAACTTGCCGCAGGTGGGTGGTGGCTTCTCATGATATGACTAATAAAAATCGGGCCCCTCGGTTAACCCCTTTCTTCTCGTTTATAGATATATATATATATATACACTGGTACTCACACAAGCTCCGATTCATACTGACTGGGACTCACGGCCACGTAGAGTCACTCAGGCTCACTCACATATAATGTGCTCGCGAGTATAAACTTTTTCGGGTGCGTATCAATTACAAATAGTACGTATCAAATGCCGAACAGTGAAATGGGGAGGCATGTATATCTACAGCAGGAATATTTATTTCTGTATAATTAGGTACGTCGCCGTAATGACTAGGGAAAGAAAGACAAAGGGACAAAGAATCAATTTTAAACACAAGACCACTGATCATAGTTAAAAACATGCATGAATGGCCTGAAATCTTTAGATCCTAGTTACAAACAAGGTTCTAAAAAAATATGGCTGCTTTATGACTAGATTTCTAAAAGCGCTAGATAAATGGTTGCGAAAATTGAACAGGGCACGAATTCACAAAGCTTTTAGTTCGTAAGCGATCTTTGACTTTGGCCGGCTGCCTGCACTAGTATGTCCATCATCAGGACAGGCTCAAATTTTTTCTTATGAACAACTCTAGTGTAACTGGTTTTTGTGAACGCGGGCACAAAAGTTGTTAAATATAAAGAAGGTTTCTGAAGCACATGTGTGACATAGACACATGTAAAAATTCCCGTTGCAAGGAAAACATGACAGTTACAGCTTTATGCAGGCTGTAACATCAAAGATAAAACTGCCACATGACTCGGATTGCCAAAAATGATGACAGACTTCAAGCAATATTCGTAAGTTGTAACGCAGACTTCCGCGAAAGTGAAAACAAAGCGTGCATTACCTAATTTGCTTCGGCGTTGCTTCGAAATTTTTTTTGTCGTTGTCTCGCGTCAGGTAACTTGCGAGACTTTGTTCAACAGGCCTAGAAAAGTGAACACACTTTAACATTCGGTTGTTAAAAAATATTTGGTTGGATTCGAATATTCGATTCCTTTTCGTATAAGAATGATGAGTGCTTAGTATTCGATTTGTATTCGAAACTTCTAATATTCGCGTGCGCCTCCACACACACACACACACACACACACACACACACACACTGTAGCACTGGCCCGGGCTTACTGGTGGTGGTGGTGGTGGTGGTGGCGAAGTGTAGCAACAGGCGGGTTTAGCCTGGCGAACAAGGCCGGCAATTGCTCAGCCCGAGCGTCTCGCACAATACCGCTGAAGGGGGCTTACTCAGGCTAACAGACACCACCAAGGAATCATCGGGACTCTTAGGCTCACACTCAAGGGAGGGTGTGAGTTTGAATAAGTCGACTCGTGGATTCGCCCACCTACATGTTCGCTCATTATGGAAGTGAACCGTTTGTGCCGATTGTGTGTACCCTAAGGACACTCTTGATGTATCATGAAGGAAATCTAGTTTTAAAAAAGAAGCCTGAAATGAAATGGCGCAGGCTAATTATGCATGGTGCCGCCATTATGTGCGCGAGCCACTCGATGTTTTACTCTTCGCGCTCTCCTCCTGTGTCGCTGCTTCTGATACTTTATATCTCTAGCCATCTGCTTTTACTTAATATTCACAATTCTAATCGGTATAAAGCCTGTTTTCCGGTGTTTGCAAAAAGTTTGAATCAACGACGAGCAGAGACGCTCTCAGTTTCCTTGTGATTGCGCGGAACACTTCCGAGAGTCGTCGCACGAGTCCTCGACTGAGCGCTCTTCTTTTTACGGGGGATGTAACTACCTGTTTACCGCGAGCGCCATTGGATTATGCGCTCTACGGACGGAGTTACGAAGCTCATTTTTGATATGTTGACGATGGTTCGCAAGTTTACTTTTTCCCTAATGCAGTTACCGTCATCGTATGCACAAACCACTCTCTTCACAATGCTCAGCCTGCGTTCTGGCTCTATTTCCTTTCCTTTTCCTGAAAGTATCGCCGCGCGACATCCTGTAACGGTCTCCTTTAGTTCGTCTTCTGATCTTTCTTCTTTGTTTGCTTTGTGTGCGCGTGTTCAGTGATATGGTGCTTGCAGACGGCGTGGACAATTGACAGATGTACAACAAACTATGAAAAAGGTTGTCACAGAATAAGAAGAAATTATGGAGACGACAGACAGTTCACACAGTCGGCCAGTTCACATAACAAGCACACATTTCGTCTGCTTGGCCGCGGTGCGTGCGCGGCAGCCGCCCCAACGCTGTGCAACACTCTCGAGTTGCAACGAGCGGCGCTGCCACTGCTGCCACCCACCGACCGCCTTCTCTCTCGCCCACCGAACCGGGGGGGAAGGCGGGAGACGAGGCAATCGCGCGGCGACCCGTCGTCATCGGCGGCTTTCCATCGGCGCCGGCGGCCGAGAGCGAAGAACTGCTCGGGCAGGAGCACGGCGCGGAAGAAAGGGAGCGGCGGCGCATGACAGTGGCGGGGCAGGAAAGAAGGGCGCGAGGGAGAGAGGGGGGCGAGACGGATAATTGACGATCCGACGGCGCGATAAAAGCGGCGACCGCACGCGCGCGCGATCTGGAATTCGCGTCGGCTTCCAGCCGCCGCTGCGGTGGTAGCAGCGGCGAGGCCGCGCCGCCACTGTGTGACGACTGCGCCCGAGAGAGGGGGGGAGGCGGGAGTCGGTAGGCGCCCGTGCCCTGAAGCCTCGGTAGCTGTGTTGATCGCTCTTTGCAGTCGGTTGCGTGCGCTGCTCCCTTCCTCCGCTTTTCTTTTTGTCTCAGTACCGTAACAACTCACCTATTGCCAGAGCTTGAAAGGAGGGAAGATTTATCAGCTGCAGAAAAGGACAATATTAGTGGTCATCTCTTCCGGATGGTCGTGTCGTATTATAATTGTTATTACTACACGAACCACATTTTCTCAAGACAATCTAATAAAACTGTATGGACTGTTGTTCCTTCAGATATATTAGGGCAACTCTGACTGCGTCAAGCAGTTCTTTCCCCCGCTAACGCTGCATATTGTTTTGTGGGAAGCCGTAGGCGGTTGTTTCAATACAATGCATCGAAGACTGGCAACAAACCGGTGCAAGTGACTTAAAAGTCTGGCCATTTTGACCTGACAAGCGCAGAGCATACAATGCACGATAACGATCGTATTTGCAAAGAATTACATCGCCACGCGCCACGGAAAGGGCTGAAATTTCAATCCGAATGCCGTTTTCCCTTTCCCTTGCGGCCACCGCGATCCAAGCCGGACGGTGACGCAGGCGTGTCCCTGCGCCTACGTAGGTGTGTCCGCAGTGTGACGTCGCTTGTGGTGACACGTGACTTCGAGAATCATTCAATGCAACATCTGTTATTTGTGTGATCTGTTGCTTGAACTGACGAACTGAAGTTTAGAGACTTAATAAAACACACAACGGAATGTCTGCGCGTTTCTTGCTTTACTTCGCACCGAAGCAAGAGCGATGTATTTCCGTTTCGTCAGCTCGTTTCCTCGAATCTGCGGTCACGTGCGCGGGTACCGAAACTATGCCATTTTCTACCATGTTCAAGCACGTGGTCATGCTCTGCGATCTCCTTGTTCTGCGTCAGTATTCGTGTAGCACTGAATTATACCGCTCGTCATGTTTCCTTTTGCACAGCGCGCAAAATCGTGCGCTGCGCGATACGAAACATCGCAGCTCGCCCGCAATGCCGTCAGCGGAAATGCGCAGCGCCGCAAAAAAAAAAAAAAAAAAAAAAAAAACCAAGAAAAAGAGAGAGAACGAGGAGAAAAAAAAAATCAAGGCAGGGCCCGCGACGTAGGCGTCACGCGATCCTCGAAGTCCAGTATGAGAGAACGCAGGGAAGGAATTTCGCTTGCGGAGGCTAGACGGGGCGAGTGGAGAGAGAGAAATGCAAGGGAAAGACGGAAAGGTTAATCATAGATTATCTCCGGTTGGCCACCCTGTACTGGGGGAGGGGCAGAGGGATGCGATAGGTGAGAGAGAGAATAGGATAAAAAATTAAAATAATAATAAAACACACGCACAGGTATAAACGATACACACGAACTGTTTCTGTGGGCACTGTCGCGCAGCCTGCAATGGCGTTCCTAGTGTTACGCAGTGTCACCGTACAATCCTACGTCACACAGTGTGAGTGGAGAGAATGTCTCGCTATGCAGTCGAGCTCGCCTTCTGAAATAATGGGTTCGCGGCGCCGAAATATGTCGATCTCGGCTATTAATGAGCCGATTTGAAATCTTTTTTGCGGCAGAAGGCTCCCTAGAGGACACGTAACAACTCCCAGCGTATAAACGAAATTTGCTATGGGGCCTAGTGAGGGGCCCTTTAAAGGGACACTAAAGACAAATACTAAGTCGACGTGGACTGTTTAAATACCCTTCTAGAAAGCTCGCAACGCTTGCTTCATGCCAAAAAAGGACTTAGTTTACGAGAACATACCGTCTAAAGGGACCGAACGGTTTTTCGAAATTCAAATCTCCCACTACCCAACTGGGGGAGTGGTGACGTTGCATATGCCATCACCACCCTTTGCTGACGCCGGTGAGTAAAACCGCGCCTGACAGACGGCGGTACACAGCCAAGAAAAAGCTGTGGATTCACCGCTGCAACTGCTTTTTGGTCAAGAAGCGTAGACCGTTCGGGCACCCCGCGACATCACATGGAAGTTGAATCCTCTGCTGCTTGCAATTTGTGAGAGTCTCGCGAGCCAGCAAAACAAGCGTGGAACTACGCGATAACAAGACTGCTGAAACGCGAAAGCGTGGGCGGCGCGGAATCGAGAGAAAACGAAACCTTTCGACCGCCCGATCGCTGTCAAGAGTAATTTCAAAAGTTATTTTTTCTAAGACTGAAATAGAACAGGACAAGTAGCGTTTTATTTCGTCTTATAATACAACACACGGATGTTATTTTTTTTTCTTTTGCAACGAGTGGTTGAGTATTAGTGACAGAATTTAACTGAGGAATGCTTTCGTCATCGGGCAAGTACTTGAATATCCCAGGGGAGTCTCTAATCATGTCCTGCATTTACCCGAATTTTTCGATTATTAAAGCTGTTTGCGATAATATTGACGCCTCAGAATTTCTCGAGCACTAATCTATCGCTTTAGCTTCACTTAATATTTGCCTTTAGTGTCCCTTTAAGCACCGTATGGCAATAACTGCTACCCTCTGCCGTGAGAGACTGTGATTGTGTGCATGTGACCTCTGGTACCTTGCCCAAGTTTCCTTTTTATCGTTCTACCTTCCGCGTCCTACAGTGTAGGGCAGCAAACCGCATTCCTTTTTCCTGGTTAATCTCCCTGCATTTCTCCTTTTCTATTTCGTCTCTTCCTCTAAAGAAAAGCACGCAACCCCCCCACGCCCACCCCCCACACACACATACCGTATTTCCTAACACGGTGTCGCCGCACGTTCTTTCTTTCAGCCGTCCTGCGTCGACCCCCATTTCCCGTCGCACTGAAATCTGCAGCAACACTGCGCGTCCGATGCGATGCCGCGCGTACTGTGGGCGGCAGTGCGCGAGGAGCAGCTCTACGTTCGGCTTTGCGGTGCCGGCAGTGGCGGCATGGAGTATTTCTGGGACGCCCTTCGCTGCGGCCCGTTCCAAAGCGCTGCTGTGCCCCTCGCGGGAGAATTTCGTGTTGTTTTGCGCGCAGTCGCATCGATACCCTTTGCTTTTATTTTCTGCGCCGCGCCGCTTCTTTCTCCGCAGCGCCCTTGCTCGCGTCGCGCGGGCTGCCGTGGCGGTCTAGCCTTATCAGCTCCGACGGGGCTTCGGCGTGTGTGGACGGAGTGCGCAGGCGGGGGGGCCCACCCGCACTCGGCGCGGTTGAGCGAGAACGCGTCGCGGTTATGCAACGGCAGCCTCGGCTCGATTCGTCGCTCCAGAGAAAACATGCCGCTCGTTTTTATCTTATTACATACGTTCGGTCTTCATTTCTCTCCGCTTCTCTCTCTTTCTGTGTGTGCACATATATATATATATATATATATATATATATATATATATATATATATATATAATGTGTGTGTGTGTGTGAACCTCCTCGGATTGTGAGGCCGTTCGAAACACAGGTGTCACACGCGGGGAAAGAAAAAAAAATAATAAAGATAGGCGAGAATCTCCCGACCACTGTGTTTTACGCTTTCCACTCGTCAGCCGACATCCTTCTTTTATCGCTGCACAGCAAGTGCGTCGCGAAGTTAAGGACTGCTTGTTTGTGGGAATGCTTGTGTCATAGTTTCACGACACATGGGACGACGACAGCAGCCGTGTCGCGGTAACGTAGTGGTTACGAGAGAACCGTCACATTCTTAGCTGTTTTGATTTCCTTAATATTTCTTTTTCAGGCGGCTGGCGAGAGCTTTAGCTATCGCTGGGCCTTTTAGAAAACTCGTGATAGTCATGTGACCGATGCGGCTTCGTGAATAGTTGTGGACTTGGCCGGCCACAGAAGAGACGTGATGATGATTTCTAACTACATCCCCTTGGAAACGGGGCGGCGACAATTAGTGCCCTAGATGCTTGAGTTAATCAAGTTGTATAGTCTGCAGTGCACTGCAATGCAAAATTTTTCCCCCTTCTGCTTTATATCTATACACTAGCACGCCTTTGCAACGCAAACGAAGTTGCGATACCAGCAGCTGTTCGCAGTGAAATGTGGGCTATTAAAACTGATATGTTCCACAGATCTCCGAGAATTCTTTATCTGATAGGGACAGACCGAGACCTCTTGGGGCATCAAGTTCGTTAAGCTCATATAAGTTTAATGGATAGTAATGGCTGCCCACGGTGCGACTCTTGTGAAGCGACCATCAAACAGGCCTGCCTTAAGATCTACTAACATTTCCCGCAAGCTTATGGACTCGATCTTCCCAATATATCAACGACAGAGATATTCCCTCTTCACCAACCAAAGGAGCAGGCTTGTATTCTCGGAAGCGCCCAAGTTTGTCGCTCGACATACAAGAGCGTTTGTGCGCAAGTTTGCATGTCATTTGCCACAAATACGAGTTAGAATTCCTTGAATGGTTGCGCTGTGTGAGCCGAGTATTCAGTCGTGCCCGACGAACCGCAAAGCATCTGCTACCGCTGACGCGCGGCCTCTACGATACGCAGATACAGGCCCTGGCATTCAGCACACTCGCACGCCACGTTGCGAAATTTGTCGTTCGAACGTGGGTGGGTGGCCGCGACGCGCGAGCTGCGGGACAGATGGCCGCGGCAGCAGCGGACCCTACAGCCTAATCCCCGGCGCCCGAGCCGCTCTCCAACTTCGCAGCGCGCCAAAAACCGACCGACGGGCGGGAGCAGCTAGCCTCGGAAAAGCGGAGCGAACTCCCCCCTTCTCGTTTGTCTTCCCAGCAGCGGCTGCAGCAGCAGCAGCGGCACAGCGGCGACGGGCCGCGCAGCAACCCCGCTGTTTGCGGCCGCAGCGCGCAGCGCTAACCCGATTACGTCCTCCTCGTCGTCGTCTCCGGCGCGGCGAACCCCAGTCCCGCTCACGTTCCCCGAAAGCGCGCCTTCTCTCCCCACCCCGCCCCTCGTTTTTCGCCTCCGCCGCCGACAACAGCAGTGGCCGCGCCGCTCCTTTCCATTCCGCACCGCGCGTCTATCCAGCTAGAAAGAGGAGGGAACGGGGGAGTTCGACGCGTACGTTCTCCTGTCTCGGCTGAACGACGTTCTCGCGCGAGTGTCCCCCTCTCCTGCCTTCTTCAGCTTTTTTCGCCCGCCTTTGCGCTGTTTCTCTGAAGTTACGTGCAGCGCTCGGGGGAACGTCGCTGGGCCACATTGGTCACTCTCCGTCGCTACCTGTCGCGCGCTGACGTCAGTGCTGCACAGTGGCAGGTGTAGCTTAGCGACGTGGATGGGTTTCACGCAACACAAGTATCGCTCTGCGTCCACTCGCCTGAGAAGCACTGTGACACTCCGCGCCGCGGTGGCGGGTCGGGTTTCCTGCACCGGTGTTACTGGTACTAAAATTGAAGGTGACGACGTTCGAGTAACAGGACCCGAGTATGGCGTGCGAAAGCGGTTATGGATCTATTTCTTTGTTAGACTTTCCGTGATTATCTATGCCTATTTTTCATCACGCTGTAACTCGCCCGTCTGCAGTCGTCAAATATCTAAAAATGTAGCTCCGAATTCATATAACGATCGTTCTAATCGAACGCGCTCAGTCCTCGAGAGCAACCTCTTGCCGAGTGAGCGTCCCGTTTCGTCTATACGGCTTTCGTTGACGCTGCATCGAACTGCGCACGTAACACCGAACACTGGCCGGCGGTTTCTTATCACAGGTCCCGCGCGGAGGAGGGGGCTGGCACCGGGAATATATATCGTATTCCGGTGTCGCGCCAAAGCGGCGCGCTCGCCTCGCTGACGTCATTAGTCTTCCCGCGCTCGCATCGGCGCTAGGAATCGGTGTTGGCGAAGGCTTCGCCCCCGAAGCGGCGGCTGCCCCATTTCACGCGTGCGCCTCCTAATGAGGGCCATTTCGAGCCTCGGCTGACGCAGGCGTCTACGCACTTTGAGCGCGCAGTGTTCCCGGAAGCCTGGTTCGAAGTGTCTATAGTCTCTCAAAGAAGCTGCGCTGTCGGTATTGCCTTTTGCCAGACCTGTGTACTGTTCTGGCTCGCGTAGTCTTCGCCGTCGTGAAGGTCGTGGACTTCCACAAGTTACTCAAGTAAGGAACAAATAAAAGCACAAACAGAGCAAGACACCGCCGGTGCTGACTTGTATTTGTCTCGCAGGGCCGTTCTTGAGTACATTGATCCAGTGTCCTCGCTCTCTCGAAGCCTCTGCACGCGCTGTAGTATGTTAGAGACAAGCAGTTACGGAAGTCTCATAACCGATGCCGCGTGCAGCAGCGTAGCCAGAACTATATTCAGGTGGGTCTTTCCAACGTAAGTGCTTTTAATTTCGGGCAGTGTTAACGGACTGTTGGTAAGGCAGTTTCTCATGCTCAGGAGGGTGTTCTCTTGCTGATCACTTCCCTGGCAGCTTGCATTGTCGAGTGAACAACGCAGTGCGCCTTCGCTTGGCGTAGCTAGGTTACGTATATTACGTAAAAATAATATATTACGCTTATTACGTATATTACGGTTACGTAAAACGTAGCAAAACGCGTTGTAAGTTCATGAGAGGCTGGCAAGTTTCGTCTTTGTGCAGAGAGCATTCAGGGCTGCCGCGCGTAGGAACAGAGCGAAATGTCCAGCTGTGACAGCAATACCGCTGTACGTATGTGGACTGGACGACGGCGACGCGCCTGTCTGTTTCACATTTTATTAGATACGGAATATACAGTTGATCATTTTAATATTGTCTGTTGGGTAAAATTTCGACGAACTCGGTATAGAACTCCCATTGGTCGGCAATTCTAGGTGTATTCGTGGTCGGCAGCCGCGTGGGGTAGCCTTGTTGATTCCGCATGCGTACGGACCACGCCAGGCTTCGGCCACACCAGCTCCACAAATCATTCTAAATTTGAAACAGCTTTTTCTTCTGCGTAGCTGACATTTGCGTGGTAAGGGGGCAGTATCATCAGCGGCGGCCCTTCGAGTCTGATGATCCAGAAACAAAGCAATAAATGCTTACTGGCGCGTTTACGCGAGTTTCGAGCAAATGGCGACTAATATTTGTGAACGCTGTCGATTGTCACCCTTGTCCCATCGGTTCTGGCTGCTTGAAGCACCAGCCGTTGACCATCACGAGTCGTCGTTGAAGGCGCTCATACGAAACACCCGCGTTGAGCGGCAGTGCGATAGTTTCTGTTCGGTGTCAATTTGGCTCGTCTGATTTAAACGGCGATAGCCTGACACGACAGCGCAGACAAACCGCCTGACAACGAGTACGGCATGCGTACACATATTCAACGTTGTATCACTTCTTTCGCGGCTACAGGTCGAGACTGACGTCCTTGTGGGAAAGCAGCCCTGTAGAGGGACACATGATATGTTCACTTGATTTCATTGTCTCTTTCATTCTTCTTTCTTTTCTTTCCTTTCTCTCCCCAAATATCTATTTTTATTGCATTCCTCGTTTGTATCACGCTTCTGCTTCACGAGCCCCCCCCCACCCCCATTTTTTTCTGAGCGGCCCTATACACCACCCCGACGCCGCAATGATTCCGAGCTTCGATCGCAGCGCTGACTTCCTTCACGCCGAGCAGCTCCCGTGCAAACCTCGATTTCGGCGGCGATAGCTGCTCGCCGGCGTGCCCCACGTACCGTTATAAACAGTGGCGACCTTCGGTAGCCCCGTGGGCGGAAGCGGCCGGCGCTCGCCATTGTGTGCGACGAGCGAGAAGCCGCGCGGGGAGGAGGCGTGGGTTGTCGCTGCCGCAGACGTGGCACGGATCCGTTGCCGCGTCCGCCCCCGTGCACGATTTCCCATCGGAATCGACGTCCCACGCTTCTTGTGATTGCCCGCATTTATTTTTCTGCGAAAATAACGTGAATTATTTAGGGAAATTCATAACTTCGAAATCCAGTTTTCAGATGTCGCCTCCAAAGCTCAAGCGCGGCAAACGTTGATCGGGTGGAAGTGCGCATAAGTGTATAGTAGTGCCAGTATAAGGATGCTGATGATTTCTACGCTACGGCACAAATAGACTGTGAAGGGGGGAGGGGGCGTTCATTCTAACAGCTTTCAGCATTTTCCAATACGATTGTATTGGTGCGCATAGTTACCGAAGTGATTTGCTTGGTTCGTTTGCTCTTTTAGTTGCCAAGGCAACGAAAACCTAAGCGGACAAGGATGATTGGTGTCAAACCTGTCCGACCCACCATAGCACGCAACGTGCCGTTTTTATGCCCTACGCGTCACGTCAAGCCCACGGACGCCAGAATCATGCGCACCGAACGATCTCACAAATTCAGCGGGCTACCTTCGTTTTTAGAAGCAATAATTGTTTTACTTGGTCTTGCATTGCTGACGAGGTAACTTAGCGCAACGAAAACACAACATTGTCTTTTTGTTGGGCTACTTTTTCTCACCAGCTATCCTCATCTCATAAACGGCCGAGCTAGCCACTCATAATTTGCGATTCAGGGCAATTGAGAGGAAACGAAAGCATGACTAGCTATGCTGGCCTCGCGGATCGCACTTGACGGGATCAAAACGTCCGCTGTCCAGTTAGATAACGGGTCGAACGCAAGTGAACATTTAAAACAAACCTTAATTACACTAACAAGGTCAAAAAAGCAAGTCAAAAATACACAACACGTTCAGTTTTAGCCCGTAAAAAAGTGGTCCTGTCTCTAGGACCGGTGGGGCGACCATCCCCGTCGCCCTCCCCCAGGCCCGGGAAACAGCACCCGACACCTCGAAGCGTCGTCACTGGGCCACTTCCTGGAACCGAACGGAGGGAGCGGGCCCTTTCTCTCGCGCACAGCTCGGAGTCCGCGGGGGGGGGGGGGGAGTCAGTGAAAGAGAAAGCAATAAAAGTAAGGAAGGCTCGCTTCCCTCTTGAAAGAAAAGTCCGGCCATGCATTGGCGATGCGCACAGAACACTAGCCATTTCCTAAAGATGAACAATGACGCCGAGGGACCAGACAGCGCGACAACTAAAACTGAAACGGGTGCCTCGGATGCCGCAAAGTTTGGCTACGCTGTTCCTTAGCTTACGTGAGCACTCGTCAGTCCGCCAAGTAACACACGTCAACGCGTAGCATGCGTTAAGCGGCGTGAACAGTATATGTATATACGGTGCATGCGCAGTGAGGGGAGTGCCATTCCTGCGCGTACGTAATGCCTTTACGTTTTTCTTGCGTATACGCCATCCGACAGCTGTTCCGTGTCTCGAGTATTGCCCGCTGGACGCGCCCAATTTTACTGCGACACTTACGCCGAAAAGGATGCGGATAGTTGACGGAAAGGTGTCTTCATAGATATAGCTTATTACATTTTTTTTCTTTGTTCTACGGTGACCAGCCGGCTTAAGTTTTGGGATTAAAAGCCAGGAAAAAGACGATAAACGGATTTGGCAATTGGAGCACGATTGAAGAAACGCACCCCGCGCTTTATGTCGCTAGAAAATCCACAGTGGCCTTCTGCTCGGCATTATCGTCAAGGTAGACTCTAACTGAGTTATAGTAGCTGGAAAGAGGCAAGGACTACTGGCAACATCATGTGTCTGGGATTGCAGGGGCACATGGAACCTCAACTTGATCAGATCTGTGAATTGGCAAGTTGGATCTTCCAAAATGTCGTTGACCTACCGGAGAACAAGACAGACGTTCTGCACTGAGAATCACCACGTGCTTAGATAGACCCCGCAATGACTGCAAATCCGTAGAGAACTGCGAAACCAAAGAACGGGTGCTGGATTTATTAGATTTAACAATGGAACATGAGTGAACAAAACAAAAGTGGCAGAATGCTCGCGCAGTACTTTAGCAACCGTGACAACGGCACAGAATTCACCACGCGGCTGAGAAGCAGAGCTTCTGTTTAGAACATTCACGTGAATCGCAGCGATATTGAGGTGTACTTCATTAGCACCGTCGAATTCAGACGCAGTTGTTTAACCGGAAAGCGCAGGACTCACGGGCGCAGTATGTGCCGGCGGCAAAAGCGGCGATATTTTGCCGCAAACCTCGCCAATCGGGCGGGCAGTTGGGAAAGCTTGCCCGCGCAGTGATTCCCACGAACTAGACCTTGCCAGATCTAACTTAAACCAGACCTTCAAATCTCACAGTAGTTTTTGTGGTTTTGCCTTCTGTAGTCGATGCTTTCCCCTAAACTAGCGCAGCACGCCATATTGTCTGGCACCATACATTCTGTCGCGGACGGCAGCGAAGGAGGGGCACGCGCTCCGAGGTTCCCGGTGACGTGACAAACGCAGGCTCGATCTACATGTGCCACAGAAGTACATCAGCACCCAGAGCGGTGAAGAATAAAACGACCGAGAAAAACTCTTTCGGGACATCGCCGCGGCAAGTTCGCGCACAGCGTCTCCCCACCTCCCGTAGTCGTTGGCCGCAGATAGGAAGGAGCTGGTCGGGGCTGTACACGCCAGCCGCCCGCATAAACACGCCCGCAGTCCGTGCACGCGCGTGCGCGCGGCGTTTACACACGCCGCAGCCCGACGCCCGAGAAGAAAAAAAATATATATATACGAAAAAAAAAAAATAGAATGAGTAAAGGCCTGGCGTGCATACGCGCTAGCGGCCATGCTTTAGTGCGCCGTATATAAAGCAGCCGGGGCCCCGCGAGCGCGGCCTCCGTGGCAGCTGCGTCGACCGCACCCCCGCGGCGCGCGAGCTGCGCGGTAAGGAAATGAAGGGGGGAGTGGGGGGGGGGGGGAACCATTTCTCGCGGGGTTCCTCCCGCGGGGACGGCGGGAACCGCGGATCGCCGCGGTCGGTCTCGGCGTGGCAGGTTGCTGCGCGCTGTATAATGTATGCGTGCGCGCGGGGAGCTCGGCGCGCCGCCGCTTGTAATCGCGGAGTCACCCCGCGGCCGCCGGAAGCGTGCGGGTCTCCCAGAAAGCTTCGGTCCCGATGCCGAGAAATGTTCGCTGCAACGTCCCGTCGACAGAATAGCCGTAGCGGTGAAATAAACTGCGAGACTATTTTTCGAAACGAGACTCGTTCGGTTCCGACCAGCAAAGCAGCAGAGTCTAGAGCGGGAGATATTCATGCGGTGTGCTACGCGACTTTTTCTTGTTGCAAGCTCGTTTCGTGTTCGCGTGCGTTTACGCCCAAAGTGAACTCCGGAATGCGTTAGTAATCGGAGAGCGGTTGCGTTCGCTAAATTCTCTTATTGTCGTATAGGGTATAGGGGGTTACATATCCTACTTGTCATCGGCGATATATCTCCTGCACTGGTGCGTATCTGAACCGCCGTGTATCTGAACCGTATGTATCTCTCCGCTTTCTACAGCGAGAGTGTGTGAAAATGTGGACATTCGAACATTTGCTTCTGAAATCGAATTATCATGGGCTTCTTTCCTTTGTGTTTCCTTCTAAACATCAGAGGCCGAATTCCCGTTTCGTTCGTAAGTGCTGCTTGCCGTTGGCTGGCTGCCTTCGCTTAATAATATAACCGAACGTGGCACTACTGGTTGGCATTCGCCCTTCCGCTGAATTAACGTAAGAATCTTTGCGCGCGCGCGATTGTGTGTGTGTGTGTGTGTGTGTGTGTGTGTGTGTGCATGCGTGCGTGCGTGCGTGTGTGCGTGCGTGTGTGCGTGCGTGCGTGTGTGCGTGTGAATACTACCTAAGGGTTGCGCGCTAGCTCTACCGACTGCTTCTGGATAACTTGTTCTTTAAGCCCACCCTCATCATTCAATTAGTGCTAATATCACGGACTACATGTCTAAGCCCGACAAGGCCTTTCTCAAGAAACCGAAAGCAGCACGCAGACGCGCCGATCCGTTCGACATACCTGCTCCTTCAGACCGGCGTGCCTCGTTCTTCGTTCCCACGATACGGCGCCAAGCCGATCGCGGAGCTAAGGTGCGGCGGGAGGCAGCGGTAGCTTACATGCGGCACACGATTTCCAATAGTAAAACCGTGCAGTGTTAGAGATGCTCGGTGAGCGCGCCGAAAGAAAGCAGCAAGTACGTGTCCGCAACGCATGCTTATAGTAGTTCTAGCTTTCCAAAGCTCGCTCATCCACCACATGCAGCGCGTCACTTTCACGCCGCGCTTCTTCTACGATGTGCCTGCTTGCTGTTCTCGACAGCGGACAATGTTGCCGCAGATGAGTGGAAGTTTTACAAAAACACTGCGTGACTGAAGATACCGTCGGTGCGCCCTACTGATGCCACTGCAGGTTGAGCTTTCCTTTCCCCGATACTCAAGGTTTTCAAGGAGAACAATCGTTTCCCTAGTGAGCCTCCGTGCCTCATACCTGCTACCGAAGCCTGCGACAGATATCGTCATTGGTGGACTGACCTTGAAACGCGCAACAAAACCCGCGCGTCACGAACCATGGTAGCGAACCGCGCGCATCGGTTCACCAACTTGGGTGAGCGAGTGCTCCAACTTTGCCAACGCTGCACAGTATTGGCGCCAGCAAACGAGACCCAGGAGCGCGGATCCTTGGCGATGGATGCCGCGCTCCCGTCACCCCGCCGTCGGCGGCGGTCCGGTCTCTCTCGTCTCGAAGCGGCGGCCCTCGGGGACGAAGAGCAGGTTTGCTTGCCGCGAATCGATAGCGTCCCCCTCCCCACCTTCCGAAGAGTAGAAGCCCGCGGGGGCTGGTGCCCGCTCGTCGCCGCCGCGATAGCAGGACGGCTGCCGCGTCGGGCCCTCAGGTCACGCCGCTCTCCGGGGCTGCCAGAGCCGCTCCGGCTATCATTCATCACGACGGCGGGAAGCGGAGCGCCCAAGAGGGGAGGGGAGGGGGGGAGTGGGCCGGCGAGGCTTTGGGCGCGCACCGCACCGCCGCCGCTCAGCGGTTGCCTCCCGCTTCGCACGGCGTGCGAGTGCTGGCGGCCACAGCCGCTCCCACGTTGCGACGACCGTCGGCTTGCTTCCCTTCCCGAATCTGCGGGGAACGGCAGGTCTCGCTGCTTCTGCTGCCGGCGATCCTTCGCTCGTCGTCGCTGCGGCACGGACCCCCCTTCAGCGAAGGGAATGAAAACAAACAGGGGCGCGGGAACGAGAAGAAGCAATGAAAATATACGCCGGCTAGGAGCACCCGCGCCCGGTCGTGGGCCGCAGGGAGGGAAGGAGCGGTCGCCGCCACTGACGAGCTCGCTGGAGACCTCGCCGCGACAAGATGACGATCGACGACGCAGCGATGAGAGGGGGGGGGGGGGGGGTTCCATACGCGACCGTCTCGGGAAAACGCGAACGCGTCCGGGGCGAATAGGAATTCTCCGGACAAGGGGTCTGCCGGACTCCGGTCTCTCCGCTGCCGCCCGCATGTCTCGTTTCACTTTCGTCGTCATTGGCTTCTATTTCGCTGCATCTT